>NC_044009.1:1543750-1852500 GCF_900496995.4 Aquila chrysaetos chrysaetos | reverse complement strand
CCCTTGGTTCTCCCAGCTGCTTAGATCACAGTGGTAGACAGCACTACTGATTTCTTGCCTAAAAATTTAGTGCTATATTAGCGCTGAATGCTGGCCGCAGCCCGAGAGATTTCTAACAGCGAAAATCCTGTTGCAGAAGTGATAATACCAATGAATTTTGACTTGTCAAACCCATGCCAGGGCAAGGTGAGGCAAGCTCAGACCTTCCTGTCACATGAGCAGCAGTTGTCCTTTGTCAGAGAAGTGTGATCTGCCATGTCAACTGAAACCCGAAGCAGTGGAAAAGAACTGGTGATGTGTAGGAAACCGAGGCAGCTGCCGGATGGTAAAATCAGTACATGTCAAGAGACTACTTGCGATCACTTTACAGTGGAAAAGTAACTCTGTCCCCCAGCCACCAAATCTAGAAACCCCCCCAAGCTCTGTCATTATGAAAAGAGGAAGCCTGACATTCATATTTCACCATTTTCCTGTCTAAAGGAGCTTTCACTTTCTTTCATCTTATTTTGTCCACGCCAAATAGCTACATAAGTCCGCATAATCACCTGAAAATCAGAGGAAAAGTTGAGCAAACTGCACGCACGGTGCGCCACCAACACAAGTTAGAGACGGGACTGGTAACGAGGCCATGGTGTCACTCAGCTTGTGCGTCCTGTCCCAGAGCGTTGGTCGCGTATGCTCTGGGCGCTGTGCGTGTGCCAGAGCTGGCCATCCCCGGCATCTCCAAAGTCAGCGCTGGAGACGCTCTGCCAGACTGACTGCATGGTCTTTGGCAAGCCACCCCGCCTCGCCATCGCCGTAAGCCAGCGCAGGCACGCTGATGCAGGAAAGCAATAGCACTGCCACCCCCCCAGCACCCCTCCCTTACTGCAGCTGCTGTTACTGTTTTGCAGCTGCAGAGTGAAATAGGCTGAGGCGCGGAGGACTGAAACTAACGCTATTAGACAACTCTCTCACCTGCTTGTCAGAATTGACTCTAGCCTCAGCCACTTCCCAATTGCCGTTTGCTTCACGTGTACTTGTAGCGCGGTGGGACTGGTGGGATGGGACCGAAAGGAGACAGACCTCTTCTTCCAGCAGCTGGTGCCAGTTAAACTGACTGGGGAGTCCTGGTGTGCTTGCCCTGAAAAGCTTAGGCGTCAAGAATTATGGAATGCTAATAACAGGAGTTTGATGCCTCTTCAGCTACACAGGCAGGTAACTGACTTTTACCAGATGCGGACCGAAAATACGATCCCTGCCACGGTCTAGTTGGGCCGGTTTTAGTTGGTGGACATCCTGGCAGAGGAGCAGATGTACAGCTCCCTTGTCTCGCAGGTCTGCTTGCCTGCTCCATGAGAGATCCGTTGCAGTTCTGCCCTCATCAAAGGCCTAGACAAAAAGCTCGTCACTTTGCACTCTTCTCGTGCAGTGTCCTGCTGCAAGAAATGCTGCCCGCTCATTTCAGAAATTAGTGAAGTCTTACCGCTTTTCTTTTTCCTTTTTTTTTTCTTCAAAATGAGAGGGGGGGAAATCTGCATTTACATAAACTGCTTCATCCGCAGTATTCGAGGAACAGTGACCCACTTCAACAACATTTTTAATATTCATGACAACAGCTGTTTTTAAATGCTGCCTATGCTTTCGGTAATCCAAACATCTGCTGGGAGGCTGAAGCTGACTGACAGCCAGCACCTTAAACCAGCTTAGTGATCCAGCTCGCCCACCCCGCAAAACACACAGGAGGTGCGGAAGGAACTTGAACCAAGTGTAACGGCAGACTCGGGCATTTTGCTCTTTGGTCAAGTAATTTCTCAGCCAGGCATCCTCAACATCTTTTGTCAATAGCCGACTGCTTTCTGCTTAGCCTCGCGTGCAGTTGTGAAGAGGTTTTCATGAAAAGAGACCCAAAGGCGGCCGGTTTTGAGGCGTTTACAGCCTTCGGGGCCCGGCTCCCTCCCTGACAAAACCTTCGCTGGTGTAACCGGCTGGGTGGATGAGGAAAGCAGCTCTACCAGAACCGGGGAGCTGCTGGCTCCTGCCCTGCTCAGCTTCTCCTCAGTCTCCCCTCAGCCTCCCCTTGATACCAAAAAGCCGGTCGAAGAAACTCTCTAAGACTTGTTTTGGAGTTTTAGAAAGCAGGCATTCTTCATTGCAGCGCTGGATGCACGGGGGATAGTTCCACGTAGCGTGCATACCACAGCTTTAGCACAAACAGGTTATATAGAATAACTAATTGTATATTAATCAGATTAGTATACATATACATAAAAATGATTGCAACTGATTATCATAATACTGCCTACATCCGATCATGCGCAATAAAGGATCTGAGTCAAAGGGCTGCTTTTGCGACCACCGACCCATTTGAAGTTCTTGTTGGCTGTCCTTGAAGTCTTTATTCTTGTCCTTGTTCCTTCATCTTGAAGCTTAACGCAGCTTCAATCACATGTGGTCAGTTTCAACATTGTTCTTGTCTAGCATACAGGAACATCTAGTCATAAGAGCAAAGAACTGCAAAACTTATGAGTAACTACCTCTACTAGTTAATTGCTTGGCTATACTTTTGTCTATTGTTTCAATCATCATGTTAGTGTAAGATTTCTAATAATTATTTACCAAATCTCACTTTTACAGTCACCTCGCAGCAAACCAGTTTCCACAGCTGGTACAAAATATTAAAACCATCAAAATATTTAGACATACCATTCAGAATGTACGGAAATATGCTATCACCCTCAGCCTCTCCTCAGTTTCTCCTCAGCCTCTCCTCAGTCTCCCCTCAGCCTCTCCTCAGTCTCCCCTCAGCCTCCCCTCAGCCTCTCCTCAGCCTCTCCTCAGTTTCTCCTCAGCTTCTCCTCAGCCTCCCCTCAGCCTCTCCTCAGTTTCTCCTCAGTTTCTCCTCAGCCTCCCCTCAGCTTCTCCTCAGTTTCTCCTCAGTCTCCCCTCAGCCTCTCCTCAGCCTCTCCCCAGTCTCTCCTCCGTCTCCCCTCAGCCTCTCCTCAGTTTCTCCTCAGTCTCCCCTCAGCCTCTCCTCAGCCTCTCCTCAGCTTCTCCTCAGTTTCTCCTCAGTCTCCCCTCAGCCTCTCCTCAGTTTCTCCTCAGCCTCCCCTCAGCTTCTCCTCAGTTCCTCCTCAGTCTCCCCTCAGCCTCTCCTCAGTTCCTCCCCAGTCTCTCCTCCGTCTCCCCTCAGCCTCTCCTCTCCCGCCTCCCTTTCGTCGAGGCCCATGCCCCGCCGGGAGCTGAAGCAGAGCCCGGCCCGCCCAAGCGGCGGCTGCCCCCTCCTTCCCCGCCGGGGCGGGGGCGGTTGTCGCTTTCGCTTTCCCTGCCGCCGCCGCCCCGGCTCCGTCGGCCGCTGGGGGCCCGGCCAGGCCCGGGCCGGTGCATGGGGCTGCGGCCGCGGGCCGCGCCGAGCCCGGGGAGGCCGCTGAGGCGCCGCGGAGCCCCGCGCCTCCGGGATCCGGCCCGGCGGACCATGCGCCTGGTAAGCGGGCCGGGGGGGCCCGGGCGGCGGCGGGGCCGGCTCCCCGCCGGTGATCCGCCCGGGGCTGGAGTGAGGGGGGGCGGGAGGACTCTCGTCCCGCCTCGGGGTGCGGTGCCGCCGCCGTCCCGCGGGGGACGGGACGGGACGGGGAGCGGCCAGCGCCCTGCGGGGGAGGGCGGGTGTGTGTGTGTGTGTGTTGTCCTCTCGTCAGGACCTCCGCCGTGCGAGGCGGCCGGCCTTTCGAGAGTCGAACGTCTCGTAAACAAGCCGCGATGTGGAAACCCGCCCTTGTATTGCCTCAAGGTTTTCGCCGTTGTGCTGGTCACGCAGCTGGATCGCGTGGAGGCCTTGGCCTGCGGGCTGGGAGAGTATCCCGTCGGGGCCGAGTGCTGCCCGATGTGTGCTGCCGGTAGGTAACGGCCGAGCTCTCCCTTGCTCGCCACGTTGGCTGCGGAGAAAGGCTCCGTGCCTGCCTGCCTCCCTGCTTCCCTCCCGGCCTGCCTCCCTGCTTCCCCCCCTGCTTCCCTCCCTGCTTCCCTCCCGGCCTGCCTCCCTGCTTCCCCCCCTGCTTTCCTCCCTGCTTCCCTCCCTGCCTGCCTCCCGCCTTCTCCGCTGTAGCCAGCCACGGCTGCACCCCGACAAGGGTCACTTGGAACTCAACAGTTGGCAAGCATCGCGCCAGAATGTCCTTTTTCCAGCCTGCGTTCCCGCCCCGCTTACAACAGCGCGAGGCCCCGTCCCTTTCCTTGGAGCCTTTGGAGGGGAAGCAAGGATCGCCACAGTCTCTCTGCTGTGGTAGCTGGTTAATTGCACAGTTCCCAAGGACTTTTGTTTTGGGTCCTGGTTTCTGATTTAGGATTGTCTCTGCAATTGCTATTAGGGTATTTCTGAGGTCCTTGTAGGTTATTTATGGTAGTTAAGGGCAGTTTAAGGCCCGTGTCAGTCCCTGGTCTGGCTTTGCTAATGGAGCCGCTTCCCTGGGGGGTTGTTTCTGGTTTTCAGGACTTCGGGTTTTCAAGCATTGCACTGCAAATTCCAGCACGACATGCATACCTTGTGTTGAGGATACGTACACAGATCATCCCAATGGTTTAGAACACTGCAGGAAATGTAAACTGTGTGATAAAGGTAAGGAGGATGCTAAAGAACCAGTTTAAATGGATTTTTCATGCCTTTCATGGATACATTCTCTCCTTCTCCTTTCTTGCTTCATTCGCTTGATGAATCGGTTAGAGTATGAAGAACGGAGAGGCTCTTGGCACTGTGCAGACCTCAGAATGCTGTCTATGGGTGATGGAAGGGAAAAACTGCCATAGATCTTCAGCTGGCACCACTGGAAGTCTGATCTACAGCCTCTCTTAACACTTTAAGGCTCCTTTAGATTGCGGCATGATGTCTAAAGAGCTGTCTTGGAATACTGGGATAAGGCAGGCCTGAAAGAGCTCCTGGTGGAGCAGGACAGTTAATTAGCAGAACAGCTAATTTAAAAACGCCTGAGTTGGGAGTATTTTGCTTTTGCCATGCAACGCTTAGGACAGACGTTAAGTGTGACCCAAGATGCTGTGTCTGTGACGAACTGGGCTCTCATTGTACATCAAAAAAGGAGTCATCTTCACTAATCCTGCTAGTTTTGGTGCTCTTCACCAGTGCATCAAGGCAAGGCTAAATGTTCACTCTTGCTTTTTTATCTGTTGATTGTACCCGTGTAAATACTGTGGCTGTGCGTGTACGTTTCTCTTAGGAGCCAACCTAGTGCCAGAGGTAGCATGTACCTATACGAAGAATACCGTGTGTGGCTGTCTGCCTGGGTATTTCTGCAGTTATCTGGGGACCGAAGACTGTGAACTTTGTCAGCGCTACACTGTCTGCTTTCCTGGCAGTATGGTAAAGGAAAGGGGTAAGCCAACATAGGATCAATAACACCGAAAGCAAAAGCTTCTTACGGGGAATGCCTTTGGAGTTTGACTTTGAGGAGGCTGGCTGTCAGTTCATCCAGAAAAAAAATTAGTGAAGGACCAGTGTGAATGGATAGGGCCAGCGCATGCTAGGTATGATGTATACTGGTCCATTGTACTCTCTGTAATTGTCAGAGCAGCAGTGCACAGCTGAAAGCTTGCAGGATCCATGTAAGTCCTAGATGCTGAGGTAGCTGATGTGGCCAAGAATGCTTTTTTTCTGTCTGCAAAGACAGAAGCGTGTGAGCTTTTGTCTGCAGTGAAGAGTCTCTGCAGTAATCACTTGGTCATTTACAAAGATCATGCTGAACTGAAGCTCTCCTTAGCCATAGGTGCAGATAGAAATCCTGTTGTCTTCTCCTTTACAGGCACAAAGACCACTGACAATGTGTGTGAAGCCTGTCCTCCTGGAACCTCCTCAACAGCCAACATGTCTTACAGTTGTATACCGTCGCCCACGTAAGCAGCTCTTACTCTTTATGGGCACAGGACTATTCTCTAACTGTTGGGTTTGCATTTTGCTGTCTTCGAAACAGCAGTTTCCTGCTTCCAGTAAGGCACCGAGTGTGGAAGCTTGTTCCTATGTCCCATTCTTTCTTGGGAACAGCTTCACTTCTCTCTTTATAAACTCATTAACATGACAGATTCAGCCTTCAGCCTCTTGTCCTAACATGTCACTGCACAGGAGACTCTCAGACAGCTCTAACAGAGCTGGATCTGGACCCATGAAGAGCAGTGCACTCCTCTGGGTACCTGGGTTTCGGCTGGCACATCCCTTAGCTATAGTAGAACAGGTGAGAGTTGCTTCTGGGGAGAATCAGTTTGCATCTACAAGCATTAAAACAAAGAGGTAAAAGTCAGCTCCTTCCTGGATTACCCACCAAGTCAGAAAGACCTTTGTGAATGTGCCTGGATGTGGAGGTGTGATGTTAAAAACAGTACAGCAGTTCCACTGCAAGGTCTGTCAACAGGTTCTAAGAACACAATTATTTCTTTCTCACATCAGAGTTAAGGAGAATGGCCGGGTACAAGGAGACGACAGCAACCCTTCCTCAGATCCCTCTGTTACAGCAATTGTTGTTTCTGTTGTTGGAATCGTGCTAGTTGTTGCAGCTGCCCTTACATATATCTGGCAAAGGAGGAGAAGGAAAAATTACGTGCCACGTAAGTACGAATAGTGTGCGTATAAAGGGGTAGTTTTGTAATAGTATCCTGAAGAATGGTCGTCATTTCACTAGATGTTGAGCTGAAACCTTAGCAGCCAATTAGAGGTGAACCGTAAGGAAATTTCTACATTCCTGTGTGCCACAGTTAACCTGTTGTAATGATGCTTCCCTTAGGGGGTGTGCCTATGCAGGCTCACTGCTGAACCACTCCTACATACATGTAAGAACAAGATAACGTGATTAGAAAAATGCATTACTAAAAAGTTCACCTTACCGCATTTTGATGGGACTGTTTCCTTTTCTTTGCAGCGGTGCAGGAATCAGGGGTGAGTCTCTCTCTCTCTCTTTTCTTTCCTTTTTTTTTTTTTTTTGGTAATACGTTGAAATCTGAAGTAGGTTTTTTGCTTGGTGTTTGTATGTGCCATGTGTTTGATGGGCTCAGTGCATACTGGAGCAGCTTGTGGACACTGGGAGTGTCTGTGAGTTCCAGAATCCCCAAGGCTATGCAGTAGAAATGCATTTTATATGGTTCTCATTAGGAGGCTTGGGATCTAGTCCCAATGCCATTGTTATCTCCTGACATGGTCCAAGAATGAGTATTTAAGGGGATTTAGGAGATGGACTGCTACTAAAAAATACAATTGTGTTTGTTTATCTCTCCATCCTACAGTATTACGTATCCCCTAAAAGGTCCTGTTAGTGATTTGCAAGATCTGATATCTGTGCAGACAGGGATGTGTTTCATAGGAAAAACACTGAATGGACTGTGTAATTGCACTTCTGATTTGAGGGGACCTGCAGTGACTCTTGCTCTTAAGGAAGATGCAAAAGTCTAGCTGTTAGTAGTGAAAATAGCAAGCATTTGCTAATAAAAGCTGACTCTTCATACTCTGTGTTTTCCTTTGACATGTATTAAAGACTGGACAGCAGGGTCAGGCTTTGATATTAACCATGGAGAGTGGGAATCAAACAACTGTTCCTGTGCAGGAAACCGCTGCCGACCCTGAAGAAACCGGGCCTGAATAGCCATTTTTGTTTGAACTATTGTAGCCAATGAAGTTGGCTTTAAAAAAAAAAAACAAAAAAACCAACCACAACCTCCCCTCCCCTGAAACCTAAAACACCCCAACAAAAAAATCTCAACCTTTCTTCCAAATATTCATGGAGAAAAAAGACAGCTTGAAAATGAAAAGGAGGATCTGCAAAGGAGCTCAGGAAGTAGCCAAGTGGCATCTTCTGAGGCATCAAAGTTTGAAATAGCTGAGCAATCGAGGTATTGGTCAGTATCGTCAGAGGTTGTAAAGCTCTTTCCTTGCTTTATGGAGCAGCGGCCTGTGTGGTACGCCTGGAATTTCTTTCTTACTTACTTACCAACTTGGACAGTTATCACTTGATATGCATGTCATTATTCCAAGATACGTTTGTTGGTGGAAAAAAATAGCTCTTTTTCATTTTAAAGATTCCACATAAGTAATATATAACACGTTTTCCAAATGCATTTTGTACAAGTTTTTCCTTTTTGGAAATGAAGAAAATACTGATGGGAAGAGGAATCTTGCACAGCAAGAAACATTTAGCTTTTAGTAATGTTGTGAATGACATATACACAACTACTCTCTTTTGCTAGTCACATCTGCTCTAATCTGCAATCGTGTTATGACAAAGAAAGTTAAGGTCCTACGTGAACATTATGTCTAGAAATAAAGTTCTTACTAACAAAACCACATTCTCTCTGTAGAAGAACTTTCCTGTTACCTGAAGAAGGGAAAACACCAAGTTGCTTGGCTGTTGGCATTATCTTGAGGAAAAGCATTATTCTTAAAGAGCATCATGGTGAACGTAGATTTCTGAAGAAGGATTTGGTGAGGATAGTAATGCTTAATTTATCAGCTGAGCCTCAGGTGAAGAATTGTATATAAAATGAGATGGGGAAGAAGATGGAGAGAGGCATGGAGAAGGCACACGATGGGTGCAGTGGGACACCTGGGAGGAGGCTCTGGACCTGATGGAATGAACAGATACTGAGATGTACTGTGAAAGCATCAGGGTGAAAGCATCAGAAGCCTGTTTTGCACAGGCTGCAGAAGGAACTGTTAGTGGAAATGGAGAGAGGCTGACATGGCGAGTGTCTTTGCATTTCTGTTTCGAATGACTCTAAGGAAAAGCAGAGGGGTAGAAGGGAGACGGGAGAAGAGCTTGCAGTAGTTGACACAGGTTGCCTGTGTTTTTGCTGCACTAATGCAGTCCCTCTGAATTCATGTTCACCCAGGCCACGGATCTAGGAACCACAGCTCTTTGACCAACGAACTTGCATACCTCTTCCCCACATGACTATGAGGAATAGAAGAAAATGGGAAATGGTTGTCTTTTTGCTTAGGGAAAATGTGATAGACAACTTCTTCATATTTTTTATAAAACTCTGTTAGTTTGTTCACAGAATTAGTTCTGTATTTTTTTGCAAAATAAGGTGACATTCCAGAAACTCAACATTATGTTTTATAAGAATGGCTACAGGTAGCTGTACAAAAGTACAGCTCTATTGTAAAATCAAGCTGCAAGCGACGGAAAGTTAAAGCTTTTAGAGAATGCTTTAAAATTCCTTTTAAAATTTCTGCTCTATACATGCAGATCTGTCCATGAAGAAATACCTTCTGTTAAAGTTCTAAAAATAAAAATGTTGTTGTGATTTTTTAATGTTTTTTTTAAAAGTCCCAATAAAAGTCATGTTTATGAAAACCTTTACATTGCAGTAATCACGGAAGGGCAAACTGTCTACAATTTCTTTTACTCCTAGCTGTCTTTATATAAAAAAGGATGCCCACAGTATTTACAATCCCAATGTCAAAGTTTGAAAGTATCTTAAAGTAAAAGAGATACAGACTTCGTCGATTCTTGTGTGTCTGCTGACAGTCACACAAAAAGAATTTAACAAGCCCTGACTTTATTGCATTTTTAGAATCAGTTTTATTTTCGGTGGTCAAATATGTGACAAGTCAGTAAGGCAGTTCTAACATCATTCTGAAAGTATCAGTGGCACCCAGCAAATACATTACTATTTTTTGAGTTTGCCAGTTTTGTGGCTGGTCTGATATGACTTGCTGAATACGTCACCACGAACAGTAAAGATATTCATTGGGCAAACACAACTTTTTTTTTTTCCTGACCTTTTTTCTCTAGATTAGTTCTTTGGTAGCTGGTTAATGTTTCCTAGGGTTGGATGTTTTCCAACATTTGGCTGACTATAGAATTTTCTAATGGTTAACCTCTGCTTGTTCCTCTACAATGCTTGCGTGTGAAGGGTTACTTCCACTGTTTAGTAAAAAGCTTTCTTGAGCAAACTTTGAAGGTAAAACCAAAACCTCAAATGGAGAGAGTGTAGGGAACAGTGACAAGGAAACTTCAGCCTTCTCTGTGCTAGATGCCAACCTTGGGGTAAGTTCTGGCTTTTTCTTATCTTCTAGCCACTTAATCTTATTGTTGAAAGCCTACTTTGGCAGGGGTAGCATCCTGCTTTTGCATCTGCACTAGTGATACGTGTGGCTTTGAACAGACTTCAGATCTTGCAACTTTGCAACTCTCGCTATGCTTTCAGCTTACTCGGTACCTTGCTGGCTGACATGTACATTGTTTTCTTCCAGAAATGCCAATTGTGCAATTCATTACCTGGCCGTAACATTTCTGACAGAGTGCCTGGCTTTTTGGTGGCCATAGAGCTTGCTTTTAATATGGTGGTATTCAAGTTTTGAAGATTTGATCGCTGTTCGTCTCTGCATAATCTGTTAATTCTCACCTTGGGTTAATTAGAGTCTGTAAAGCACTTTGTAAACCTCAGTAGATGGGTGCTAGACATGCGTAAACCTTTTCTAGGTGCTGCAATGTGCTGACAGGCTGCTGCTGGACCATGGGCTGAGTACCTTAGAGTCTGTGTGATCTTTAAATTATTATATTGGCATACTCTGGATCATAAGTTATTCAGTATTACTTTTTTACTGAGATGAACTTTTAATTAAACAGCTGTGAAAGCAGATGAAGATCTTAAGAGGGGAGAGGAGTTAAATATTACTCTTGTTCAGTGTTGTCATTTGGAGGAGGGATTTATTGTAGTGTTTAGGCACCAGTTGCTCCAAAGATGTTTTTGCAAAGAAATGTCTGTCCTCCAGCCCCATAATTATTAGATGATCAGAGAAGCTAGAGATGCGTATCTAAAACAGCACAGAAACTTTGCTGTTGCATTACTCCTGAGACTAGAGAGGCAAGACTTGTAGGAAGAGGTAACCTATGGGGCCAACACCACAAAGAACATTTCAGCTTGTATTTGCTGTGGACTTGAGAAACCACGTTTGTCCTGCTGACCACTGGAAAGACCCTTTAAAAGATACTGTCAGGCAGTTGGGCCTGGGTGGGAACTCTTGGTTTCTGTGACTTCAGTTGCAGTTGGAAGAAGACACTAGATAAGCTGGGAGCTTTGCACAGTCAGGTAAAGAGACGGGATGCAGCATCAGACTAGGATCAGCAATCTACCAACTAAAAAAAAATTTTTTTTGGGGGGTCCCTGCCATAGCAGCAGTGTGTTTAATGTCTATAGCAAGTGTGTGTTTGATGGAGTCTGGAAAAAAACTTGCTGATGTTTAGATATGTCTTTTGGTCTGTTCTAGGAGTTGGAGCCTGATTTGTCACCAGGTGGCAGCATGGGAAAAGGAAAGACTTCATGTTCCTTTCATTCTGGAAAACATCGGAATCTCTCTTCTTTTCCTAAGTATGTAAGAAAGCTGCTCTGATGCTTAATTGCCTACGAGTTTAAAATGGAATCTGCAGCAAAACACCTCTGGGTACAGAATTTTCCAGTAGGCTAAAGTATTTTCTGCAGGATCTGCCAATTTCTGTCCAGTTACATGGATTTGTCCACTGTCTTAGTTATTGATTAAGGTGCTCTGTTGTGGTTGGGGATGAAGGGTGTTAGAGGGGGCTAAAATGGAGGCTGTTCATCAGAGTGCCTGACTGAGACATATAAACATACATTATACGTACCTTAGCCTGGAAGCAACTGTAAATGACAAAAGAAGTGCTCTGTGTGTGTCAGTCTTGTTGTCTGACAGATTGTCTTGGTCTGTGTAGGGCAGTATGTGTGTGGAGAGTATTTCATGTCTGAAAGCTCTGCAGATTATCAATATGCATCTTGTTCCTTCCTGAAGCGCATAAGCCCTGTTTCAGTAGTTAAAGCTCTGGATTATTGCAAATTCCTTTAAAAAATATTACAGACCTTGTTTTGGGGACAAACGGTTTCGTTCTTACCTAATGCTAAATACATTGTTTACTTGTGCAGGTGGAGAAAAAGACCGTCTTGTACAAGCCTCCCTAGGTGACTCTGTTCCTTTGAAAATAACTGTAAAGTCATTGCAGCTGCTGAAGAAAGTATGAAACCTCAGGTAGGGGCAGGTGTTGCATGTAGCTGAAATTGCTGTCCTGATTTGAAATGGGGAAACCAGCTGTAGCTTGAAACTTCACCTGATCATGGGATAAATGATAATCAGTGTCTTAGAAGCACAGCGGACAGTCCCTCTGCTACTAACACTGGCTCTCAGACATAGAATGCTTGTAAAGCTGTGTTCTGTCACTACCACTGGTGTTCACAAACTCAGTATGTAGCTGCTGCCACCAGCAACATGCAACGTAATGGTCAGATGCCAGACAGTCCAGCGCAACAGCTGGACAGTAGGATGGTTGGTTGTACCACACGATACTAACAAGCTGTGCTGGAAAATTTTACTTGACAGACTGAAGGTTTTTGAAGCTTAGTCTGGTCAGGACCTGGATCTTCCTGGAAACGTATTACCATCTCTGCTCTGAACTTTGAATTGGCAGTTGCCTTAAACTTAGATGGAAGGGAAGCTTGCAGATGGCACAGGTGTGAACTAAGCGCACAGTAACAGACCCTGCTTAACAAGCCACAATCTTAATTTGAAAGTCCTCTGCATTTATCTTTTTGTGGATGCTCACTCACTGATAGGTTAAGGTCAGTGAAACTCTGGTGCCGCCCCTGTCCTCAACTTGAATTGTTTCTCACTTGCAGTAGCACATCTCCTCCTCTTCTGTGACCCTTGTACATATGATTATGGAACAGGAACGTAGCGGTCAATAGGGAGTGCCATTCCCTAGTTGTTTTGAGCCTCTCTCTCATCTCTATTCTTGTTTCATCAAGGTCATTGGTAGCTAGTGTGATGTAGGGGGCTGTAACTGGGGAGGGGAGGTGTGAATGCAGCAGAGGTAGAAAAGAAGGATGTGTGTGGGACTGTAAAGGGAGGTTGTAGCTTATGCCCTTGGGTTGTGCTGGCATGGACACAAAGTGACAGATGGAAAGAGTCTTCTGCAGGTGGGAGGCATAATAAACTTACATGAAAAAATAAAGTAACTTCCATGTGCTGTAATAATAACTTGGAATAAAACCTCCCAGGCACATTTTAATTATCCCTTCAGCAGTTGCATGTGCCAGAACTTCTAATGGCACATCTCCAGAGCTTAATGATTTTGCAGAGTAATTAAATTGTCAGCCACGTGAACCTCCTCCACCTGACCTCTGCAGGGTTGCGTGCTGTTTCCCTTGCTTGGCATATATATATATATATATATACACACACACAGACTCTGTTGTCACTTCCCTGAGTTCCCTCACGGTAGGCAGTGACTGCCTAGCAATCTAGTATCAGACAGTTTCATAGTCCCTCTGCTAAGACTTAAGTGAACAAATCAAAAAGAATGCAATTCTCAAGGCCAAAATATGAATATGGTAACAAAGAACAATAACTTGTACATTTAGAGAAGGATTATATGCAAATCTGACTAGCCCTAGGACCATTTCTGTTATCTGTAGAGTGCATGCTAAGTTAATATTACTCTAATATTTGTAGTATACTTGTAGCTGTTGTAGTCCAATTGAGACAGTTAATAGCACTGTATTACTGGTCACAACTTGGGCTGACTCTTCTTCTGTAATCTCATGCTTTTCTTCTTGTGCATAACTCTCTGACCTGTGTCGTGAGCAAGGGACCTTTCCAGCATGTTGGGAACATACTGGACTATGCACCCTGCTCCCCCACCACAATTGCTTCTGTATTTCTTACAGTGCAATGAAGAGGCCTACATCTGACAACAAAAAACAGGAGGATGAAATTTCTAAGCAAAAATGAAGCTGGCAAAGACTGTCTTTGTTCTGTTACTCTATTTGCAGTAAACTTGCCTTTTTGCATTAATAGTCTTGTATGATAGCTGGACCACTGTAAGTATGAATAAGTGTTATATGTAAAAGATACTGTGCCAGATTCTATCCTTGAATTTGTGATATCGTTCATATTGGCAATGAATAGTTTGTGTTATTTCTTTTTTTGCCCTTCATATGTTGTCTCTTGGATTTTACATTAAAAAGTTCCTCCTCAAATTCGCTTCTTTTTTCTGATATTCTGCTGCTAAAAGAAGCAGGCTACCTAATTTTCCTGTTCCTAAAGTAGAATTCCAATCGTAGTTTATCCTGAGGTACTGTTACTGGCGACTTAATAGACAAGTTAAACTATTGAACAGCGTAGTATTTAAAATGTCACCCTCTTCTTAACAACCCTAGAACAAAAACATTTCCACGATGCCAGGCAAACTACCTGAACTTGTTATGAAATCTGTGATTGTCAGGCTAATCTGGACGTAACTCTTAGGATGGATCTCTTGAGTGGAAGCTGCAAAAGGACTTGTATGGTCACAGCAGAGCAGGACTCCCCTGAGGAGTCCTAGGATAACTCCTTTTTCTCAGAACAAGCTGAGAAAATAGGTTTCTATTACTGTGATATGTAGGAGACAAATACTAAAGGCACCTCAGGCCAGGACACTTCTCTTGGAGAGTCCATGGCAGTGTAAACACTTGGCTTTTAAAGGCATGTGAAGACAGAGGAAAGAAACATACTTTGGCCCACTTAGCTTACTGGAAGTGCCGCATGAAGATACCAGCTACACAAGGGAAGCAGTTTTTATTACTTGACTATGAATTTATCTTTACTGTATGCATGCAATCTGGCATGGAAAATCTGAGTAAGTGAAGATGGACAAAACGCAGTTAAATACAGTTTATTTTGCCTGCCACCATACACAAATAATTAAATAACAAAAGCTGATTTATCAGAGCACTTGACTGTCTTGTAACCAGTCATTTAATGTTAAAACAAATTCAAATCCTTCCAATAGGAAACAGTAGTCAAATGATGAACATCAGTTTTAAATGTGATGAGAAAGGTGAACCTCACTTAATGGCCAGAACAAAGCTTGGACAGCATTTCGTACTAAGGAAGGTTGTAGATCATGTCAATTTTTATTGATAAAGTGCAATTTAGAAGAATTAAGTCCCTAGCCTATTACATGTATAATCCAATCCAGGGGCAAATACAAACCTAGTCTGCATGACAGTCAGTTTTAACAAGGCATGGGACATGAGCATTTGGTTAATGCAAGAGCAAAAACTCTTTTAAAGTGAATAAAAACCAGAATAGAACATAATTAGACTTGTCTTCAACATCCAGTTGCAAACATCTTACAGCACTGCTGTTATGTAGAACTTAGGCTTCATAATTCTCACCAGATCATGGATATATTGGCCTCTTACCTCTCTAATGATGGTAGGCAGAAAATAATATAATTGGCATGAAGCCTTCTAAGGACATGAGAATCTCACCAATCTGCTGCTGCATCTGTGATCTCACTACATGGTTCTAGTCCTGGATGGAGCCAAAAGCTCATGGTTAGTCATAGTTTGAGTTGAACCTTGATTAATGTCTAAATTAGTTAACTGTCCATCTCTGTTTTACAGTCTGTGTTATCTCCTAACTAGCTTTAACTTGTATCCACTTTGTTAATCTTTGAGTTGCATGGATGATTTAGTGTGATATTATATGAAATTGCTTCTGTTGTGTTTTAGTAGCATTACTAAGTCTGACTTCAAAAGGTTCTGGTGTTCAGTATCAGAGAGAACTGGAACTTACCAAAACGGACAAGCATTAAGTGTTGCAAAACTACTGTGAATTTGTGTGTTTTGTATTCTAAACTAATCCAGCTCTGAGGTAAAGTACCAGGAACACACAGTACCTTATCTGACTATCTAACAGGAAATAAACATCTCATTATGTGTCTCAGTACAACCAAAAGTTTTCATACCTGAAGCACTTTAAACTGTATGGAGGCATGAGCAGGACACAAATGTGTCAGGTTCTGTACCTCCAGGCTTCCTTTAAGAGCTTTTAAGTCACTTAAAGGGGAGCTTAATCCTAGCACGGAATATTGGAACTTTTTTTTTAAAGGGCTCTCAGAGCTTGTTAGTGCACTCTCCTAGTCACCATTTTTTTGTTGTTTTTTTAGTGTCAGTCAATCCTAAGGTTTTCAGGCACTTATATATGTGAATCCAACAATTCCCATCTGAAAAAAATAGCCTTTCCTGCCACTTAATCTGCCTTGAATCGGCATCTTTGTTAGAATTAATGTGGTCAAGTGCAATTCTCCTCAGGTAACAGACATAGCTGAAATAAACACAAAACCAAAATGTAATTCACGTTGCATTCCCCTGAAGAGGTCTATATATATAGTCATGTGAGGTGCAGCATAGAAAAGAATTAGATGTGAAACACTTTTTGTATTACTATTAACTGCGTTGAAAGCCAAATTCTGTGCTTTGTGTAATATTTGTTTGCAGTAGGCAACTGCTGGTGGGTGCTGAACAGTCTGTTCTTAGTCTTTTGAAGAGAGATTAAATAAATACACTTGTAACTAAACCCTCTTACTACTTATTCTCCCTTCTGTACTTAACTCTCAAACTTTGAAGGGCACAGAAGAGTGGTTAATCCCTGAGGTAGCACTGATTCTCTGACAAAGTTATCTTCCAAGATTACTCTTAAGATAGAAATAAAGCGTAATTGAACTATATATTCTCAGCTACAGTAAAAGCGGCGATTTATCTGTAGACTGATTTCACTTTAGCAGGTAAAATTCATGCAAAAATCAGGAGGGTTTCATTCAGTGATTTAGCCAGCTTTTACCTGGCTAAATGGCCAGAATAATTCAGTGGGTCATCTCTTAATGGCAAAGCTGCTTCTGTTAAGTGATTTTAATTTCCTTCCCTGTTGTTCAGATAATCAAAGCTTTTGCTAGCGGTGTGTTAACGAAATCTTCTGTGAAGCAAATGAATAGTGTGATTTGGCATTTCGTAAGCTAAACACTAGTAGTTGCTATCTTGCTTTCCAGTGATTTCTGTGCTAGAAAGAAAAGCATTTGCTGGAAGAGAATTTAAAATTCACTATGAAGTGTTGGCAGTTTCAAATATTATCCTTATATTAGAATGCTTACTGAGGAAAGCCACCCAAAACTCTCTATAGTAAAATGCTTGCTGAATTGGCTACCGTGATTTTTTTTTTTTTTTAATTAAAAATTAATACTTGTTACACTTTTAAGTGTAAATACTGAAAAATAGCCTATGGCAAAATGAAAAGGCACAGGATTAAAAACAGCTTAATTGTTTCTATGGATACATGTTTGCTATTTGGCAAAAAGTATTTTATACACTTTCTACAAGAATAAGCATCATTTTAAATATATCTCTGAAGGGAGGGACCCTGTAATTTTAACCATAACAACAGAATTTGTACTCCTAAAAATGTGATCTTTCTATCTAGTAATACCTCACTTTAAGGTCATGTTACAGTTGTTCTTTGGAGCAGAGGAACTCAAGTGCAGTAGGAGAGTGCAGCTTTCAATTAAGTTAGCAGCCGACAGGCATCTTAACATACAGCTCACTTTGTAACATATCAAGACAAATAGCAATCTCTTACAACAAAGCAGTAATCAAAGTGCAAGTATACAGACAGAACAAGAGTTTAAAACTAGCTCTAACCTGAATTTGGGAAGAATGCACCAGAAACATGAATGCTGGAAAACAGTTCAGTGAGACATCTCAAACAGGTTTGCTGAGTCTCAGAAGGTGTAGTTGTAAGACATATTAAAAGTATTGTTCCTTTCTGAAAAATAGATATATAGCTGTTTGTTGTTTGTTTTGTTTTGTTTTTTTTTTTATTTAAGAATTAGTCTTTGTAACCCTGATGCGGTATCTTAATAACAGTCAGGATGTCATTTGAAACAGTCATTTCTGTTCTGGAGCACACTGCGGCTTTCAGCACAGCCCATCGGTCACTGAGATACCTGTCTACTTCCCAGTGGAACTGCAAGAGCTTGAGTGCCGTAGTTTCCTTGATTCTCACCACAGTAGCTGCACCATTAGCCTTGGCTGTGACTGAATGGGAGAACAGCAGGCACATCATTGGCAAGAACTGTTTGTTGTGTCACCAGAGTATGCGTCATTCTCGCCAGTGTTCTTTTTGGTTACCACACTCTGCATTTCTCTACAGGATGCATGGCTGTGCCTTTTTTACAGTGGAACACCTCTGAGAATGCTTCAAAGTTCTGCAAAGATCCCATCACCCTAAACAAAGAGAAGGAACTTATTTATGTGGATACAGTGCATGGAGATTGTTGCTCTGGAAAACAGAAAGCCACGTCCATAAAATGATTTAGAGTCTCCTAACTCAATTGCTGTCTCAGAATACAGGATACTTGATGCAAGAAAAATATAGCTAATACGACTAATGAAATGCTAGAACAAACAGTGGGTCTGGGTTTTGGTCCATTCTCTGTAGGTTGGCAAATTCACTAGGCCAAGTAAAGGAATGTACTCTTCAGCAGTGTCCTACAAGCTATGGGAGAAATTCTGAAAGTTAGTCTACATTTATCTTGTCTGTTAGAATATAGCTGCTAGCAATGAGCCACTCCTTCCTTTTGCGCTGCAATGGGTTGAACCAAGTAAGTTATCAATTAGTAAATCAGTTAGTAAAACCCACCTGTATTTCAGAGGGCTGTGAACATCTGTCTTTATTGACTGGCTAGCATATTCTGGTCTGTAGGAACCACACCAAACCTAGACAAGGAGGATTAATAATCAGTGGGTCAGTATTACAGGGAATTCAGTTTGGGGACCTTCTCACTGTTTTTCAAAGTTTTCCCTAAGAGCCATCCCAATTTGTTACAATATAGCTGGAGTACATTTTATAGCAGAGGCAGAATAGATACAGTTATTTACTAATTAGTTTTTGTTTTACAGAGTTCTTGGATCAAGATCTGATGCTTTGGGATAGGTATATTAGCTCTTGATTTCACCCATGTGTTCCTTCAAACAGATGAGCTGAAGTCTGAGAGTCTGAGGCACAACACTAAGTATGTTGGCCTACTGTCAAACATTTAACCTATTGTTAAATATTTGTTACTCTAAGAGTGTACACATATGGGAGTTTCTTATCCAGGCTGAAGGGTGAAATTCAACTCGGCAAACTTATTGTTTCTGCATTGTAATAAAGTGATATAGAGGAAAATAAGTGGATTCTGTAGCGACATCTGTGATCTGAATATGTATTCCTATTTCAAGGCTGCTGGCTTTGTATTTCTCAGGCATTCAGTTTTCTCCGTCACTTGTTAAAAAATTGATGAAACCCTGTCTGTATCAAAAGCAAAAGGAGTTTTGTCATAAATGTTAGTGGAACCGATATTTACATGAAATGGCAAGCTCTTGAAGGTTGTTTTCCTCCATAAGTTGTTGTCTGACATGCCTTTTTGTTGGTAGATGCCCTGTTTCTCTGTATCCTCACTCCAGCAGGTTTCAGTAGTGCCCTCAGAAACGTTACTGAAAACTCTTTCCTCTAATCACTAACCCATCTTTTTCACATCTCTCTTGAGGATCTTTTGATGAGTGCATTCAATGGTGAATCACTGTCCAAGTGGAGCTTGGGACTGATTTTCTCTCTAACCTTTAAGATAACCTAATTTATCCTTCCGTTCTTACCTGGGCAAAGTTGAGGAAGAAAAGCTGTTTGTGGGACAGATTCAGTCCAGGCAACTTTGGCTCCTTCCCTTCCCGTTCCAGCCATTTTAAGTAGGCCTAGAAATGATCATAGATTCAATTCAGAGAAGCTGCAGGATGGCCTATTCAGGCATGATGGGTATTATGAATGTTATTTTGGGGTGAGGGATTTTAGTCACAATGTATATGAACCCAACACGTCTTCCCTTCTATATTTGTGTAGTTTTTATCTTTCTAATACAAGTAGTACAGCCAATTTTATGAAAAAGCTGTCATCGTAAGTACTCTGTTGACTTTTCTAGCAAAAAAACCAAACCACAAAGATAATTTGCATTCAGCTTCTTAAGTATGGTAATCTCTGAACTGAAAACTTATAAAACAGGAAAAAGTGCCAAACTCTCATATGCAAGTGGAGTTTTATAGTAGTGGTTATTGTTGGCCAGTTGACCTTCACTGCGAGAAGCTATGCCTGTTCTTCACGGAGTCACCTGGAGATCTACTCTGAATTTCTTCAGCAAGGTGGCACACGCCGTTTTAGCGAAAGGCACGCCACATCGTGAGCTTTCACTGACTTTTTCTATAGGAATTTGTATCTGGAAATAAAGTGTTAAGTCTTCTCCACAGTTCTGTAGTGATGATTTTTATCTCTTCAGGTAACTGCTCATAAAATAGCAGATAATAACCTTGCTCAATGTTAAATCCATTACCTGTTATTGTTACACATTAATTGGCCAATTTTCTTTTTTTAGGTATATTGACATAATGGAGACAAGTTAATGTGTCCTCATGCTGGTTAATTTCAAACGTTCTATTACCTTATCCTCTTAGTTGCTGAGATAGTCCCAAAGCACACAAAATACAAAAGGTGGAGGTGAGGGTAAAAATACATTCAGCACCAGAGAACATCAGAGGATTCTGTATGCAGGCAGTTTATGTCATACCATACTACTCTTCCCCATTTGTAATAGCTTTTAGAAGCAAGTACATATTCACTTTAACTAAGTAATTAATTTTAACGGTATCCCTCAGAGTCAGAATCATCAGTTTAGATTTCTGAAAATTCAGGATGGTCTTCTATAAACACCCTTAACTGTTGCCATATTCACAACACCAGAGATAAAAAGTTTTACCATGACATCTGTTAGGATTATTTGTAGAAAAGAACATTCCATGCTCACACCTGAGCTCCACATGGAAAGAGCCTTTGTGCCGACAACTACTGTGTTGCTATTCATAATGATGGTTTGTAAGCCTGGAGGGTTAAAGATACTGGACTTCCCTGAGTCTGGAAGCTGACTTCCTCTGGTAGAGCAGGAAAAATAAGGTGATATGCAGTAGTGTTTATAACAGGTAAAAACCATGCCAAACAAAATAGTTTTTCAACCACAGCATGGAGGTCGTGCTCTGAAATATCAGTTGCCTTTCTCTTGGTTTGAAAATAGCTGACTGGTTGAAGCAACCTTTTACCTTGGAAAGCAGCAGGCAGTTCTGAGGTTATCAATCCTTGCATTTTTATTCTGCTTTCTAGCTGCATGGAAAATAAATAGCAGCACGGTAGAAGGGACTTCTTTGTGTTATTTTCCTAAAGCTTATAAAACACATAAAGAAAGCAACAAAAGGAGCTAGGCTTTTAGGGGCAGGTATTTTGGTAGATATGATCTGTGTCCCTCTTGGGAAAGAGATGGTATTTCCATCTATTCTTTTCATGTCCTACCTGACGTGTCACTTTTGAGATCAAAGATGAAAAGCGTGAGAGAAATCAACTTGGAAAAAACAGTCGCTCTGCTTCGTAATATCACCAAACTGTGTGGCCAAGAAATTAGTGCTCTCTTGCCATGTGACAAGCTGTTTGAAGTTGTAGCTGCCATTTTCAGAATTAAGGGCTTTAGAAAACGGAGGGTGTTTTACCTTTTTCCTAGCTAATAGTGTGCCTATTTAGGAACACTGCCCTTGTTTACCTGAGACAGAAGTATGCAGCATCAAGGATTTTAGTACATCAAAGTATAGCTAGGAGAATTAGGTGGTGGTCTGCTGGGTGCAAGAATGCCAGCAATCCTACACTGTGATTGGATCTGTGGGGACATAAGCTTCTAGACATATAATTGAGGCTTTTAAGTTTTTTAATATGGTACTTTACATGCTAATTATCAGGTTTTTTATGTCAGAATAAGTAACCCCATTGCTGAATCCCAAGGGTAAAGTTAACTCACAGTATATTTGAAAGTTACCTTATAAGCCTGTCGGACTCCTCCATTATCTGCAATATTTTCTCCTAATGTGCTTATTCCACTGACCTATTAAAGAATAATCATTAATTTACTCTACAGTCAGTAACATTAGCAACCCTAAGAACCACAAGCTGAAGCAGTCATACATCACAGATAGACAGTCGTGTCTGGAACAGAAAGAAGCAGTGACTTTGTGCTAGGGCAAAGAAAGGAGAGAATGAAAATAAAAAATTAATAGGGTAAAAGCTGTAGATTAGAATAGTGAAAATATATACAAATATAACATGAACAGAGTATGGGCTACTGGGCAGAACATATGCTAGCAGGACTGGCAAAATACAGTAGCAAACACCAGATTCCCCCCCCCTTGCAAAAACACCTCAAAGTGTCTGACAGAAAAAGCACACATGGGCCCATTTCACCATTAACCCAATTGCACATGGATATTGCTGGTTTTCTAGGCTACACTAGTATCCCCAATTTACAAGAAACAACCCCTGTATCTTATTTCCAGAACAACTAGCCTGTAGTATGTGGGGTTTTATGCTTATCGTCTGTAGAGATTCTCCATTTACATTATTTTTCTGTCTAAAAAACTAGTGGTGTGAAAACAGTTGGTTTTACTTACATTTTGTCCTCCAGCAAGCTCCCATGTGTAGTTCCCATACTGATAAACCATGCAACGAGACTGCTCCTTGAAATGCATAGCTGAGAAATTGCTCCACCAGTCAAACATATTTCCATCTTTATCAAAATTCCTACCTGTACAAAAGTCCAAGAAAAGAGGAAAGTTTTGAGTGAGAGTATGTTAGAGCAACCATTCTTCCAGTATGTTAGAGCTGCACTTCCTCCCCTCTTTACTCCTTTGATTTAGATGGTCTGTGCTACAGAGATTTATCAGAAATGTTTTTGGCACAGTCGATTCTGCTTTGGCACAAGGGAATGGACAAGATCAATTGCGGTCCTTTCATCTCTATTCTCCATTATTCTGTGATTTCCTGTTCAGTCAGCAGCCCCAACTTCAGTTACAGCACTAAGGCCTAATTTTATTTCAAACTGGATTATGCAGACATCATGTAACAAAACTTTCCACCACCTTTGAGGTGCCTAAGGTGCTTATTCTGTATGTCCATGTGACAGAACTGAGGCTCATAAAGAATTAATTACTTTGCCACACCAGGAGAAAGCTGGAATTGCAGTTCTGGTGTTTGCGTTCTCAGCTCTCTGGCTAGAGCTGCTTTTTCTTCACTATAGGTCTAGATTTCTGAGGCTATATTGTATGCTTATGTGTAATCTGCATGAGCTTTCTTAACATAAAAAAAACACACTGAAGAAAATCCATGTATAAGAAATTACTGGCTTACAGTATCAGATGTGAGTTTTTGCCCAAAACTATTTTACATAGCATTCTAGAAAGATAATAAAGTCAATTTATTTCAAACGTTCATGTTGAAAAAAAAAGCCTCCTGTGATTTCAAGACAGTCCTGACAGCTCTTCCATCCCAAGAATGTAGTTCACAGATTTCAATTTACTTTAGGAGCCAGTATAGCTGCTTGCATTGTATTTCCAATCTGATGATGCTGTAAAAGTAACAGCTTTTACTGAGAATTGTCATTGACTCAATTTATTTTTAACATCTGCTTACTTCTTGTGTGACCTGCTTAGTTTATGAAACATTTACTGCAAAATGTTCAACAGAATGTTAATAGTGTGCTTGTATCGCTCCCAGTAGCGGGTATGTGATTGTGTGTGCATCGATAGTTCAGTCACAGCAGCGTGTAACTTTGATTTCTTACGGTGTAATGAGTGCAATTGAAAGAATACTGTTTTCTCAGTTATCTTCTCACCATTGTCATCAAACCCATGAGTAATTTCATGCCCAATAACCATCCCGATCCCTCCAAAGTTCAGGGCTTGTGGTTGGTGTTTGCTGAAGAAGGGGGGCTGTAGAATCCCAGCAGGAAAAACTGCAGAGGGGAAGAGAGAGGGAGATGCTGTAAGATGGCTTTATTTTTGCATACTTTGCAGACAGATTGTTTGCTTGGTTTAAGGATCAGGAAGAAACATAAAATGATTAGAAACAACATCATGCCTCCTCATGTGAGATTGTTTCTCTCGATAAATGGAAAATGACAAGTTAATGAAGGTTTAATTTAGCACATCTGCAACTACAATATCTCCTTGTTTGAGAACCAAGCATCATTTACATTTCAACTTTAGCCTAATTTGGTCCATAATGTATGCTGCAGTAAGTCAAGAACAAAATGTTTAGTTAACTGTCTTTTGGAGATAGGTACAGTTTATGTTTTAGAACCATTTTATAGGGGAACTCATGGATGTTTTATTGCTTTATTTTTGTTAAAGAAAGGTTAGCAATCATATGCTGATTACCAACAATACTCAGTGTGTAAAACTGTACGCACAGTAGTAATTCCTACAGACCACCAAGTGCACTTGGATGCCAGTCGAGGGCAGGGGGTGGGGAGGCATAGGAGGTCTAGCCTTCTCCAGTCTGCTGGCAAAAACCTTATATATGATCAATGGGACTTAGTCTTCATCCCATCTACCTAAGATGAAAAGCATATATGCTTCTAGAGGATTTAAGACTGCAAGCAACTCATTCTAATAAGATACTTTCTAAGAAGTGAGATACTGAAATTACATAGCAAATATTTCATTTCAAGACAAAAACCTTTTTGACTATATGGAAGGTTTTATCCATACAATTTTAGGGAGAAATATGTAAGACAGCCTGCAGTAAGACAGAAGCAGGAAACTGAAAGCAGTATGGAAAATTATTTTCCTCAAACTAGAGACAGGGAGAAACAGGATTTAACCAACATCCACACTATTGCGGGTAGCTGTGCTTGGACTTTTGGCCTGCATGTTCATCTTCAAGTTGCTTAAACCAGTTACTTCCATATTACTTACAAGGGCAAAGTTGTAGGGGAACCAGTCTTCTTTAAGACCCGAGTTCCCTGCCTGGAAAGCTGGCTCACAGCTGATTACTATCAGCATAAAACCACTGTGGATGAACAGGGAGCCTGAGCTTGACTACAAGTATAGCTCCAAGACAGTATGTACTAGCAAGCTGAGGAAGTACCCTGCTATGGCTGAAGGAGTGGTCACAGCTTTTACTGTACCTGTGATATGGAGGTAAGTGGAAGCTACACAAATGGAAAACAGCCCTTTTTGATGAGGCCAGAGGGCTAAGTTATTGGCGCTTTGGGTGTTTCTGGTTTTAGCCATTATCTAAGTTTTCCCTTGTGATGGTTGGTTGGTTGGGTTGTTTTCTGTTTCTGGCCTTTGCCCTGTGAGCAGGATACAGTTGCTGTCTGGTCTAAAAAAAGGCATGAATTTTTCCTCTTATGGTATTTGGCAGTACTTGGATGGCAGATCTTCCTGGCAGTCTGGGAATTTGAATAAGCACTACTTAGTAGAAATTATTTGGTTCCTCTCCTGTTTGAGGTGCTCAGAAGTCAGCAAAGACTCTGCATCTGCAGGCTTAACCTGAACTACTGGTCACCTGCAGCAGCTTGGAGATCGAGGAGCATGGGGAGCCAGACAGGTTCACTATGTTTTAAGTCTGAAGATCTTCTCTGCTAAGAACAAGAAAGGTCAGCCTAGCAACTCTGCAAAAACTTGCAGATCTGACATGCTGTAAGCAGAGGCAGGTTTCTTCAGTCTGGTATTCCTCTTATCAACATAATTTAAGTACCATCTGTACAGATAGCAAACTGGAGAGCTGCCCATATGTTTATCAGGGATGTGGAAACATGAGTACAAACAGCCCAGAATACACAGTGAGCATTCTCTGGTCTCTGAAGCTGGCACTCGTATAGTAGCAGCTACTGTCTCAGGCCTTCAAACATAAGGCTGTTCCAATTACAGTATATAAGCTATGCCTGCCAAGTTGGGGGGGCAGAGTGGGGAAAGCTGAATAGTCATCAACAAAGCAACTGCTTGAAAAGAACAGCCTGTCTACCTTGCCCAGAATTTCCATAAGGGCACAGGCAGGTTTGCCTCTGGATAGCAGACTTGCACCCTTGTAGTGCAAAAAATGATTAATTATTTCCATGCAGCTGTTTAAAACTGTCGTAAACCTACCTATCTGGTTCCGATTGGGGGAATAGAATGCATTGACCACTGCAGCTCCAATTATCCATCTAAAAATAAACGTTGCACACAAAGTTAGTAATGTTGTTTTATTTATTTTTTAGACATTCTGTTTATTGAATTATTATTGTTAAAAAATGCAGGCTGCATATAAGGAAATGATTGAGGTAGGGAAGAAGGCTGCCATTGAACACAGCTGTAAATAAATACTAATACCAGGAAATAACTGTCTCATTTATGGGCGTCTTTCATCCAAAACAATGCCAAGTGAAACTAAGAAATGCTTTTGCTCTTGAATGTTGAACAGCCACTTTGGGGTGGAATGTGGTAACTGTTTACCAGCTCATCTTAATCCTATCTGAGCTTGAGAAGAAACAATAGTTTACATTCAAAAGAAAACTAGCATTTAGAGGATGTTTTGAGCAGCAGAAGGCAGTTACTCAAATCAGAAGTTAGGACCCAACTTGTCTGTTGAAAAATCAGAAAAAATATCTGTCTGTGATTATTCAGTTTTAAATATCTGCATTTGGAGTCCAATATTTCATAGATGATGAGTGTGAACTTTGGGAAGTAATTTTTGAGCAGGCTACTTTTGGAAACTCTCTCCAATACCTCTAACTTTTTATTCTTTGTATTTTTCTTTCTCTTCCCCTTCTCTTCTACATTGTGTACTCTCCTTTTGAGTTAAAACCACTTCACAGGAAGAGGGATAGAAAAAATGAATAGGCTTTGCAACAATTAACTTGACTCATGCTTCCCTCTGGAGAGTTTTTGTTTGCTTGCTTATTAATAACTCCTGTGTTATTTCATGTTTTGTGAAGAGGTGTTTGAAATTCTTACTGGAATCTACTTTCCTTTGTCACAAGACATCTCTTCCAGCATCACACAGGCTGGAAGCCTACTAGTGAACAATGCATCCAGTTGGCATTAGCTTCCTTACTTCTGCCGCCCATTACAGTGGATCTGACACTAATGTATTCAGCAGCAGCTTTGCCAGTTAGCTTCCTGAGACAGACACCTCCAACGCAGCTAACCGGACTATTAAAAGTTCAGATCGGCTAACTCATAGCTCTGGAAATCAGGTTGTATTCCAAGGCATTTGTTGCTGAACATGCAAGCTGGGGCTTCTGGGACATACCCATGTCATGGACTGGCCAGAACTCAACTGCACTTTGAAGGACTGGAGGGGTTGTCCTGGTGATGTTGTGTAGTAATGCTTCTTACTGGTTAGTGATGCCAGCTGCTCACCTTGGAGATGTTAGTAACAACTTATGAACATGTCACTCTTATTTGGTTGTTTTAAGACTAGCACTAGCTGAAGATCTGCCTGAGAGTGAAAAACTGTGAGGTAACAGCTAGGGCAATAGAGGTGAAGACCTGAGACTTACTCAGGATGCATTCATGGAATCAAAGAAGGGATCACGAAGCAGCCAAATCTGCACCTATGACAGGAAGTTCCTGAAAAATACACTTATACTTTACTAGGTACAGTGTGAAGTAACCGGCTGGGAATAGACATAAATTAGATCTGGTGCTCAACTTCCCCAAGATTGGGCATATTGCCAACAGAATTCTGGCCAGAATATTTTAAACTTTTTTCCCCTGAATATAAATTTTCAGAACTTCCATTATATTGTTTATCTCATCTCCTCCTTGCTGAGTTGTCAGAAAGATCTGTCACTGCTTTTGTGTGAAGTAGTTGCAATGTTAACACCTGAATGTGAAGCAGTTTGATGAAGGATTAGAGAGTCCAAGAGAACTGGATGAACTACCACAAGAGACAATGAACTACTTGTTTAATTCCATGAAATAACTTATAAGATCTCAGACATAAGTATTCTCGGCTATCTACAGCATAGGACTGAAACACAATAACTATTATTTCAGAATTTAGATTGTGTCTGTAGCATGCAGTCTGGAAACTTACATATCTTGGTCAACTCTCTCTCGAAGTTTTTTCAAGCTCTTTTGGGCTCCCGCTCTCAGGTTTTCCAGAATGTTTTCAAAGTAGTTGTGTTCACTGAAGTTTAACTAAAGAAACAGATATCCAAGTGTGTTAGTGAGCTGTGCAGAAAGAAGAATTCCCCATACCACTGAACGTATCTTCTAAAAAACGTTTTGATTGCAAGGTATCACTTAATAGTTAGCTCTTTGCGTGAACTTATTTATTAAAATGTTCAACACAATCAATTTTGTATGCTGTCCAGTCACTTGGAAATGACAGTTGCACAGGTGTTAGTATTCCAAGTGGCAAGAAAATAAGTGCAGGCTTTTATATTGAGGTACTTATTGAGGTATGCAGAGCATACTTACATTGGCATATTCCTGATCTAGTTTTTCATTCTGATCTTCCAAAATATAATCTGGATAGCCTATTTGTTCTTTAATTGCCATTGCCTAGAAGAAAAGAGTATAATGTTTCCTCTTAATTGTGGTTTTTGTTGGTGTGGTCTTTTTTTTTTTTTTTTTTTTAAGTTTCAAAACATAATAGTTCAAATTCTTTATTGCTATTGTCCACCTGTTTGTGAGAAACTGGATGCAAATATTTAAAGACCTTGTTCAAATGCATCCTATTGCCTAGTGAGAGGGTTTTGTTTTGGTTTTTTTTTTTTTAATATGGAACATAGAGTCTTCCTCTCATCTCCTCGTGTCCAGCCACTATGGTAGACTCACAGACCCTACAGCACCATCTGACATGGATTGGGCTTAACCATCATTTAGTGCCTTTTGGGTTTTTTTCCTTGCTATTAGAACAGTGCTGATGGTCCTAAAGTCCATGAAGAGTTTGAAAAGTTTTTTGGGGGGGAGTGCATTGTGTTCGGTTGTCGTTCTAACTGACACATTTTGTGCCATCTTCTCTCCTCATTTATAACATGGTTCAAAAGACTCATTAAAGGAAATAAAAATATATGTGAGCTAACAAAGGATTAAAAAGAAAAGGACAATGTAATAGGATAATGGATAACAGGATAGTGAACATCAAAGGTTTTTTTTTCCTCTCATTTGTAGAGGAACTGGGAATAGTGAGGCTACAAAATTCCTAAGATTTCATATTCATGACGAAATACTGAAGTTCCTTGTTGTCTCTGACCTTCTCACGAGCTTTCTCTTTAGATGCCTCATCCATCCACTGTAACTCATCTAAAGTCTCGATGAATGCTTCACGAATCTTATCTATTAAATCTCGGACCTAAAAGAGAGGCAGTAAGAAATTAATCATTTATATGCTATTTTTCCCAGGCACAGCTAAGGAGGGCTGAAAAGCTTCCTACTGAAAGATGATGTCCCCAGATTCTATGCTCTAAACTGTGGTACTCAGCTTTAAAAGAGCATCATAAATGAGTTCTTATGCCTTCTGACTCTTGGGTGATTGATGATATCTTTAACAGACAAAATAGGTTGGGAGATCAGGTGGGAGGGGAACAGGCACTGTAGACATTGTGGATGTACAATAGTATGAAGGGTAAACTACATACCATCCTCTTGCTCTCACCAGCAAATGCCTCTCTGACATACATTGCTCCCACTGCGTTCTCCATGTTGTTGTTGACATAACTCACGCACTCCCTCCAGCGGGCTTCTTCCAGTGTTGTCCCATAAAGTGCCTGTAACACAAAACGCCACAGGATTAATTCTGCCTACGCATCGCTTTTCTAAATCTTTGCCTAAAGAGGAGGTTAACCTAAGACTAAGGTTTCCATTGTTGTGACTGCTGTTCTTAGATTTGTTTGGGGATTATGTGACATAATCATGTCATGGTGTTGACAAGGACTTGACTTGGTGACTTTGGGACTCTTCCAGTACTATGCTCTATGGCCTTTTTAGGAAGAGAGGAAATACCTTCCTGTAGCTGGCCCGAGCATCCTTGAAACGTCGACTCAAGCTGCTGACTCGATCAATCACCAGTCGCCAAATGAGGTAGTTCTGGATAGTGCTGCGTGGGAAAGCAAAACTGAGTTTAATCCCCTGATGAAAAAAAAAAAAACCCAACCACTAGTGCAGATAGTCAGAGGGAGATCTTAATTTTGAATGGAGATAAAGCAGATGATTGCTGCCAGTCATCAGTTTTATAGCATCTACAGGTAACTGTTCTTATTTAACAGGCTGGCTAACTGTAGAGGCATCCAGGCTGAGGACTGTACTACCATATCTGTTCAGGGATTAAGTGGGGTTTTTTGTTTGTTTGTTTTTCCCCTTCTAGAGTGTAAAAAGAGCTAAGCCTATGATGTATTTTTCCTTCCCATTTAACCTTTTCTAAGCATGTGAGCAGGTGAGACACAGACTACCACAGTAGTTTGGGACCCTGGGACCTTAGAAGACATTACCCATGTTTTACAGTGAAGTGGAAGATCTGGCAGAACTAGCAAGTGGGCCTAATAATTTACATTTCCACAATACTTCCGTTACTTTTGTCTTGGATATTCTCCAGTTTCTTTACCTTGCTGAGTACTTTGAGATAATTGCTTTCAGCTCTTGCAGATAGGGCATGCCATATACAACAACCTCTTCTTCTGGGTCAACCTGAACACTTACTGAAGACATGACACCTTGGATGAAGAAGGTCCAGTTAAATTCCTAGGCAAACAGAAAGACAGATATCAATGTCAGGTGTTTAAGTGTCTTAGTAACTGTCTGGACTTTCTGCAGTCTGTGGGATTGAATGTAGCTGCAGTGTTGTTCAGTAGAAAAATGCTTTTTAAGAGACTCTGAGGACAAGATTAAGAATGGGAATGACTTTATACCTCTCTTTGTTGCATCATGGATCGTTTCACGAAGCCATTTCCAATTAGCATGGTAATAAGAGGAGGCTGAAAGTATTAGACTGCTCATTAAGCACTTACGTTCAATGCAAACTTTTCCTGTAGCTCTTTTAAGGTCATTTTGTTGTACAACAAGGTTACATCATGCCTTTCTTCTGCTGGGGTAGTTGCCTGAAGACATTCACAAAGTTATTACTAGAATCAACTGACACAAGTGTCAATGGCTGAAATTGCATGCATGCACATATACACGCTCAAATAATATGTGACTAAACCACTTTATTTTGGAAAAGAAAGCTCACATGATGGTGTCTGGTGCTGCTTTCTAAACTTCAGTACAGGAACTCAGGACCCAGTATTCAATAATGTTTCAGTAATATGTTGAGCCAAGCAGTTCCCTCTATCCTCTTTAGAATGGAAGACTAAGCTCTTAGAGATTTTTAGGGTACTGTAGACTTCTAAGGATGCAAGGGAGCTAGCCCTGGTGTTATCATAGTGTATGTTTAGCAGAAGATTATCCTGCTTTAGGAGACTTCCAAAAATAAATATGGCTAGGACTAGAGCAGACACAGTAGCAGTGTATGCAGTAGACATAATTATACACACAGAGGCTCTGATTTCTGGGCTGCTCACGGCAAAAGTCATCTTCCCCCTGCATTCTTTGAGGCTGCGGGTTTTCTGCTATATTGAAAACTGCTGCACAAAACAGCAGGAGACTCTCCCCCTCACCCCTTGCCCCTGCAACACCCTGAGAAGTTCTTGATTTCTGTACTTACATTTGCAATCTCTGTTTCAAACTCCATAACCCTAGCCATTTCCTCTTGGACAAAGGAATCGTCTTTAGACACGTTCTTGTCTTCCCGGATCATTTTGGCAATGGTGATCATGAACTGCAGGTAAGCTTCTCTCACCTGCACACAAGAAAGAGAACATGTGTGTGGCACTGTGAAGAAAAGGTTTGCTGTCTAGCATTTTGCATTCAGCAAACCATTCTTTTGTTATTTTAGCTTTACAGTGTGCTGTGAAAAAGTTGGGTCCAGGGGTCACAGCCTCTGCCCTTGTCTCCAGTGGAACCCTCCCCACTCCATTTTCTCATCTCTCTTTTCCTGCTATAATAGATACTACTGCAATACCTAGGACCTCAGTTCAACCTGAAATACCTTACAGTGCAGTTGCCAGTCTCAAAATACATAGTGAAAGCAACACTTTCTGCTTCCCTGTGTAATCCAACGCTCTGGTGTTCTGAGTTAGAATTACTGCTTGAGCAAAAAGAAGCCTCTGTGTTTTGAGTTACACTATGGGAATAGTGATCCCTACTAGCCAAAATACCAGGGTAAACATGGAAGGCTTAAGTTCTCTGAAAGTAATACCGTAAATCTTCTAAACTCTGTTTTTACTGTCTGAAAGAAAAGCTCCGTCTCAGATGGTTCCCAGTGATACCTTTGCTTTATTTCTAATAGGAGGGTATGGCTGTGATTTATGTCTCAGAATGGACCTTGAAAAGATATTTGGCTGCTGAGGGAGTACTGATCTCTCGTACAGCAAAGCTTAACACTACTTATTCTTCCTGCATACTTTTCTTCCTCCATAGACCTTGGAAACCAGATAAATACAGTAACTGTGAAATTGAGTCTGGGCACTTACATGATGATGATGGTTTGTGTTTTTAGGCTGAATGCTGAGGCCTTAATCAGGCCAGACTCCCACAGGCCTCAGCAGGAGTTTTGCCAAAAGATGCTGGACTAAGCACAGGGGGAGTTTGGGTCATCAGAGTTTGGGTCATTGTCTGTGGGAAGCGAGCTGTTAAATAGCAAATAAAAAGGGGTTGTGTCTCCTCATCATTCATTAAGATTAAAAACACAGCCTTAGCCCTTCTTCTTTATAGCTTCAAATTAAAACTGTATTTAAGCAGTACTGATTTGCTTTTGCTAATTTAGGATTGGCTATGTATTGTACCTGATTTTCTACCTCCTACAAGTCAATCTAAGTCTGACTTTCATGCAACTGAATGAATCTTTTCTACTGTAACTTGCCACTCTATAGGTGAAACTTGTGGAATAGAATCCTAGTCCCAGTAGCTATCTGCAGTTCCCAACACAACTACATGGAGATTGTTTTGTGTCATGAGACAGATAATAGAAGTTGGCAGTTGATGTAGGTGTCCAGAGGGTCTGGAAACAATCTCATAAAAACTTCACAGGACTATATTTTGGACTGTATTACAGATGAGAATATAGTCAAATACATTGAAGTAAGAAGAAAACTATTCTCACTGATGTTTTCATCTCCATTTATAACCACTAGACAAAAGAGTCTAAAATGCTGATTGTTGTGTCTCTGTATTCCCTTCCATTCATGTTAGGAAAATCAGTTTGATGTTAGGCTGCAAATACTGTTTGTTAGTATGACATAATTGAGGCAAATAAAATGTACTAGAGCAGTATTTTCATCTTGGGAAATGGATAAATTATCTGCAACAGCTTTCTATGTATCTACAGAAACCCTCACGTTTTTGCTCTGAGAATTGGCAGAGTAAAGCAGCTAGAAAATAATCTCTCACAGTTTTCAGGTAATTTGGGGGAAAGGGGGAGTAAGTGGCAGCAGATTCTTACTAGCTGAGTATCTGTTCCATTAATATAGCTTTTGCTGCTCCACATAAAACACTTTTTATTTTTTAACTTCTTTCCTCTGAGTGAAAACGTGAAAAATTCTGAATGTTTTGGTGTTTAACAAAACGTATTTTGGTGTATTGTATGTTCAGATATGATCCAGTATGATAATTCTTCTCCCATATCTATAATCCATCTTTCCAGTACCTTGTGAAATCGTAGCCAGAACCAGTGGCTTTAGAAGAAGATATAAGCAAATCCAAGATAACCTGCCCTGAAAATGTGAACCTATCCTTCAAAATTAGAGACTGTTTTAAGCTCTAAAACACAACGATTTTATTTTCCCATAACGTTCTCATCTGTATGAATTGGCCAGTTTGGGGGCGGGGCTTGATATTTATACAGTTGTTCAGACCTTTTGTAAACTTTACAAAATTTTGGCATAACTAGGAAAAAATGTAGCAATGATTGTTACAGTCTAATTCTGATTGTTGCATAACATGAAGATTCATATATTTGAGTTTTCCAAAACACAGGGATAAGTAATAAAGTTGGTTTAGTAGCACATATTAAATAAATTAAAAGGAATACTTACTTTTTGATAGTTGCCCCCATTAAAGTAGTAATCCCTGGATGGCATTCCTAAACTTGGCTGGTCAATCTGAAGGAAATCATACATTTCTTTAGTTAGTGATGAAAAGGAACTGGTGTTGTCCAAAGGTATCCTTGAAAGGCAACACGAACTGTGCTACATGTGCCATCCTTTCAGTCTTGGAATGATGCTAGTACACTCTTACCAAATATCAGAGAACTTTAGCTTTCTAGGAACTGGGGTGAGGTGGAAGGTACAACTTTTGTCTCTGGATTTCTAGACAAGGACAGGATGGATACTTAGTTGGGATTATTAAGCAAAATCTTTCAGTAACCATTGAGATCTAAGAATAAATTCAAGCAACTTGGAAAAGAAGTTGCTTGACTTGAGGGCTAGACTTTATGCATAAACATACATGATCAAACTCTGAAATATTATTACATGTTTTAAAAACATGCTTTCCTGCTACATATTAAACCTCACCATCATTTTGCAAGTCACAAGAATTTATAACGCTTAAATACTGTAAATCAGCACAGGTCCATTGATTTTTATGTCTTTAACTGAAACAAAAATTATGCTACCATAAAATGTTTCCCAATATGACTTTGGGACAGACCTGCCGCTTGGGGTACGGAACTGTTGCATGCGTTTTGCCAGTAGTGTGCGTACCCACTGACTTATGGAAAGCTCATGTGTAGGCAGTGTAAATAACTATCCATTATGATTCTGGCATATAAATAATTCCCTGCAATTTTTTTCTTACATAAATGATGTGTCTGCTGGAATCCCGGTCATCATTCCACACAAACATGTCAATGAGGACACGTTTGTTAAATCTGGAGTTCATTATGGAGAGTTTTTCTTCCATGCTCCAATTTGGCTCTAGGAGGTAAAAGGGAAAATATACAACATTTATCAATATGTATCAGGACTGATTAACTTGTATAGTTTGCAAGCTTATTGCTGAAATTGTTTAGAACCAGACTGGACATGATGTGAGAATATTTGTACAGGACATTCCTATAGTGGCTAGAAATTGCTAGACTGTTCTTACTAGCCTTATCTGTCTCAGTGATATATATATATATAAAAAAAAATCATTTACTGATTACTTTATATATACAATTGCCGATGCATAGTATAAATCACCATGACCTTGCCTACTTAGGCAGTTACACTCCAAACCCTAATTAATATGCAAGCATTAGAACACAGCTATATTGGTTACTTTGCTTTTGTTTTCATTATTTATGTTGGTCCTTTAGGTTTCCTAACTGTCTTAAAATGTACACTGTTCATGAATGAGATCTTATAATATGGGTATTAAATTTATACTATCTTATTTAGACAGATCACTGCGTGCTAAATGTGTATGATACCCCGACTTTTGTTTGTGAAGAAAAAGTTAAAATGGAGGATCTAATTCAATGACAGAGTCTCCTTAGAGCAGTAAATAATTCTGACTTAACACTACTGAACTCCTTCAGGCACAGAATTACCTTTGGTCTTATTCCAGTCTGCAGAAGCCACTGGCCAATCTCCAACCATCGTTAAGGCCTCTAGCAGAGGCAATGAATCTCGTTGCTCTATAAGACCTGAGAGAGGAAAAACAAATACTATATTGTTTTTATAGGAAAAAAAAATGAAGAAAAATAGGTAATGGGCCTAACAGTTTAAATCTGAAACTGAATTTGTCATAGCAGAAAATGAGAGACCATTAAATCATCTGTCTCCTACATTAGTCTTCAGAAAAGTAATGAAAATACTTCTGTTGACTTCAGTACCAATTTTGACTGAATCGGTTTGGAAAGGATGAAATGGGACACGTTTTTGCATTCAGAAGGGAAGGCGTTGCATTGACACCAGAGGTAGGTAACCCACATCCGTCCTTTCTACATTCCAGGATGTGTATATTAAGCCTTAATGATGTACCAAGGCATCTTCATTCATCTGAAGATTAGCTTTCCAGGCAAGGCCATGTATATAAGATAGATATTAACTGGACTTTTGCTTAAAAGTACACTGGTACTTTTGTACATTTGGTATTGAACAGGAGAATCAATCAATGGAACAAGAATAGACTCACTCTCATTCATGCATGACTTGTAAAGTATTTTAGCTTTCTGAAATGCTTCTCTGTCCCCTCGATCTGAAGTCTCCAACACACCTGGGGAAGGAACCATTGCAGTGAGATTTTTGCCCTGGAGAGCTTTGATCTTTTCACAGAAATCACTGAGAATTCAGGGCTATGATAAATACTTGTTATTGTAGGCTTCAATTACTGTGAAACTAGAGTGCTCTTTAAAGAGCTATTAATGGAAAAAGCGTCAGGAAGAAGGACATGCATACAGCTTGTCCTGCTGCTTTTGAAGTTAATACCAAATCACCTATGGCTAATTTTTAGTGGGAACAGGATGTTCCCACAAAATGGGTGTAGTAAGAGATGTAGAGATTAAAGGACTACAGAAAAAAAAAAATCACAATCAACACTTGTGGAAGTTTATTTCTCTGTATAATGTGCAGTAAATAATGTCTGAAACTAAACACAAGTGCATAACCAAGGATAGAGTAGCCTCATTCCTACCTTTTAGGATGATCTCCAGCTCATCTCTCAGGATGTCAAAAATGCTGTATCTGGAGCTAGTTTCTGGGATAACATGCCGGTTCAGCCAGCCCCCACAGGCATACTGGTAGAAATCCTTGCACGGGTCAGCTGTTGGGTCCATATTCTGAATTATTCTAGCAGCTAGGTATCAAAATTGGAGAGTTGAATTCCACAGACTGCCTGGTAATCTCTGGGACTACCAAAGACTGTCAAGAAGCTGCTTGGCAAGAAGGCACTTTGCTTATGCTGCTTATAGTGGAAAAGACTCATTCTCACGTATTATGACTCAAAGGATCCTATTTTCTGCTTAAAAATGCACGGAAGCATCTGACGGCAAACATTTGTATTGCAATTGTACTGCTTTACAGACGGAGCCTCTGCATGGCAGAATAGTTCTCCCAGAGCACAATGCCTTACAGGCACGAGCATGCTGCCCAGTGCTCTACCTGGGGTCCTAGCTTAGGTACCTACCCATGAAGTCAGTGTTTCCAGGGTGCAATTGGGAACATCTGGACTGGAGTCTTACTTCTCTTGAGGTGTACAAGTAGATGCCAAAAATAAGAAGGTGAATAGCCCCATGTGTAGAATACATTCTCTTTGAGAGAAAATTCAGTCTAAGGGGATTCTTATTATACTTCATAGATACAGACTGCGTTGGTCAATCCACATCCTTGTGGCTCAGGCCAGAGCCAGAGAACTGTTGCCCACACTGGGAATTTTCCTGTACTACTTCCTTATGAATGATACTCCTGGTGACAAAGAAAGTATACAATGCAGAAGTAAGAATAGGGTTTTTTGCTCAGTTTTTACACATGGAACTGTATTTGAGGACAGCTGTACTTGCTGCCTTTGACAGTGTTAGCAATGTGTATCTAGCCAAAGGGGAAATTTCATTCCTTTTCAACTTCTTCAGTCTTAAAGCCTGAGCTATTGTTTATTCAGGTTCAGTAGAATTAACAACATGTAAAACATCACCTCTGCAATAATCATTCATGGTAACAATCATTACCTGCTGTAACACATCCAGGTGTGGTACATATGTTGCCTGAATTGGTGCCATAGTGAGTGCCTGCAGGGAGAGGAATAAGAAAGCAGATAGAATTAGTTGTTTTGGAATTGCTACCAGTGTCACTTGCCAGCAGCCCAACCTCAGTGACAGCTCCATTTAGTTTTAAAGCAAGCGAGTGAATATTAGTGCCAGTAAAAGATACCAAATGACAACTGTGAAGAAACATCTTATCTACAGATTTATGAGGAAAATGTATTGGAAGCAGTATTACAACAGTCTTGACAGTGAATTTTAACTTTCCTGGAAGGAGGCTAAGACCAGTTGTTTGTTTTTTGTTTGTGGTTTTTTTGTTTGTTTGTTTGTTTTTTACCTGCCAACTGCCTCTACAGTCTTTCTGACACGTACCGAAAGTATGAGATCCTTTTCTAGACAATCTACTAAGATGATTTGAGCATCTGAGCTCTTCTGTGATCTTCAAAGTCACCATGACTGAGAGGTTTAACCAGGGGGCAAAAAGCCCATAGCTGGATTTACCGCTTTCACACTGTAGTCACAAAGATCAAATAGGCAGAGGGGGGAGCAGGTAACAGTGTTTGGTCAAAATTTCAGGTATGCCCTTCAAGGTTACTCCCTGCTGTTCAGCAGAGAGGTTGCTCCCTAATCAGTAATGTTTAGGGCTGATGAAATAGCATATAATGGAGACTGTGGACCTATGTTCAAGTCTGCGTTCTGCCTTTGAGATAAGCCTGGAAAAGTCCAGTGAAGTCATTATCGGTGATCTCCAAGTAGCAAATCTGAGTAAGTGTAGTACAAACTGTGCCAAGAGCTAATGGGTGTACTAGTTACCAGCTGTTTCAGTTGTTACATGAGCATACTTCTAGTAAAACACAGATTTTGTTCCATTAAGACCTTGGCTCAGTCCTGTTGATCACTTTCCTCAGTAGTTTGAAAGCAGTCAAACTTGGGAACTCTGGGGACCTTCATGACTCGCTGGTTTCAGCCCACGAAGAAGGAGTGATGTGACAGGGAATTTGAGAGGGAGCACAGGCAATGAAACCTTGGCAGAAGCATTTTGCTGTGACTTCCAAAACAGAAGAATTTGATGTGTGCCTCTATGTGGGGAAATGGGTCTGTATGCTCATTCCAGCAGAAGCTGGAAAGCGCTCCTCCTGGATATTAAGTTTCTATTTTTGACCACTTAGCCTTAGTTTGTGAAATTCTTCCAGTGAAGAAGATCCACAAAAAGCCTATGCACTTCTAATGCATTGATGGTGAGCAGAAACTGGAACAGACCCTAGCTTTTATTGCTTGGTGCTCTACACTAAATGTAGTGCTAGGAGTTTGATGGTGGTGACTCCAGAGGGTCTTGATGTGAATTCACAGCCGTAAGTTCTACTGTAGACTTACGCCGAAGCCTTTGTACATGAACACATGATTTTTTTACGCTGAGTGCTATAGTGAATGTGTTTGTGATGCTGGTCGTGTCACTCTCTTGCGTGCTGTTCACTGTAGAACTGGAATGGGAGGTATCTAAACACCCCAGCCTGATGAGTGGCCTTGGCCCTGGGCACAAGAAAATTCATTTTGCTGTTTTAATTTCCCACTTGTGAAACTGGACTAGCTTAGTATCTACTTATGTTAAATAGACAACTACTTGGTTCCACACTGGAAAACGAAAACTTGATACCCTTACTTTCCAACAGGATTAGCCATGTTTTAAAACATTTTTTTTGATCCTTACACTACGATGTTTGCAGAAAAGAGTTACTAAAAAAAATTCCTTCCAATGCAAATAAGTGTTTTACATGACAGCAAACAAGATTACACTAATTCAGACAGAAATAAAACAGTAGGGGAGAAAAGAGGGCTTGGAAGTTCATGAGTGGAAGCAACATAAAAAGCCCCCACTGTGATTGGGAATGTAACGTTCAGGGTTCAGCTGAGTGCTGTCGTGCTGTGTGGGAGTAGATCTGCAGTAGAATAACTGCATGCCTTATTATAATTTAGTGTCTAGCAGTCTGAACATGGGATGAGCAAAATACATGTAACAATGTGAAGCTTCACATAGAGGGGTTTAGCTTTTTTTTTTTTTTTTAGCACTGGATGAAGCTAAGCCCAATTTTTGGAGTTTCTTAAACTCTCTAATAATTTAACAGCCCCCCCCCCCCCCCCCAAAAAAAAAACCCCAACAAACCAAACAAAAAACCCCAACACCCCCAGAACTCCAACACAACCACCAAAAGTCCAGAGTATTTCCAAGAAAAAAAAAATCCTTTGGGGGAAAAGAAACTAGTGGTTCAAAGGCATATGGAAATTTTCCATAAAGGAGAAATAGCAATGGGCAAGGTGAGAAAGAGATAATTTTTTTTTTTTTTTTAAATCAAAGCTTCTTTCTTTAATATAACCTGACAATGTTTAACTTCATTTTCCAGAACCAACTGCTTTCAACAAGATTCTAACTCTCCACGTTCAAAAAGCCCTTGTGATTGTGAAAATGTAATTGAGCTGTATAAGCAGGGAAGCCAAATCTGTTTTGAAACCTTGGTTGCACACTCAGGACTCTGAAACTCTGCCACAAAACCAGATAATTAGAAATGGCTGGTGAGGGGCTCTCAGTTTACTTCTAAAAGTGGCTCCTTTGTTTTTCTATCAATTATCTCTTTTATGCCTCAGTACCATTCCTGACAAAGAACCAAGCCAACCTGACTCCGTATGAGATATGACCAACACTGCCCTGTTTTGCTTCACAATGTATTTGTTGGGTCTTTGCTCACTTGACTGAGGCTCTGCCTACTGCACCTCTTGAACTTCAAATAACTAGGAACAAATGTAAAATGCACCTTCTAAAGTCTCAGCTAGACAACTGTATGCACTTCATTTTCTCAAACTACTTGAGAAACAACTGCCCAAGTTTTCAGTATAAACATAGGTATTTCTCTATGTATTTATTTTTCCTTCCTGGTTAAATATTGCTGACATGTTGAGCTGTAATGACATAAGAGACTCCTACTTTGACATCCATGGACAAAGACTGCTGGAAGTACAGACATGGGAGGGACAACTCGGATTAATGTTCTACAAAGCCTAAAAGTCAAAACAAAACAAATGTCTAGCAGGATTTAGATGGATGTGATGGGAAATTTCTGAACATAAAATCATAAGTGGGACATGGGCTCATGTTTGACACTGTAAGGCATGAAGCTAGTGATTTGCAGCAGATGAAAATTGGCATGTTGTTCAGCTCTGAATCCCATGTTCCCCCTGGTGCACAGAAAGTAAACACATCAGTGGAAGGATTTGTGGGGAATCAATACTTGTCTTCTCCCACAGCCAAGTTCATCTAGGATCTAGCCACTTACATTTTTTTCTCTTTCAAAATTAATTACTCCATTTTCCCACCTCTTTCTTCTGAGATACCCTTCCTTGGGTATACTTTTTGAAACTATCAAAGAGAGATGTCAAAAGAACAGAAATGGGCCAGAAAGATTTAATCGCTCTAACTGCTTTGTGCAGTACGAAGTTCCTTCATGGCTCTCAAAATTCAGGACCTTTGCAGTATCACCCTTGCATTTACTTCATTAAGAAAGTCATACTCTTGCTCTGTTGATAGTCTTGTAAATAGAAAAGAACCATTGAACCCTCTGCAGACTGAAGGCTTTCCTCACTTTCAGTCTGACAGAGCACCATCAGAGAATTGATAAGGGAAGGTAAGCTTTAATGGAGCTAAATAAAATTACCTGAGCTGTGGGACTACTCCAGATGGAAGAAAATGACAGAAAATAAGCACTCCAGACGCTACTTCAGAGGTCAACTGCTCACTTGAAAAATGGCAGAGCTGGGACATGCTTCAGGGCACACGGAGCTTCAGTGTAGAGAATTCTATTGTCTTAATTTGACTTTACAAGAAGCCATCGAACAATATTACATTTACTGGTCAGCAGCAGGATATAAGAATAACTTCTGAGGTCTGTAGAGCACTGTAGTCCTCTTCAGCAGGTCATCTTTTGAATGACAATTTTTTTTCAAATACAAGTTGCTTTTCACAGCCTTATTGAAGTTTTTTACACAACAAAAGCAAAGCAAATCATTCCGTACAGTCTCTGAAGCACAGTTTGTGTTTAGTGTTTTCCCACTGTGCATTTTGAGGACCACAGATGGCTGGGGATGGCACACATTGAAACAATTAGATCCACAGTTGTCATCAGGCAGTCAAGTGTGAGCTTTACCTTTCAGCACCTTATCTCTTCTCACACAGATCTCATCTGCAGAAGTGCTGTCAGCACTGCAGACTGCCTTTGTTGCTAACAGTGAATTGTTTGCAACAAATAATGTAATTGCCAAATTTAGCTTTTCTCCCTCCGAGAGGGCTGTCTATACCAGATGTCAGTGTCTTCAGATGGACTCCATAACACAAGTGTTTGTTTTTATTCCACCTTTCTTATGATTTCTTACCTATAGTCTACCTATAATCATGGCGGAGACAGAATTTCATGTAAGAATCAGTAAGCTGAGTATTTGCCCACGTTTGCAGCCCTGTATGGCCTGTCATTCCACATTCATGTAGCTCCATCTGAGTACAATTGAGAAGTCTTGCCACCCAAATGTCATTTCATCGTGACTTTTGTGTTAGCTGCCACTTCTTTAAATTCTCCATTTCCTTTGAATAGATGCCTCATTAATGAACGTTCATGAAGTCAAAGAATGACTAGGCAGCAGTCTAGGAGACAAGCCAGATCTCAACCACAACCTTTTCTTAGTGTGCCAGTGACCAGTTTAGATATTGTCCCTAGTCAGCAGGTTCTTGCAAATCTATTTTTCAAGTGCATGTTAATTGCATTCACAGCATAGGAAATGCAGGAGCATAACATGGCTTTCTGAAATCCACTCCCAGAACAAGGTGCTGCTAAATTCCAGTGTTGTATTTCTCTTCATTTATTTGTTTGTAGCCTGCCTAACAGGATAGAGCGTAGGTGAATAAGCGTGCCCTCTAGCTTTCTAGCAGCCTGTGTAATAGATGTGAATAGTGATAACCTGTGGGGATGCAGACACAAAAAAGATAATCTGTGAATCTTCCTTCTGAGAAACCTACAAACGTGGAAGCCAGAAAGTGAATAAAATATCAATTAAACTAGTAACATGACTTTTGAGCAGTCAGGTCCAGCAATTAGGTGAGAATGGAAGTTGTTTGTAACTAAGTTGTCTGGAAAAGTCACTCACTGTGACTTGATGTCAGCTACAATAAGTGTTGAAATGTTCTTCAGGCTGTAACCTTTCCAACAAGTGATGAGATTTGGAGTTTAGTAAATATTTGTAGAACATAGCTGAGAAAGAGCTGTGAAAAGGCTGCAAAGATGTATGCGTGGGTGTGATGGAAAGATTGAGAGCGTGGTGTATTCAGATTCAAAAACAAATTACTTCAGTTCTGTCTGCTTCCCTATCTATGATCACCCAAATATTACTCTGCTATTCTTACTATATTTTCTTTTAGCTTATTTAGATGAGGTTTTATGGGTATGAAAACTTCTTTGGATGTCAAAAATCCTCAAACTGCTTCTAGAACTGTATAACTGCATTGCTGTGAGAGCTTCAGTGGTTTTGTTGTCCGGGTATATAGATAAGTCACAGTCAGTATGAACACGTATTACGGGCATTATTGCTATAACCAAAGGCCTGTTTCATGCACCACAATGCTCTTCTGCAAGCTATATACAAGCAGAGCAAAAATGTACTCCCTGAACCACAAAGCCTACGTATACCTTCATATAAAAAAAAAAAAAAAAAAAAGAGAATGTAAGGCAGGACAGGTAATCCTTTTATTTTGCCATTAGCTAAACAGAATTACTTTTTAGAAGCCTGTCTGGGCAGTGTCATTCTGATACAGGATGTACAAAGATGAAGTGGTGAATCTGAATCTGCTCTTAATAAACAATCCAGTGTCCCATACACACTTCAAAATTAACATTTGAGTGAAATTAGAAATAAAGGAATCCCAAGGATAACATTCTTAGTTCCAACACAAGAATGCTGCTCAGCTACATTTTCTTCCTGTTGCTGTGCAGGATTTATATTTGTTACACAGCTTTGAGCAATACATGCTTTTCACTTGGTAAGTCTAAGAAAGACTTCAGCCTTTTGACTGAGCATTGGGTATGGACCTAGATGTAACATCAAAACAGAATGCTCCAAGTGGAGCATTTGGACAAAACTTTTCAAGACAAAAATGTTCCTGTTCTGCAGGAACATTCACTGGTTGCACTGAAGAGCTCTTGCTTTCTCAGTTTTAGACCCAAATAGTGCATATAGGCACGCATCTAAAAATGCTGTAGACTAAAGTTCCTGCTGCTCAATTCCTACCTGTGGATTACCTAAAGCTTGTGGCTACTCTAGAGTCTAACGACCACATCTTGGTGTCTCCTATTGCAGTACTTCAACTATGTACGCTCCGATGTAAACCGGCAGAAACTGACACTAGGTCAGTGCTGAAAACACTTCTTTAAGGCATGAGAAAAGAGCCGGGAGGAGCTGCACGCTGTACAGGACAAGCAGCATTATCAGCTCTCTGATCACCTTGCACTTGCATTTTGCTCAGGAATGTCTGAATCCGGGAAACATTTCCAATGACAGTTTAATTGCTGATACAAGCCTGCAAAATATTTAGATTTTGGAACTGTTTTTTGACAGATAAGCCTTCCATCAAAGAAATGTAATAGTTAGCACTTGCTTTACGTGCACAGACTCTTGTCATGGATTTGGATGAGACACGAACATTTTGGAAATTATATTTAATACCCAAATTCTGATTTCCCTGAACCTAAGAAGCAAGATGTAGAGCAGATTTCTCAAATCCTTTATGCACGCAAGCAACAAAATTCTGCATACATCAATATTTTGATACAGAAACTCCTGACCTAGGACCTAGCTCTGGGGAATTTCTTTCCTCCTGTCTCCCGAGCTAATACAATAAATATAAGCAACTTTCTGATGAGTATTATGAATACCAAATACTCACAGATTTCATCTAACACTGGAACAAATGCTGATAACATTCAATTGCTGGTAGCAAAAGTAGTAAACAATAGAAAGACTTTTCTCATGCATTATTACTCAGAATTGTGCAATGTTTTACTTACGAGTGCTGAAGCAAGCAGTTCACTGCAGGCAGGGGATGCAGAGATGTTTTAGGGAGAAAGCAATGCCTTGCTTCAGTTTTGCTGTTCAGACTTCTTAGTTTTAGTCTCTAGTGTTTTAGCAAAGCTCTGAATCCAAGAAGCATTCATGCAAATGACAAACATGAAGCAGGTGCTGCTACCAATCATGTCGATTGCTTCACAGAATTTTTAAACAGGACTTTGCATTTGGTGTGCTAGTGGAAAAACTTCATTTTGAGAGTAAGCATGCTCTGCAGTTAACATATTAGGGAAAGCACCTCAAAGTAATATGCCTCACTGTCAGGTTCCTGACAAGACATTTGCATGAAAGTCACAGAACCAAATCTCACTTAGAGATCAAATTGCCTGATGTAATATTTAAAAAGTCTCTCTTTCCTCAGCAGCACACTGGCTTTTCCCCCCCCCCCCCCCAAAAAAAAAAGCTTTCACATTGTAATAAGCAATCTCCCCTTTAGATCTGCTACGCAGCTGTTGCTTTGTAACTCCTGGCAATAATGAATCTTAACTCAGGCTTCTATAAAACAAGGAAATGTCAAGCCTTACACACAGATGCACAGATACGCACCTTCTCCTCTAAAATAGTGCAACATTTTTTTTACCTTTGTCAAAACAATGCTGAATTCAATAAAATGCATAGAATTAATTAAAAGCATAGAATCTTACATCACGTAATTTAAAAATGAAATAAAATCCAACATAATCCTCTCTGTGCATGAGCATGGAACAAGGCAGAAATAGCCAAGTCCCTTGCAGAGGTGACCTCACTGTCTCCCTGTATTTTTGTTTTTGCAGAGCTAAATGAAAAGACTTGTATGTTGTTTGCAGAGGGAAGAGGGGAATTATTCACAGGTTCCTTACCTCTGCTGCTGGCATACAGGATCACCAGGGCGACCACTGCACAAGTCATGAGGAGCAGCAAGACAGCCAGACCGATTGCCACAAAGCTCCAGGATTTCTTCCCAGATTTTGTTGATTTTTCCACAATATCCATTTGACTTTCTGATTTCCCCATTATTGTAACTCTAAATTGAGGAGGGGAGGGTAAGAAAGAATTAACAGCACAGCTAAATCAATAGAGGGATAAATGCATGACAAATCAGGGAGAAAAAGGAAGCAGAATAAAAGCAAAGACAGATAAAGAAAACTTCCAAATTATTACATGTATTTGTCCATTTGATTGTCCACAGATTTGCCAACCTCATTCTCCATCTCCTGTGCCTGCCAGATTGTCTGCACTCGGGGTGTGCTGCTGGGGGCTGTTCTGGACTACACTACCCTAGGCTCTCAGTGGTGCAGTGTCATAACTTCAGGAGCCTGCTTTGCGAAGTATGGAAAAGTCTCATCACCAGCTTGGGCAACTCCTTTCTCCCAGACAGGGAAGGAGGGGAAAAACTGCCTCCTTCGACTCCTCACTTTGAAAAGTGTCTTGCTGTTTCAAAGAATTTTCCTCTTTTTTTCCTCTGTGGCTATGAGTAGGTCTGCAGAGCTCTGTTACCAGCAGCAGGATCCAAAAAGAGATCCTTCCAGGTGTGAGCGCCTTTGAGCCGTGTCTGCTCCGTCCTTAGCACACGCGAAGGGTTGGGAAAGTAGAAGGCTCCTAGAACACGTGTCAGCTCCCAGGTCTGCAGGAGTTTGTGCCTTCCAGCTTCTCAGTCTTCTCGGAGCCATGCTCCAACTTGGGAGCTCAGCCGTGTGCGGATCCCAGCTCCAGGCAAATGCTCCCGAGCGGCGGGGGGAGGAGGGCTTGCATCACAGCAGCGGAGAGCGCTGGGCTCTCGGAGCCTGCAAGCAGCACCAGCTCCGCTCTGCCGCAGCTTCTCCTAAACTTCCTCTAGCTTTCCTGAAACCTGCTCCCAGGTTATTTAGTTGGCTGCTGCGCTCGCAGAAGGAGCGTGAAGTCAGGGAGGTGCAAACCTATCGAAACCCTCTGGCTCTGGGAGTGCTGGCAGCTTTTGGGTGTGATATACGGGAACAGCTTCTCGTTTGAAAACACACCGATTTATTGATTGTTGCAGGCTATGCAGAGAATTCTTTTATGCTGCTGCTTGGAAATCTATCTGGTAACAACTGGGAAAGACAGTAAAAGCAAGGGCAGGATAGGCATCTGATTCTCCTGGGGTTTTATTTTATTCTTTTCCAGAACTGACTTCAGAATGAGGGAGAACCAGCTTGGTGGGGTTGGGTTTTTTTGGTTGGGCTTTTTTCTTTCCCCCGTAGGCAGGTTTATTGAGCTAGTGTAACTCGCTGCCAAAGTTCACACTGTACAAATTTTAAGGTTGGTACCTCTCTCAACCCGAGTGCTTCACCAGCATTCCAAGTTTTGTGTATACTTGGGAGGAAGGGCTGATGGCAGAGCAGGATCTTTTTGTGGCAGCCCTGTTTACTGGGAACGTACACGCAGAGTGTTCCAAGAATGTGAACACAGACCTGTTTCCGTCAATGGGGTAGGAAACAATGAATGCCAGTGTCTTCTGCCAGGAGTCTAAGTCTCCTCTTCTAGTCGCTACTCTGCCTCAAAACCCCTATGAGAATTTGCCTTTTTTTTCAGAGTCATGTTAATCTTAGGCTTCTGTCAAGTGTGAAGGCAGCTATTCTCATCCCACCATCTGAGGAGGAGTATAAGAACACAAGGATCTGAAAGAAACGCATGCACTTGCAGATCCTGGGTGTCCATATGTGAAAACTAGCTACAGAAGGGAAGGTTGCTTTTAAGGACAACGCTATACATTTAATGAGTTCAGTGAGCTCTTATTTCTGTTTGCAGGAAGTTGTACAGCTAACAAAAGATTAGTTTCCTATGGATGTGAATCTTCCTTATTGCTGAACAGCTTTATTGTTACAATTAAGCTGGCTCTGAGGAAGGTCTACCTAGTTAAGGTCCATACTATTGCAATAGACAAGCGCCTCACAGGATTTAATGTAGTTATTCTTGTAACATGGCTATAAGATACCAAAGGGCATTATTTTGCCCGTTTCACCGGTGGCGAATTAAGATGCCAAGAACTGAAGAGCTTTATTCCTACTGCTTTCTATGCATGCCTGTTGTAGCCATTGTGACTAACACAGTCTCTGAGGCTAGGAATGCTCTGAGTGATTCAGACTGCCTGCTACTCAGCCTGCAGACCCTAGCCGCCCCTGTAATCAAGAGATAGAGGACTTAAAAAGTCCTAAGTAACATCTGTATAAATTATTTGAACATGGCCCAAAGTGACTTAATTGAGGTTGTACATGAGCACCAAGAATACAGATCTTTTATGTCCCCAGAAAATTCATAGATTCCCTCAAAAAGCATTGACCTAATCATAAAGGAAATACTTTTTTTTTTTTTTTTAAATTTTTGGGGAAGTGGGAACTATATCAAGAATCTCTTCCTGTATCTCTAATGGCTTCACTTCCTTGTAGAGCTGAGGAAAAGGTATACTCTTTCCAGTAGGAAGTACAAGGAACTTTGGGTGTAGCAATGGCATTGGCTTGCATTTTCTAAAGGTTATGCTAGGCCAAGCTGAACATTAGACTGGAAAGTCAGTACTGACAAATATTTTTTATTTCTTTTACTCTTGCAGTTTAGCTCTGAAATAAACTGCTTAGTATTTGTAATGAAAATACTTCCATTGTCAGTTCTCAGCCAGGTATCAGTGACAAATGGTTGAGGTAGTGCTGAGCCTGTTTTGGGTTAGAGAATGTCAGAAAACGGAGAAAATGGATTAGTAAGTTTATCATGTTCCTTCACGTCCTATTTTAAATTGTTTTTTTTACCCGTTTTTCTACACTAAGTCAGCATCTGGGTGAGCAATAGCAGTGCATAACCCAAAGCAGTCATCCAGAAGTTCGCAGCTGTTGCAGAGAAGTAAAGGAAGTGCCTGACTATTAATACCATTTTCTATTGGGAAAAGTTGTTTTTATCCTCTTAAGATTCAAATTTGGACTGATTGGCAAACACAGCGCATAATTTAAGTGTCATAGGTATATATACATTGCCTTTTCCAGGCAAGTATAACCAAGTCAATTGGAAGCCAATAGGATGTGCCTGACAGTGAGGCAGAGCCGATACAGGCTCTGAATACAATCAGAACAGCCTGTAGGCTTAGGAGCAATTGTTGCAACTAATGAGCGTCCATCCCATTGGTGTGTGCTTTCAGACAATAAAATTTATACAGAATATACAGAAAGCAGATAATAAAATCCCATGTGCTGGACCTTAAGAAGCTGAAATTGGTCATTGTTCTTAAGGTATTGGTGAAATAAATAACTGAGCACTTTTGCTGATGGAAGATACTGGGAAAATTTGATGTGGACGTTCCTGAAGAGAATCCTTTTGCACCTTTTAACTGAGAAGGAAGTATTTTTTCTTCTATTTGATACATCTATAGGCAAATTCCCCCCCTAAGGAGGGGCAAGCAGAGCTAATATTAAAGGCAGTCAAGGGAGCTGTAATTATGTGTGTGAGAGCAGAATTATGCCCTGAGTATAGACGTGCTGAGGGTGGGAAGACTTGAATATTTTGTAAAGGACTTCTATGGGCGTGAGAGAATCTTGTGACATGATGCGTTTCTGCTTTGTGCTGAAGTTTGTGAGGGGAGACATGAGCTATAAAATACATGTTGATAGACACAGAGATAGCAATACCAGACAGTATGATTTGATTTAAGAATGATGTATCTTGTTTTCATTAGATGTTTCTCTTCATGATGGGAAATCCAGTAACAAGTATTTAGATTGCTGTGCTGTAAGTTAAAAAAAAAAAAAAAAAAAAAAAAAAGTGCTTCTCTTCTGTATGAGGAAAAGCACCAGCAACTGTAAAGGACATATTTGCAGAATCATTAATTTTGATTTGTCTTGAGCAACTTTGTGTGGTCACTGAAATAGAGTAATCTGTCATTTTGACAGTTCTCCACTAGTGCAGTGAGGTCCCTGTTCATTGCTTCTAAGGGGAAAGACCTATTTTGGTTTCTGACACAGTCTCAGTATCACCTTGTAGCCTTTATGGCAAAGGAGATCTGATGATGCAAATTAGAAGTGGTTTTTTTGTTATTTTTTCCCTAAACCTCACATTTGACTAAATTATTCATAAAAATTTTTCTTTCTGCAGTGCATTTCAACTGGAAATTGCTAAAAGCAGTTCCTTTATATCCTAATGTGGAAACTGAGGCACAGGGAAGTGTTGTGACTTGCCAAAGTTACAATGGCAGGCACCGCCTGCAGAAATTTTCATGTACTAGCCTTTCATCTGCTGGTCTAGTTCACAATCCATTAGACCCTTGTTTTACAAATTAGCTTTAGAAGTGTAATCTCTCTTTGCAATACTGTGAAGGTGAACACCAATCTGGAGATTTCTTCTTCCAGAAATTGAGAAACAGTAGGGGTTTTCAGTTACTGGAAAACATGCTCTTTCCCCAAAGCAATGTAGATGCAAAATACAGAAGCAAGGAGGCATTTGCTGTTTCTATTGGACTACTTGGAAAGGATTTTTCCCTTTTCTCTTGCTTGTAACTAAAGGAGCTCCTTCTGTTACTGGATTTTGGATTTGTAAAGATCTTGCAAGGGCAGGGTTGCAGTTTAAAAAAAGCCTCAAATCATAGATTTTTACACTTGGATCCTGGATGGGTGGGGCTTGAGTAGCCAATCTGGATGACTGCCTCCTTTTAGGATGTTTTTACTGTGAACTTTAAGACCCCATATATGACTATTTACTAAAGAGGTGCTTCCTCAGGCATAAGGCATCCCAACTGCACAGAACTACTGTGGTTCCAAGAGAGAGGGAGCTGTCTGGAGTTTTTTATGCAATGCTTTTCTTCTTGGGAAAGTTTCTCAAGTTGGGGAGGAATTTATGGTCAGAGAGCTCCAGCCCTGAACAGCAAATAGTTGAGCCCATGCCTCACTTGCCTGGGAGACTGTACTTGATTCAGGGCTGTGAATATTTCTGCTTTCATATTTCCCTTGGAGAATCTGGAGTAACCATGGGTATACCTGGGACACTGCACTGGGAGAAGATAGTATTCAAGGATACTACTACTTTTCTCAGAAGTTTGGTTGCTATGTCTTAGTTGCCTGCAATGTCAAATTGAGCTTCAACTCTCTATTTAGAAGGAATTGATTCTAAAGATCAAAACTGTGAAGGGTTGTGCATTTTTTTTTTCTCTGCATATGTTTGCTTTACCATCGGTGATGTGCACCTCATAAACCCTGTGCTAGGATTATATGAGAATACATCACCTCATTTAGTTCCCTGCCATCCTGAGGTTTTGCACAGTCTTTCCGCAGTGCTGACTATGACCTTCTCTCAACAACTTAGGCAGGTTGCACTAAGACAATTTATTGTGTTTAGTACTGATGTAACTGAATATGCTTGGTCATCTGAATAGATGTTCTAATGGTTGCTACTCTCTCTGTACTCCAAGAAAATCAGGGACTGCATGAACAATAGAGTAGTTACTTCGCAGCCAGTGCTCTGAAGTTCTCATGCAGGTATTAATCAGCTACATCAAATGTATAAACGACTCTGTGTTCTAAAGCAATAAAAATCAAACAGGACATGGTGCTGACATCATCTTTAGTATGATGTGTCTTAAGTATTGTTACCATGGAAACAAGGTATCCATCTCTATCTGTTACACTTTGTATCTCCTTATAAACTGACCCATACTAAGATGTGAGGGAAAATCACATACCTCTGGATGCCAGGCAGTTATCTAAAGTGACGTGGGCATGCAACTTCTGACATCACTTCTGTACATTGGTGGTTAATGCAGAGGTTTTTGAAGGGCTCTAATGGGCTGGCCTTGGCAACTACTTGCAATGTGACATTCCACAACAATTCCATGCAAGTCCTAGTGGAGTGTGATGTGGCTATGATGTGTAACTTTTCTATAAATTTATTCCCCTGGAATGGCCAAGCCTTCTGTTCTGCGTATTGCTGGCACATCAAAGTGTGAAGAGCTATCTCTGTTTTGATACAGCAGCACTATTGTCAAACTGGCACAATGCAGATGCAGCTTCCAAGGAAGGACTGGAAAGGACCCTGCACTTCATCATGCAATCATGTCTCTGAAAATTCAGCACAAATCTTGCAGAAAGGGCATTACTTTAGCACTTGTTGATCATTTGTTTTGACTCTGGCTTTAGAAATGAGAACTGATTAGCTGGAAAATTTCTCTTACTGTTTCATTTCCCAATTCTATAATGTATGCACGTATACAAACAACATACATAGGGATTTTTGACTAGCACATGCAAAAAGAAGGACACTGCAAACTCTAGGAAGCAAAAATTCTATAACGTGTGTTGGATGGACAGTTTTCTTCCAATAGTAAATCAACAAGAATTGCTCTGTGGAAAGATGTTTTCCTTGTCTCCGACACAAACAGCAAAAGCAGCTTGTTTTGAAAAGTCATCCATAGGTGAGAAAACAAGGACAAGTAGTTTACCAATGGATTTCATACTTTTTTGTCCTACGTGTCTGCTTTTTTTCCTTTCTGATTTCTTTCTGAGCCCGTTCCTCTTTCAATAGAGGAAAACACAGCAATATGGGATATTGTGTTCTATTTAACTTACAAGAGTTCTAGGACTGGGTGACACCTTAGTTCTAGTGGGGGCACAATAAAGAATGTAAATGAATGTGTTAATAGGCAAAGCACATGCTTATGCTACCTTGCATTCCAGCTTTGCATTTCACTTTGATTCTATTGCTTTGGATTCTGCTACTGATGGATAACAAATATTTCGCACTCTGTTGTGACCTAGGTTTCAGGTTACACAGATACAAAGTTATATTTCTTCTGTGTATATGAATTAATCTAAATAGGAAAACTCACCTGAACCAAGATTTATAATGCATGTCTAAAATTGTCAGATTTACTATCAACATCACTAATTTTGTTTAGTAACCAAAACAGTATAACTATTTCAGTAGTGTTGAATGTTAGTAAATGTCTTCATTAACCTCAGTCTAAGCAGTTGCCTTCTGAAGAGTGAAAGGAGTATTTAAGAAACTGATAGAAATGAGCCTAGTATATGCATTTACTTTAAATGCAGAAAACAATCTGAAGCTATAGGATAACATTAAAACCAAACAAACAAAGAGCCTAGCCCCCAGTAAATCAGCACAATGCATGACTCCAGGACAATGGCTGGATGCTACCCTTTGATTTATTGTAGCAGGGATGCCGACTACAGAGGATAACTCATTGTGCTCAAAAATAATTGAGTTTGTCTTTGAGAGCCAGTGTAACCCTCTCATCTGTCAACTAGCATAAAAAAAAAAAAAATCAGTACTCAAATATTTTCTCATAGCTGGTTGCTACCAGATGTGTGTAGTGTAAATAAGTCCTAGTAGGTGCACATCTGAAACAGATTAAAATTGGGAAAACCTTGAAGTTTAGATGATTTGAAGTTGAAATGATGTTTCAAAACTCTTCACTTGCCTTCCCTTTAGAGATAATGATATTTCGAACATCAGAAGAAAAAAATGTCAGACATTAGTGGTATTATGTATAAAAGGTATGCAATGATTTCTGTAATGAATTCCTAAAGGCATGCACTTTGCACAGAGAAGCAGGTAAAAATGTGAAGTTGTCTTACCTCTGTCTTGTGGAGAATGTTTTTTCAGCTGCAGAGGTCAGGTGGCTTGTGTAGTTTCTGGGATGTAATTAGAATGTTTACATCTTCTGGCAGTCAGAAACAAATGCTTATTCTTATTATCAGCATTGATCTCTTTTAACAGGCTTTGCCCAATAAAGGTCTTGCAAAGTACTGTGCCTACATCTCCCTCTCTCTTTCCCTTGTACGTTCACTCTCACGCACAGGTGGCTTAGAATGCCCAATGAATTAAATGCTCTGCTCAGAGACTTATCGGGGAGAATTAACCCTTTCAACCATATCTGAAATCAGTTGATTTTATATCTAGACTGGAAAATAGATTGTGCGGCAGGCACGAGCAATACTGTCCTTAAGTGGACAAGATGATTTCCTAGCTTGTTAGCATTTAGAAAAGTCCGTCCTATTACAGTAGTTCATTCTTAGGAAAGTTCTCATTTTACATGACGTGCTTTACATCTTTCCCAAGAGATTTTTTCAAATATCTGTGGTGGGAAGACGTATTCTGGAAGGCTGTGTCTCATTTTCCATACACTTAATTTCAGTACAGTGAGGAATATTGCAATTACATTTTTAATGACACAATGTTTTAAAATTATATGTGCATGACTTAAAAGGTATATTTTTGCATTATTTTGCTGTATGGGAAGATGTATTACAAACAAAATGAATTTAAGATATTTTACTTGAAATTATTTTCAGCGACAGAGCACATACAAATTTCAGCTGTAATATCAATTAAATGTACTGTTTATATCTTGCAAATGACAGAAGATAGTTCCATTTTCCAAGGAAAGACATTCAGACCAGTTGAATAAATTTAGAGTATATAACCATAGCCATATGCATTTACACACCATGTACTTATCATTTAATTGAACACAGAAGACCAAACCATGAGACCTTCTTCAATAAATCGTTACACTAGGTTTCAGCAAGACTGTCCATGGTGTGAAGTCCTGAGTTATCAAAATGGTTATAAATATGCTTAACTTCCAGCAAACTTCCCCTTTTCACCCATACCTTACCTCTTTCTTGCATGCCCACTGATGATTAGGACACTGTTGTGGAAACTAGAAGTTCCGCATCATCCAGTCTGAAGATGTATTGAACTTGCATCCTGAATGAACAATTGGTGGTTGTGTGGAAAGTGGTTGTGGCAGTATCAGGACCTGCAGGAAAAAAGAAGGCAGAGAGGTCTGGCCATTTCTTTCATGTAGTAACTGCTGGAGGTGCCTTATATCAGGAATGGACTCTGGCTCTGGAGATGCAGAGGTACCTGACTGCCCACTAGAAAAGGATTTGGATTCTGGATGCACCTCTGTGGTTAGTTTCGCATTAGGTACTAGTTGGTTGGCATACGGTTCGCTCTCAGAAGCAGCCAACTCTGCCTGCAGTACAGGGTGTGCCTAAATGGCATGTGGATTCCAAAGTACAGCAAAGACTCTGGGGCTAAAACTTAGGCAGTGTCATGCCTGTAGGAAGGTATTGAAAAGCTTTTATTGCTTCTTAACCCTTGCCATTGTCAACAAAGTAAACACAAAATCTCTACCAGCGGGCTGCATACCGTGGGATGCCCAGGATGCTTTCTTGTTCCCACTAAGGGCTGAGGCTCTGCCTTTACTTGTGCCAGAGACAGTTGCACAAATAAACAAGTGGGTATCAGACACAGAACAGAGGGGTGACCTTTACCAGCAACGCTGATTGGGGAAAGGGTTTGATGAGAATCTGTAGCAATTTTACAATAATGTAAAATGTAAAAATAATGTAATCTTCACATCACTTTGTACCCAGAACTAAGAGATACTGACAAGCATCTGAAATAGAGTATTATCCCCATTCTACAGATGAAACGAAGTCACAGAGAATCAAAGTCAATATTAGATTAATAGACATTGATGCCAGAGGAGCTATTATGTCTTGTCTGGCATCTGGCAGAACAGATCAGAGAATTTCACACACATTACTCCATTAAATCTGTAACCTCTGTTTGGGTTTAGAAAAAGACCTCCAGAGCTGACATAAAGACACTATGCCATCTTTAAGTAAGTTGCTTGCAGGGCACTATTGGAAGTTTGCATCATATTCCAATATGAGCTTAACTTTTAGCTGCCTCATCTAGTTTTGTTTGAATTTTTTTTTTTTAAGAGGCCCCTATATTGCCTGAAATCTCCTTTGTATTGTTGCTACCTAGAGATAATTATCAAGTTGCTACCTTCTCCAGGAGAAGCTGACAACATTGAGTTTCTTTATTCCTTTAGTCTACATATGTTCTTAACTCATTCTTTTAGGTAACAGGACTTAGGCTTTTCAAAATTTAAAAAAATGCTAGATGATTTTTAGAAAGTGTGTACAGTATTTACTGTTAATTTCTTCTCTCCCATCTTATCTGTTTTATTTCTCTGCTGCTTTTTGTTTGTTTTGTTGGTTTGGTTATTTATTTATTTATTTTTTAAATTTTTGGCCCCTATTGCAATGCCTATAGGATGAGAATCTTTGGAAATATGAGTGGTCCAGTGTTTGTAGAATTAGAGCCTTCATTAATAAGGTTTTATGTGTATTGCTCTTTGTGTGTAATATAATAAAAATAATAGCAATACAATCAACTTGAGAAACCTTAACTCTACAGTTGGTAGTCAGGTGACTGATCACAGACTATTAAAAGGCAGTTTTCTGGTAAAATTACTACTTAGTTTAGCTTAGCTTAAAATAAATGTGGAATAAAAACTCCTAATCTTACCTCTAGGACTCTTATCGCTTCACATATTTGTTGATTAAACTCTTTAGATGTCTATGAGTTGAATAAATTGATGTCCCTATGAGTTTGAAAAGTCTAGGAAATAAATAATTTCAAAAATGGCAATAAATTTTAGCAAATATTAAAGAATGGAGAGGACAATTATAGGGAAAGCTCTTGGGAGGAGCCTCAGTCAGGAACAGACTTACGCAGACAGACTGGAGAAGGTCCAGAGGAGGGTGATGATAAGCAAAGGGCTGGAGAACCTACCCTATGAGGAAAGACTTGAAGGATTTAGGTCTTTTCTCCCCATAGAAGGGAAAGCTCAGGGGCACCTTGTCACAGTATTCCAGTACCTGAAGGGCAGCTACAAAGAGGATGGAGGCTCTCTCTTCACAAGGAGACGCATGTAGAAGACAAGGGGCAACAGGTGGAAGTTGCACTGGGAAAGGTTTCATCTTGATACAAGAAAGAAACTTTTTTTTTTTTTACAGTGAGAACAATCAATCAGTGGAACAGCCTCCCCAGGAACGTGGTAGAGTCCCCATCACTGGAGGTTTTCAAGGTGCGATTGGACAGGGTGCTAGATAATCTCGTCTAGGCTCCCTTTCCCATGAGAGGCTGGCTCAGGTGATCTTTTGAGGGCTCTTCCAACCTGGGCTGTTCTATGATTCTATGTAAAATGTTTTGTGGATAGGAACTGGCTTAAGTGTGTGCTTAAAAGGTGTGTTGAATCAGATCTTGGATAGCAAATCCACCACCAGTTATAGTCAATTAGAAGTTTCCCTGTTGAGAAGTGATTTGGGTCTTTCAAAATGGCAGTCTATTCTAAACTGTCAGTTCAGTGGCATTTCCCTCTACATCTCTACTTGATGTGTGATTATATTGCAGTTCATCAGTCAGGTTTATTAAGAGGCTTAATTGGATTGCATTAGCTGGCATTTAAGCCATCCAAAACAGTTGAGAATGCAATCAATTAAAACATCCAAACAAATTAATGATGTAGACACAGGGCAATTTATGTAGATGGCTAATTACCTGGTTTCTCCAGTAAGTAGATTTTATTGCCCAAGAATGGACAAATGATGCATGAGAAGAAAAGAAACAGCAAAAATACTGTTGGCAAGGTTGCAAAAAAAAAAAAAAAAGAAAATGGTAAGGTATAAATGTTTCTATTGTTAAAACTCTATACTAAAAGAACAAACCCTACACAGTTACCAGCACTCAGAGGTGTTCCTAATATCGTAAGATTTTAATGCGACTTTTAGAGAACATATTGTGTATATTACCAGTGTTTGAATGTCTTATAATATGACATCTGAGGCTTCTAAGCAATCAAGATGCTCCATGAGATGGTAATTTTTAGTGGGAAAATATGAATCACTGTCAGTTTTTCATTTTATCCGCTACTGATCTGGATCTAAAAATGTGGCTCACTTGTGACTTCAGAGCCCTATACATCATGCTACGTGACACCCGTGAAGCATATTTGCTAGGTTGCATTAGGCATATGCAGCACTGACCTGCAGATGAAAGTACAACTGAGGGGCATAACAAAATGCAAAACAGGAATGGAATGGAATCATTAACATCCTCCTGTGTTTCCTGCTCCCTACTATACTCCCCCTCTGGCTTTACAGCTAAATTTTCTCATTTACTGTGATGCAGTTCAGGAATGAGACATGCAAACTTATAAATTATCAGATACTGTTCTTAATTTCCTTTACAGTCTGTGGGGAAATCCTTATGCTAGTTTATTCTCTGTAACTCTTCATTTTTTGGAATCGTGTAGGGAACACCCAAATAAAAAAATGATCGGGTTGGATGGTAAGACACCTAAAGCCACAGCTAATCTGGCAGGTTAAACTCGGTCTTGAATTGCATGCAGAAGAAGTACTCAGTGGTTCTCAGGAACACAGAGTAGACTTGTCAAGGTCTCAAGGAAGTTTTTGTCCATGCATCATATAGCCAAAATAAACTTTGGAAATCAAATTAATTGAAAATTAAATAGTTGCATGTGTCTTAGACGTGTAGGTTATACATCTGTATTGAGGCGTGGAACCCAGAGGGTCAGTGGCAGCAGGCTATGACAAAAGGGAAGGCCAAGACTGGGCAATGGCAGCTGACCAGAATAGAAGCTGTGTTTTTTCACTTGCATGCCTATTGCCAGTCCATTGGTGAGAAACCAAAAAGAATGTCACTATGATCATGATTGTTTTCCGCTCTCTGCCAATGTGTCTTTGGGACTGGCTCGTGTTCTCTAACCTTGCCATTTGGGATGGCAATTTGTTCCCCACCTGTTCTTGTATGTTCTCAACTGCTGAATGCTACAAACAGCAATATCATCCTGTATTTGTCTTCTACCCTCCAAGCACTTTTGTGATCAAATAAACCACTGCTCCTGTGCTTGGGGTGTCAGAGTTGTACACATCTGTGAGGCAGGTGCAGGTCTGCAGTATTCTTTGGCATCCTACAGAACAAATGAATATGAAAAAGTCATTCCTGGAACGCACAGCAGGAGTGGGAGGAGAAAGAGCCTTCCAAACCCCACAGCTTTGGAGTGCTGTGCCTTCTAAGTAATGAGTCACTTTCCTTAAGGTGTCATTGAGTAATGGCTGACTGAACCAACAGATTCCAACATAGAACAGTTTAGCTGAAATATAATTGAAATAGCCAAGACTCCAAAGGCAGACTATAATGCCAGGGATAATTTCATGTAACACATTAAATTAATGGTGACAGCGACTCCTCAGAGCCCTGGAAAATTGGAAATTGCTTGATGCAGAAGCAGTACAATGATAACACAGTTAATCTTCCGCAGGGAAATGATAGTAAAAGAAATGGCTTTTAGATTAGCTGTCATTAAAGTGAAACATCTGCCTCTGCAAGTCAAGTGGAATGTCCTCACTTATGCACATGGAAACTCATTAAAGTTACTGGGTTTGCATGGCTGTAAGCCAGAGCCAAATTTCCACCATGATCTAAATCTGGGAAGCACAATGAATTAGGCTGAAAGTCAGGAAGATGACTTCCCAGGCAATATGTCAGCTTCTAAAATGCATTTGATCAGTTGAAGTTGGCTGATGTGTTTAGACTCTCTTAGTACCTGGGAGCACATAACTAACTGAAATAGGAAAAATAAATGGGCGTGATATGATTTTAAAGGAAATAAAACCTTTTGAGATCACAAAAGTTCAAAGTTTACCTCTGTCTGAACTCTGAGGAAAAGTTTCCAGTTGAATATTTAATTCCAAACAATTTGCCATCACTTCTAAACTGTTGTTTGCCTGCTGGACTGCAGAGCATAAGGTCAGGAAACTTTACTTGTGTAACTGTATTTGTGATGCAAATAGTCTTACATCTGATTTTCTTTTTATATTCTTGTAAGGAATGTTGAATACTTCATAGAGCCAAGACTGGCAGGCAATTGTTTATGTAGAAACATTCTCAAGCATGATTTCAAAGTTTTCTTTCATTATTCATTACCTGGTGACAATGTGAAACAAGGTAGTCTTTTTGCAAGCATTACAGCCTGACTGGTGCGTTACTAAGGTTGCAGAATACTTTAAAGGAAGAAAATTCATAGGGAGCAAAGAAATATTTGGTAGTGTCTGTATACAGCTAAAAGTTGAGTAAACTACAGATATTTAATCCTTCCTTGGGATAAATGTAGCTTCAAGCTGGATTACAAATAAATGGGTATCCAGTTCCACTATTTACATAGGTTATCAAGCCATATTCTCTTCTTGATTACATTAGTGTTGATTCATATAAATACACTTGAATTCTTCACAGTTATATAACATTTACAGCAGCATGCTCTAAGAATATGTCCTAAAGCACGTTGCACGAGAGACTTTCAAGGAGCACGTGTTACAATAGACTTCCTTTTCTAAGCAACTTCAACAATTGGATGCATGCGCAGAATGAGGGATGCGTCTCAAAGCAGTTGGAAACAGCTCCGCAATCTTGATGAACTGCAGCTTTACATTAAAGAAACATACAGAAATGACCACTGCAGTTTTTCTATCCAGATTCTTCAATCTGGAAGAAGTGGAAACCATATCCTGTTAGAAAACGGCATGTATATAATGAAGTAGGTATGGCAACAGATTAGAATGAGATTTATCAGCCTGGAGGGGAGGGAGATGTTTGTTGATATAAATACTGATAGGTTTCTAGTGCATAACTACTGCTGGCGGTTGAGACTGGACTGAAAGGAAAGCAGCCAAAGCTAGCTCCCTAGCGAGAACAATGCCCTCTCTGCTGATTGCTGTGATAGCTTGTTTAGCATAGCAGTCTGGCTAGAGCCAGACTCAAGTGCAGTGATCCTATTAAAGCATCTTAAATGGTCTTCATGGCCTCACTAGCACTGAATGAAAGATCACAATTAGCCTGAGTTATAACCAAAGCCAGTGATGGTGACTGTCTATTGAAAATGCTGGGTGCTCTGAAAGGACTCCTTCCCTGCGAACTTCAGCATGTTGTTTTTCTGGAAGATAACATCTTCTGGCAAAGCATAGTGTAATAGAGTGGTGGAAGCATGTGAAGGTGCAGGCGTAGGGATGCTTTTGGCCATAGGTGCATGGGCTGGGCAGTAGTTGAAATAAGTGGGTCACATTTAATCCTGTCTGCTCCCCAGGACTCCAGGAAATGAGTGTCAGAATGGGTTGTGGTGAGTGTGAAATTGTGCTAGGCATGCATAATGCAGTGATGCTGCTAATCAAACCCCTCTCACTGTGACTAATCAGAAAGATCTATTTGATATTCCAAGAAATTAGTTGGAAGAGCAAGCGCATAACAGAAAAATAAAGAACAAATCAGAAGCCTAGGCACAGGCAAAGATAAGGACTTTGATCACAGTAGTTTAGTGGGCACAGAAAGAGGACAGAGAAGATAAAAGAAACAAACAGAAATGCTGATGAGAACAGTTTGGATCTGCTGAGGGAAGCAGCCATTCATCTAGACCATGAGGAATAGGTTGCCTTCCTGGTGATTAAAGAAACAGCAGCTATACGTACCTGAAAACAAATTTTTCCTCAGCATAACTCTATAGTAATCTTGCAGGGATGCATGTCATCCCTATTTTTAAAGAAAAATTTCTTTAGGAGCAATAAATGCACTCTATTCAGAGAAGCAAAGAAGAATATATTACTTAACAAAACAAAACATGCCGAAACCCCCCAAACTTCTTAAGAGGCAGCCTAGGCCAATGGATGGAATATTAGTCTGGAAGACAGGACAACTAGATTGACTCCCCAGTACTTTCCATGACTATCAAGTGGCCTGAGAAATCCTGGTTTTACATAATGGAAAGACTTGGGGCTTTAAGAAAATCTCAGTTTACTAGAAATTCTGAAAGTTGGTACTGCTGCTCTCAGCAGAGAGGCAACTAATCTAGTAGGCTATGTGGACTGTTTTCTTCTCTCTTTGATTTTAAACCCTGATTCTTTCTTAATACAGTTTTTGTACTGATATTATTCCTATCTGTCAGCAGAGATAAGCGGGAGGAGAACCAGATTCGCGGTCTCTCTGTAATAAAGTTATTTCACTGGAGTGCAGCTGAGCATCTGTGTGTCTGTGCTTTGTGTGTCTGGATTTCCATGCTTATATAACATCTTCAGCAATATTCATTGTGGCAAAGGAGACTATACATTGTCTCAATTGTTTATCTAATGAGAATACACTGTATAGACATAGATATCTTAGACTAGATATTAGGAAAGTTTCTTTACCAAAACGGTGGTCAAACACTGGAACAGGCTTCCTAGAGGTGGTCGATGCCCCATGTCTGTCAGTGTTTAAGAGGCAATTGGGCAATGCCCTTAATAATATGCTTTAACTTTTGGCCAGCCCTGAAGTGGTCAGCCAGTTAGATGATCATTGTAGGTCCCTTCCAACTTGAACTATTCTATTCTAAAAGCTACACAAGGATCAAACTGCTATAGACAGAAACTATCGGCTGACTGACACTGAACTAAACCTGCAACTAAAAGAAGCAATGCTAAGAAAATAGCAATGTGAAGCTGTAGAGAGATTTATTATTCCAGTCAAAAACCCAAACCAAAAATCAAGCAAAAAAAACCCCCCAAAAATCCAAAGCCCTAAACAACTGCTTCTCAAAAATTTCAGCATGAGACACAGAGAAATTCCTATCAGTTGATTACTATTTGAAGAAAAATGAGCAAAGTTATTTCTTTCAGCTTGCAAATGTAGCCAACAGTTGTTTAAGGATATAATTTCATGCTTGGAGAGAAACCATCCTGTCGCATCCTGATGCCAATTAGGAGCAAAAAGTAATCACCAGTGTCTCTAGAAATAAAATCAGAGTAACTTTTCTTGAATTTGAAAGGAAAGAAGCCCAGTCTTACCTGTGCTTTTAGGGAAGAAAAAAAGGAGCATGCGGAGAAGAAAAAAAGATGTAAGGGTACAGATGGTATCATGGCCTATTGGGTTGATTGCATGGCTGCTGAATGAAGTTTCACTCTGGAATGTTGCCTTTCAGAAAACAATGTAACAAAAAAGAAAATGTTCCCTTTCCCTTTCATCCTAAGCAAAGCAGGAGGGCAGTTCTCAGTATTGCTTTAATCTTTGTATTCAATAGTAGTTTCTATTTTTCTTCATGGTTGTATTATCACACTCCAAAAACACTGGGAGAACTCACTTGGAGCAGTCAAAACAAATACATGAGTCTGTTGTATTGGGCCCTACCTCATTGTTTCCTTTTTGCATAGCATAGGCATACTGCTTCCAAATTAAGCTGTAGACTCCCATTGCACAGATTGAACACCAAACCATGCAGAAATTGGGTATATCAGCACTGTCTCTGTGCTGGCCCCTAAGTCTAGCTGTCCTTACAGATGGTGAAGCTATATACGTGACAGCAGGCAAAACCCTTCAGAGCATGTGAGATGTTGATTCCCATGCTGTCCAGCACGGATAGTGAAGAATGAGTGCTGAATCACTGCAGAGCAATCACATTACCATCTTAGCCGTTGCCTGCAACCCTGACCTCCTACTTGTACATTGATCACTTCTTGATTAGTTCATGCTCCAATGCTGTCTTTTGTGCACGAATATCCAGGAGTGTGAAAGATGATATTGAGCAGGCTCTTGCAGACACCCCTACTGAGAGATTATCTCCCTTATCTGCACTGGCAAACTGAGACACAGCGATCTGGAAGTCCAAGGTGAAGTCTGGAGTATAGCTGCCTGTGTGCCCCAGATAACAGGGTATTAGTCACTAAATTGGATACTTCATTTCTGTTGAGTCTCATCCTTCCTATTATCTATATTTCCTGGGACAGAAAAACAGTTTACTTGGCATTTATACAGCTCCACTCTCCTATATTGGTGCTGATCATTGCAAATCCACTAGATTATGACAAGGGCGGTTCCTTCCATTCAGGAGTGGGTCATCTGAGCGGTGTAACACATATGGTCCTTCACAAACGCATTACAAATGTTACTTTTGATGGATCTTTTTGACTGGCCCATAAAAATAAGGCTACTTAATTAACAGTACGTGTTAAAGCTAATCAAATAAATAGCAAAGAAATACATGGTTATTATTCATAAACTGCAAGCTATTTGAATGTTTTCCTTCACTATGATTGGAACCAGTGTGTTAGAATTAGTTCAGTTTAGCCAGACAAAGCACTTTCTTCACAAGGGGGAGTTTATATACATCCACAATAATTTAAAAGAATACTGAATACTGCAATTTGCCTTTTTCTCATAGCTCTCTTGGTCAGTTTTGTTTCACTACCTGAAACTTTCTACTTCTAATCTTGCTGTATCATGTTCAGTGCCAAGTCCATTGCATATTTATTATGAGCTTCTCATCTTTCCCTTGTTCTTGCAGCCTCACAAACTAGAAAGCAATCAGACACTGGAAAATCCCAAATCAGATAAATTAATGTATGCTACAGCTTGATGCCTCTCGCTTAAGTCTTGTTTTCAGCTTTTTAAGTTCAGTATTTTTATCAATTTTAAGACCATAGTCTGTGATTTTCCAGGCCTCTTCATAACGCTGCAATTCAAAATTATATTGTGCAATCTTATGAAATGTTTTGGTTAAAATTTCACTGCCAGGGCCATTCATGATGCTGCACAATGCCATAGATTCATCTAACTGCAGTGCTTCAATATACTGCTTAACTGCTGCTTCTTCCTCAGCCACTGACAATAGCAGGTATCCTTTTGAGCAGTGGTCCTCAACACGTGTTTTAAGACTGTTACGGCCATGCTTCTGGATCACTTTCTCCATATCTTTTAAAGCTTTGTCATATTTTTCCAAGTGCATAAGGCAAGCAGCCCTCTGTCGGAGATACCTTGGATTATCTTTGCTTGTCAAGACAGCCAGGGTATAATAACCAAGAGCCTTCTCATAGGAATATTCTTTAATCAGCACATTTCCTTCCTGGGCTGCTACCTGTGGACAGAAAGTTACTTAATATTAGTTATTAAAAGTAAAAAAAAAAAAAAAAAGCGTAGAATAACTAGTCTGGACTGGCCACAGGTAGACACAGACACTAAGAAATTTTGGATACTTTTCAAATGTTGAAATTGCATCTAGTTGGAGAACATATAATTGGCATCTTTTTTGCATGCAGATACAAAAATCTCAGCTCAATGGGCACTTGCTGTTATCGCTGGTGTTTCTGAACCACTCTTCTTTGTTTCTGTATGTTTTGCTAAAAGTTTCTCAGAACACTTCTTCTGAAGTTGTTTACATTCCTTAAGAATGACACGTGACCTGAAAACTGAATGGACCAAACTCTAAAAGTAGACAGTGTTCTCTTCATGAAACCAAATTTCTGCCATGGTCTGCTCTAACAGGTGACTACATGGAAACTGCATCTTCTGGTGGATAGATAGTTAGCCCCATGTACTGCCCCACAAATATTTGCATGTGCTAATAATGAAGGTTGGTCTCTACTGAAGTTTACCCAAGCTATAGGAAAAAATGGCCAACCGATAGCTTTGCTAATCATTAATCTCAAGTGCAAGTGAACTATCTGCCCTTACCTGAAGGAAAAAACAAGAAAACTGAGAAGGCAGAAAGAGCCATATAATTTTTAGGTTCATAAAGGATTGACCTTTATGAAAGAAAACTCCGTTAGAACTATTTGCCTCAAATGGATTTCTCATTATTTCCCTTTATTGGTAATAAACAAAGTTTTTAACGTGCTGCAGCAGACTGAATATTTAAGTTATAAACAAGGCTGCCACCAGCAGCTTAGGTCTACAGAAGGCTGAGCCAAACAAGCTGAGACTTCAAGCGCAGGGTAAATGTTTTCATCAGTCTCGATACCACACATTGCCTTTGGACGCTTGTGGCTTCCCAAAATTCAGTTAGCCCAGCCACTGTCTCAGTAGCCACGCTGGACAGCTGGCTCAGGTCTTCCAGTCTCTTTGTGTCCTTTGTCTTTTTGTTTTGATTGACTTGGATTAGAATTGATTGCTGTTTAATAGAACTAAGGAAAACAAGTTCTGGATGAAATGGATCAATATTGCAGGTCAAGACTGAGCACCTCGTCTGAGACCACTGTCATGAAATAATTTAGCCATTCCTAACAGTTCTATGAAGAATTCTACCCCAGTTATTTTGCTATAAAGGAGTGTAAAATCCTTTATGTAGTCATATTTATTAGAGAGTCTCTCAGCTTCCACATGCAGAAATAGAGATAGGACTTCTCCCCAAATAGTGTCAATCACTGGCTTGAATATTTCTGGCCATAAATTGTCAGGCAGCCTGTCCAAAAACTTCTCAGATGTCTGTTTCTGTATGCATTTAAGAGTAGCAAATTTAGTTTGCCCTTTCAAGTGTTTTTAAGGCAACTAGTCAACGCAAATGTTGTCTCAGTTGGCAGGATTTTAACAAGGGATCAAGGTGGAATTGCATCTGCATGTAAGGAGCATCCTCACAAGAGAAGATTTTTTTTTTTCCTAGAAATTCTAAAGTTCTAGATCACATTGTTCTAAAGAGCACGGTGGGGTTCCTCAAAACGCCTTGTGTTTGTATAGCTAAATTGTAATTTTCAGCCTTTAAGGTGCATTTTTTTTCTCAGTGGCAGAAGAAAAATACAATTTTTGTTGTTCTACTGAATGACTAATCTAATGCTGAACCTGCTAGTGTGCTAACCAGGATCATTTTGATTTACTGCGCCACATACAATATTGCCACTTACTGAGCCACTACTTTGACTTCTTCACATTTCACTGACAATCCCTAAAGTAAGCAAGCCACAAAATTCTGGAATTCCTGCAGTACTTGGAGGAAAAAGGCGCATCTGAGAATAAATAATTCTCTCTCATCTTCATCGATGGAATAAACATGGGCGTTAGGCAGCTGGATTCTCTTTTGGCTCTGCCTGACCTAAAGGAACTGAGCTGGGATCCATTTTTGGTGTATAACACAGATGGATTAATTAGCAGCTTACTTGCACATCATCTTCTGAACAAAGATGCATATGAAACGAAGACTTATGGAAAGAAGATATAGGAAGTGCACAGAAAGCCAGAAGGATATTGCACAACCGAGTTCAGCTGCTCTCTGCATGTGGCTTTTGAGAAGCACTTTTTTGCTATCAGCCTTATTACAGGTGACTTTGAAAGGCCAAGAGCAGGCTATGTAGTCCACTCACAGATGAACTGTAGTCCATCTTCAAACTTGTCACTAAAGTTTGATTATGGCTTCCAGACTGAAATAATTCTGGTACCATCTGGAAAGGGCTTGGCAGGCTGTAAGTGACCAGGGATTGGACTGCTTCCTGGATTAGGTCTCTGTGACCCTTTCTACCATCTAGTTACTTCATTGTGTGATAAAGGACTGCAAATACACATATTTTTGTTGCATTTTTGGTTCCAGTCCCTAGTGACTAATCTTATGCTGAAAATGACCAAGGTTCAATTCCTTAGAAAGAAAATGAGAAAGGAGTTTAATGGACATGGAATTATGGTCAAGGGTTAGACTCTCAGCAGTAAATACTGGAAGATGGACTGATAAGGACTGAGCTTTGGAGGAGGGTTGGATGTTTTCAGAACAGTTTGGAGCAAGTCTTTCCTTCTTTACCTGGAGACCCTATTTGGGGTCCACATGCCATGACAGCATGTGGAATGGCAACTTCTACCTTGGGCTGAGGGTCTAATTCTGACACCGACCATATAGCTTTTGAGACCATTTTTGTACAAGTCAGCTCTGGATAGCCTATGGCACATCAACAGCCACAGAAAGTGCAGTCTGAGGATCTGAGCAAGGAGCTAGCAATCAGTCATGCATTTAACCTTTGACATAGGAAACTGAAGGGTTGAAGCTGCACTAGCAGCAAGCAAACTCCCTTCCTCTGACCTTTTGCAGTTTAACAAATCTTTCAGATTCCTATTCCCATGTGGCTTTCCCAGTTGTTTACAAACTTCTCAGCATGGGACCCCTTAGACTATAAATAATGGAAGAATTCTATTGCTTTGTTTTTCATGAAAAAAATCAGTACATCAAGGAGCTCTCCTTTCTCCACCCTTTCCTATTCAGCTTATGTAGAATTATTTTTAGCTTTTCAGACCAGACTCCAGGATAATGATGACACATTTCTATAACGCCTGTAATGTCCAAACAGTCTAAAACAATGTGGCAGTAATACTTCTGTGAGTGGAGTGCTGAGACTAAGGGCTGAGTGTAAACCACTAAACTCTTCTTTGCTTCAGTTTCCTTTTTTGTGAAATGGAGGTAATGGAAAGAACACCCTCCCCTAGAGTGTAGTTAGGAGCCATGGCAAAGCAGGGCCATCATTGGAGTTTTTTGGGCACTAATTCTGTCTGTAAGCTTTTTCGCTTTTACTGAGATCTTCCTTTCACACACAAACTGGAATAACCTTGCAGGCAAAAGGAAGTGCTACTGGAAAATCCTTTGAGACAACGGGCAGGTGAATTAACCAATTCCTTCCCCACCCCAGCAAAGTACATACTAATCCCCTTGTCACAAAATACATATAAAAAAAGTGTTGTGATTCTGGGCTAATCAGTAATAAAAGTAATCACACTCAGTAAATCTTTGAAGATTAGAGAATATGGAAAGACTCCCAGGTGCTTGAGTCCAAATGTTTACTCAGCTGAACAAAGGCACAAGATTAAAAAAAAAAAAAAATTTACTTTTTTGTACTTCCAATGCTGGTATTGAGTTCCAGTCTTGTAATCAGTCCAGCCACCCCTATTCTCTCAAGTGGTAGAGGAATCTTTCATGATAAATAAGTCACCAGTAAGGAGTTTTATTCTAGACCCTGTTCCACAGCTGCCAAAAGAAGACAGAAGTAAAGTGCCTCTCCCATTTTAAAGGTTTCACTAATCTGTGGCACTAGGGAGTTCCTAATATATCAGTGCAGTTTAGGCTGTACAAAAATTAGTTTGTTTGGGGTTTTTTTCTCTCTTTTTCTTATTGATAGCATAAGAAAATCCCTCCTGTGTTTTCTCAGAAAGCAGCACAGGTGGACTTAGCTGTGAGACTTCCATACAGAACGAGTGATGTGGCAGCAAGGGAAATTCAGCTGTAAATCGTATCTTCATTTATAGGCACTTCCTTACGGCCTCCATAGACACATTCTTGATTGTACCTTTATCAACTTTATATAGTGAAAGATTGCAAATTGGCTCTAAAATCTTCAAACTCTTTCCCATAAGACTGTACTTTTTACATTATTCAGAAGAGAGGGGCTCTTTTCTCTGTAATGGGGTATATCAAGGGACTGGTAAATTAATACTTGTTTATATATATCCTCCTGCTGTTTTGCTAAAATACATACAAACTACTCCTTCAAGATGCATTAAGTATATCAGCATGTTGTTTTGTTTTATAACCTGGGAGGAAGCATAACAATATAGCTTCTCACCAGGGTGCACACAATCTACAAATTGAATAAAAGGAAGCAAACTGATTCTCAGAACACGAAGCTTCTGGGTAATCAGAATTGCAGACGCTTGAGTGAATGTTAAAACTCCTCACCATCAATCTGACCTTTCCTGTCTTATTGTTGGAGATTCTTTCTCAGAGCTGGATGTACTTTGGGGGAGAAACTTGAAAAAAAATACTGAAAAATACATACTTGGGTGGACTAGAGCAATGTGCCATTTTTATGTCAAACAGTTTTAGCTAAGAAAACCAATACCAACCTCAAAGGCTAGTCATTTTATAAAAATGTGAATATATTTAAATTTCTAAATGTTACACAAAAGAGCAAAAAGGATTGAAGCATTTAATGTGACTGAATCAGAATCTTCAGTTTCAATTCATCAAGAAAACGAACAAAACATGAATTCCCCTTCCCCAGAAGCCAGCTGTGAGCACCATGTAACTCATACAGAGTACAATAATAGCAATGATCTTGTTAAATCTCTAGCTGCTGCCCCTCACATCCCCTGCATTTTAGTGTTAGGATTAAACAGGTCTCATGCTAGGGAGACCAACAAAAAATTCCCCCGAGTGGTAAGAAGTGGTAATGATGAATTACTAGAGGCTGAAGCAAGTTCACTGGAATGAAAGAAGTTTGGATTCAACTCCCTAATCTGGCTGAAGTGAAGGCTGGAAGAAGCAGCCAATTTGTTCCTCGTTCATCTGATAAATAGTCCTCCCACACACTTCTGTTCAAGATAAGGCAGGGAAAATCTCTGCAGCCTACTTTTGCTTCCCATTTCTTTCCCCACTGAATCCACAGATGTGGCGTCAAAAAAGGACTGTACCTGAGAGAGATGCTGCTGTTGCTTAGCGTCTATGAAGTTCAGGAGAAACACCAACTCCCTTTCATCTCTCTTAGCTAGGATGCTGAATGAGCGAGCTGCCACTGCCATGTTCCTCCTCTTCAGCTGCAGCACAGCTAGTCTTGCACTAGCAAAGTCATCAGCAAGGGAGTGGCCAAATGCCTCCTGAAGGTGAGCAAGGGCCTCTTCATACCTTCCTGTTGGTTAACACCAGTACAAGCTATATAACCCATTCCATGTGGAGAAAGAGACAGCAAGAAAACCTCCTAGGTTTTAGGTAGCCTGCCCACAGTCCGCATCTGAGGGTATTAATTACTTCATATCCTTTCCCAAAACATTTGCAAACTTTTCTTGAAAAGTACTATACAACAATACACTTGCCATTTAACATTCACTTTCTTTTATTTACTGCTCATTCACTTAGTCTGATCAGCTATGTAAAAGAATGTAAACTTACCATTTGCAATCAAAACATCTGTGTAGAAGATGTGATATTGTGGTGCATCCTTGCAGATTTTAATTAGTGCTTTTGCAATCATGAGAAGATCCCTGAGGGCTTCTTCTTTTGAAAGGTCTTTAGTAGCAACAAGCTCAGTTAACATAGTCCTGCCATGCTGAAGGAGCAATTGAGTGATCAACTCTTGGGCTTCAAGCTTTAAAGACAAGATTGCTGGGATGACTACTCCTGCCTCCACCTTCAGCGCCGAGATCAAATCTTGCACTGCCTCCTATGTAAAAACAAGACCAAAAAATGAAATGGTAGCAATAAGTATGTATTGATAATGCATTCTTTCAGGTGCTTTCAGTTCTCTGCTGTCCCACAGGTCATCTGCACACCTTTGGAAGCTCTTTGCTCTTCCCTGTCCTTGTGCTGCATCTTTTCCATTTGCAAAGCTGATATAAGAGCATGAAGACAGGTTTGAATGACTATTTGCAAAGTGTTTTGAACTCCTCAGATTACTAATGAAAAAAATTCTTAGAACAACAAGAGAGAGATGCTGTGAATGAGTAAGTGCAAGCAGGATTTGGCTCAGCCAGGATAAACCAGCACAAATCCACACACCCAACTGGAGATGCACCATTTCAAATTCACTGTAGGACTGGTGTGATGTGCAGGTAAAGTGTGAGGCTATTGACCATATTAGAAGCAGATAAACCATGCAAACATCTGACATGATTTCCAGGCAATGATATACTGCAATCTCCAAAGTCCACTGTAACACTAATCACATATATGAGCATTTCACAGACGATGGAGAGGGACTCACTAAACCTTGAAACTGTTCTTTCTTTTTCCTCTTGTTGCAACATTTCATCTAACACAATTTCACATCATGAAAATGTGAGATCAAACGTAAAGCAGAGTTTGCAGCATTGCAATCAAAGAATGGTAGTGACAGTGAATAAGATCTATGTTTAAGGTTTAGTCTTCCTCTCTCTAGACTTAGGAAAGCAAATCAGTCATGTCAAGTGGACTACTTATATGCCCAGCCAAAACAAGAGCCTTTCACTGCCAAATTCTGTTAGAAACTGTCTTGATTTCAGTGTCAAAAAGCCTGTGGTACCTCACACTAACATTGCTTAATACCATCAGAAAAATCACCAGAAAATCAATACAGTGATAATACCTTATGCTGCTTCAGAGCAAGGTAGATGAATCCTCGTCCACTCAGAGCTTGCACGTTTCTAGGGTCCTCCTTTAGGATGGCATTAAAATCAAAAATAGCAGTTTTCTTCTGACCAAGGCGGCCATAACATCGAGCCCTGATGAGAAGGCAATCTTCAGCATAACCACCTGAAGGAGAAAAATGCGGCCATGCTTACTTGAAAGGTCTCACGTCTACTGCTCTAAAACAGGGTGCAGTAAATACCAGTGTGTGCAGACCACTAAGCCCCACCGAAGGCCTTCAAAGCAGCTAAGTGAAAATGATGTGGTAGACCTGCATGTTGTGTTATGGTGACTGCAGGAATGAAAAGTAAGTACCACTTTATTCAGAGCTGTGGCAAGGGTGGAACAAGACGGGTGTGCTGGATGGAGGCAAATGTGCTATGGTAAGGAACTGCAATCCACAGATGTGACTGGAAGAAGAATAAGGAGGGTGCTGGAGAGGATATCCATATGAAGCCATAGAAAAATTCTACTTTGCCTGAGGATACCTGATGAAGTACAATGACAGTACTTAAGTGGTAGTTTCCTTTATTTTTGTTGCCATTGGAATTCCTATCGCATACTATCAGTTCTGAGTTGAAAGGAAAAAACCAAGAATCTATGTCAGGTTGGTTTCCAAAACACAGTACTGTATCAGTTAAGTGTCCTGCTGAGGCTAGCAGAATTCCGTCAAAGAATGGATTTTCACTGCTGAAGTCTTGAAAGTGTTTTTTGGTATGTGTTACAAAGACAAGGCTACTCTGTTGTTCTAGGTCTTGTGGTGTACATGTCAATGTCATTCTGCAGGGAAATGGTGAGTTGTGGTTTCAGTGTTGCTGCTCAGGACTGGAGTTCAATGTTTAGTTTTGCTTCAAAATTCCTATCTAACCTCAGAAAAAGCACTCAATTTCTTTCTATGTCATCATCTAACTTGGGAGACACATCTTTCGTGGCTGGTTGGGATAATTTCAGTATGTTTGATGCAAGCCACAGAAACGTTAATGGGACATAGAGACAAAGCAGTTTGGGTGTTATGCTAGCCTAATACCTATGTCAGCCTAAAAGCTTTCCCACACAACCAGCAGGCCTACCCACCAATGTGAATGTAAACCTGGTCTTTCTCTCTGTGACATAAAGCTAGCCATGTTTCTCACTTATGGATGGCTGACAGCAGAAACCAGTGTATCTTCATACTTGCTCTGTAGGCCACCAAGGAACGGGCAAGCCTGGACCAATAAAAAAGTCTGGGCCGCAGTATGTGCAAAAAAGCCTTTTCAGGGCATGTATTTTGCTACTAAGATGAATTTTTCAAAAAAGAAAGATTCCGCATGTTATAAACAGAAGAACCAGTTCTGGAAATAGCTAAAAATATGTATGTATATTTATATTTACAGAAAGAAAAAAAATAATTCTAACAGTGATTTAAGAAAAGAAAGGGCACTTTGCTGAGAGTAGTTGTATGGCTGCAATTTGATTTATAACTGTAACTGCCCTACTGTGACTCAACTCTAACTTTCCAGACAGGAACAGGAACCATACTGTGCCAGGCACACCAAAAACACAGGCCCCACTTCAAAGAGTCTTCAGTCTAGCTAAACATGCTAAAAGAACATTGTAATAAAAAATTGAATGAGTGGAAAAGGTAACAGAATGAAAATCATAAAATTACATTGCCCAACTAGCTCAAAAGCTTCCTGGTTTCTAATAGAAACAAATATACACGTCCATCAACACTGTCTCTCCTGAAATATCCATGACTGCTTTTCTGACTACCTCAAGGTCTCAGCAAGAGTGGGTCTCCTCAGAACAGCCAAAGGAAGCAAAAGGAGTGGCCCACAATTATTAAGCACTCAACCTTCCCACACAGGCAAATTTTTTTTCTACCTTCTCTGGGATACCTAGACTCAGCCAGCTAACAGCATAGAGAAATTCTGTGTTTGCCAGTTGTCATGAAACTACTTCTATCAGTTTTTTAGGTCTGGAAAGCTTTGCCCTTTGTTATTCTGCCTTAAAGTCTTCCATGCATTTTCACAGGGACCGCTAAAAGACAGCATTGTGATGCTGCTCTGGAAAGCAGCAAAAGGAAGATAAGGCTATCATAAAAGGGAATGTCTTCATATCCCCAAATCTATCCCTCCACCACACCTTTCTCCGTCATTTTAGGATCTGAGCTGGATTAGGATCAAATTCATTAGAAAGAATCCTTGGAGACTTTACTATAATGGAATGGGAGCAGCACAAATGAGGGAAGAAAGCTCTAGGAGAAAGATATGTGAGATGGGGGCACAAGGCCATTTGGCTGTTTTAATAAAGTGGAGTCAGAAGGTACACATTGTTTTGGATAAAACAGTAATCCAGACGGGACTGACTAATTTACTGCCACACTTAATATGCACTGGGATTTGTGATACTAAGATTCTTTTTTCTCTGCTTTCACATAAGTGCTGCCCAAATAAACACATATAGCTGACAATGAAAATCATGGTCCATTCATTCACTGGTTACAGAGCATATATCTCTCCGCCACCCACATGCCCCTTCCTTTCAAGACAATTTCGATAAGGATCTTAATATGCCCAGGGTTGCAATCAATAACCGTGGCATCCCAATAATGGATGATAAATCAGCAGTGCCACTGTAAATACTTTTTCATAGGGAGGTCAGCAAATTCAGCGTCTTGCACAGCTGCCTGCAGAGATGAGCCAGCAGACAGGCTCCTAGCAATTCTTTTACAGTAATGAGGCTTTTTCTCCTTCCTGATATGCTCCAAAACTTCTGTACCAAAGGTTATTATTGCTCTGGAGCTCTACCAATTGGCTCCTATAAAGACAATATCTATTTCTTAACAAGCATCTGTTCTAGCAGGTGGGGAGTTGATAAGCTGGAATGCATGGGCTGTGAAATGGAACCATCTCAAAGCAATTAACAGGGTTTTTTTCCATTTTCATAAACCAGTCTCTCTTCTTCTCAATGCTGCTGTCATAACATTTGCTCAGAGTGAAAGGCAAATTTCCATACAAACATGGTTTTACTTGGAACATGCCAGAAGCATTTCCATGTTAGTCTGATCACTCTCCTTAGGAAAAGCTAGGATAATGATGTACGTAAGTGGGTGCATTCACTCTTTGGCACTGGAACTACACATTCATTGGTGTGTTGGAACAAGAAGGCAGGTTGTCTGCTGCCATGACTGTATTTACAGAGTGTTCATTCTGATGAAACAGGAGGTACCAAATAAATATCATTGGTAGGAAGGTTTTCAAGGTACTAATTGATGTAACAAACTAAGGCTGAAACAGGGGAGCCTTCTACACTGCTTGTCTAAAATGGGCTGAAGCTGGCTCTGTTTCAGTAGCTTTTCCAAATTACTTACCAGCTAGCATCTCCTCTAAAAGTTACTGAAACAAAGAGGATGAAGGCTTCTTTCTTCCGAAAGGGGGATTTCCTTCATCTAGATGATTTTGCAAAGCGTCTCCTCAGTCACACTCTTTCAAGAACTAATTACTCACAGGGATCAAATTCCCCTCTCATTTATCACAAGTTTGGCTTTGATCTCTTTAGGAAACAATTCTACTGCATTTTCAAAGAAGCTCTCGTCTCTTTCTAGATAAAGTTTAATTTTCTGGGGAAACATTTCCAAAACCGTCCAACCTAGCAGCTGAACAACAGGATCAAAAAGCCCTGGCTTCTCTTGACATTACCAGGCTTCAGGCTTACCTCAGTCACCTGTGTGCAGTTACTCACTGAAAAATCAAGTTTTATAGAAGGAAAAATAATTCTGTAGGATTTCCTTGAGACTTTTCCCTGTATTTTGAGCATGCATGTTGCTGTGATAAAACAGCCTCCCCACATTAAGTACAGAAGAATACCCCTGCCATTCTGCTTTTCCTTTATCAATGGAAGAACAGCATTACACTGCTTGTCCTAAAAGGGTCTTTTTTTAAAACCACAATAAAGAAGGAAAGCTTGGCAAATAAAAAGGAAAATAATCTAATGGCTCTGAGAAGATAGCACTGCTAACATTAAAGCATGTAGTTTGTTCAACATCACAGCTGTACTTGTGAGAAAATCTGTGACCATGCATATGAAAAAAATTATGGTTACAGATCAGTTTGTCTAGACCAATTACTCAGAAGCAACTTACAGCCACTGAACAGTAAGTGTAGTCTGATGTTTGGTAGCAGGTCTACCATAACAAAAGACTCTGAAGTGTAAAGAAGGTAAATATTTTGTCTCCTGTACACATTACATTTCTGGAGCGGGAGAAACTGGGAAACGATTAGATCAGAAATTTCAAACCACCAGCTGGAAATAGATGAGTTCAGGATGTTAAGGATCTTTTCCAAGTTATGAAGGAATTATGGGTTCTTTGTGTTGATATGACCCAGGTAGGGTGGTTTATGCCTGAACTTAACTTGTAGCATGTGAGCAATGCAATTTAAAATAATCCTCAGCTGTGGTCCAGGAGGATTTCATGTGCTAAACAACAGAACAAAATCACATGCTAGGCTTTCTCGACAGGTGAAGAAAAGGGGCTGATGTCCTTGTAGAACTGAACTGAACACTTGAAACTCCTATGAAGTAGTTCACAAGCTACTTATGGGACAGTAAGAATGTTTACTGTTTCATTGCACTATTTCATGGTCCAGATCAGTTGCTACTTTAAACAAATTTTATCCTGCTCTTCACCTGCCTTTGTAAGTCTACTGTTTCAGCCTTCTCATTGGGGAGATGATAGATGGGAATTGGTTGGACATGCTTGCCTACCCACTGATCTGATTTCCCATAGAAGTAAATCTCCTATCAGTATCTTGATAACCCTACCTGAAGCAATGATGGCAAAGGAAAGGTAGGCAATGGCCTCTTTGATGTCAGCATCCTCCTGTTTGCTCTTCAGGATGGTCAGCGCTCTGAAATGGCAGTGAGTTTGCATCAGCTTCCGGTCTTCATCTTTGAAAATGTCCATGATTGGCAGGAGGCAGGAGGTATCTCCAATTCTGATCACTTTCTTTAGCAGCTTAACAATGTGAGAGAAAAGGCAGAAGAGAAAGATTGTCATGAAAAGGTAAATGAAGTCATGCTAAAGCTGGAAATATTACTGTCTGGTGAGACAAGTATGCTCTTACCCAGTGCTTCCCCATGTTTCACTGGGGCTTCAGCCAGCCACGGTCCAGCCAAGGACCATGAATCTCTTTCACTTAACTTCTCAGCTGGCCCTAGTGTAAATGTATGTTGGAGAAAACATTAGTTCTTATCTTTTCTCACCACCACTTCAGCTGTAGAAATCATTCTGGGGAAATAGATAATGCTGCCTTGCTTACTTTGGGCAGCATCTGTTCCAGACTGAGAGTTAACTGTTTTTATAAATACAGCTGAACCACAGGATGATTGCCCCAAAGAGAGAAAGTTTCTGTGGAACAGAAGGATTCCAGTGACCCCTTTTGACTGTGAAATTGAAACCAGTGACTTAATAGAAAATCAGTGAAGTGCTGTGCCTTTCTTTTAGCCTTTCTCTGTTGGGAATCTGGGAAGAGTACAGACTCAAATCCACAAACCACTGCCCTCCTGGAAAAGAGTCTTGCCTGACACATGGTATCTTTGCCTCCATTCACTAGAGTGAAAATCTGCAAGCACTTTTTTACTACATTTCTTAAGGAAAAGAATCAAAAGGTGTTTCCCCCAGTAAAGCAAATGTGCTTAGCAGGTACTTATTATTCAAATTTGAGCCAGAGAAGCCAGGACAATAACAAAGTTATCTTGATGCACCAGACACATCTATTGAACTTACTACTTTCTCTATTTTTATTAATAAATACAAATGTCTGGATGCTGACAGGCAGGTGGGACAAAAACATTTTGAAGAGAAATTTTCAGTGACATATATGTTCCATCTAGAACTTGTAGCAGAAGCTGCAGATAGGAATCCAGCTTCCAAGGGCAGCCTATGGACTCTAATCAAGTCATGTCATTCATTAATAGCCTTCCCAAAAGCAGAAAATTATACAAAACTTCTATTTTTCATAGAGAGTAGCGAAGTGGTGACAATAAAACTTTTCTCTTTATGGCCAGCAGAATTTATATGGGATTTTAAAAAATGCAATAGTTCCCTCTGATGGCAGAACCTGGTAATTCAGCCTCGTAATCCTTGGTAGGAGAATCAACATGTTGGAATCTCTTTCATGGTTTCAAGCACAAGTCATTAGCCACTAAAGAAAGAAAACTGCAGACTGATATTTGAGCTTCTGGTTTTGGTCCCGTCCCCCTGTCCCCCCCATCCCCCCCACCTTGCTTCATTAGGATAATTACTTAGGTAGTAGTTCTGCCTTCTTTTCTCTAGGGGAAAATTACCAATCCCATCAATATTGTCACCAGGGGCAGGATGTTCAGTCATGCTCTGCCTAGTTAAAGTCTCTGATGAAAAGTCCCGTTAAATAGCATGTGATGAATGGGCTGTATTTAGCTAGGAGTCCTTGTGTGGCCTGTGCTAGAGACAGAAAGTCCTACTTCTGAGACCTGTATTTAGATCTTAAAAGTTCTGCTAGAGGTTGAACTACCTAAACATCACGTGAGCTCTGACTTTCACTGTGTCAACAGTCCTCACTGTTGCTATTCACAGAGCTTCTAACAACAAACTGTTTAGTTTTAAAATGGAAACGCGTATGAACCACTGAGCATGACAATGTAATTAATTTGTAATTTCATTGCAGTCTGGGAAAAGCAGTATCAAGTGAGGTCAAATGCAGCTATTCAGAAGGGAATGACCCTGAAGATGAAACTTTGCACTGCCCTGAACAACAGCAAAGTTGTTTCAATTTAAAAATTACCTAGCAAGCAGGGAGGTTATTTTTTTATGAAAGTCACCAAATTTTCTTAGCATTTCCTGTCTTTTTCAAAGACCTCTGCCCAGCTTACCAACGTTCCTGAGAAATGTCTTGAAGCACAGGTTGGGGTAGGTGCAGCCCCACTGGAAAACCCGTCACGGGTTGTGTGATGGGGTGGGTTCCAACTTTGCGCCATGTGATGAGGTGGCCTCACGGTGCAGCTTGTACCTGGAGCCTTACAGTTGTCATGTAACACTGAGGAGCAGGAGACAAGCAGAGCACTGTGCTGGGAAACTGAAAGCCCTTGGAACACCCTCTGGCAAGCCTATGCCTCTGAAGTGGTCCCTCTTAAGTTCTACCATGCATCTTCTGTATCAGCCAAAAGGGTTGTTAACCCTCTTCACCATACCCATCACTGATCGCTTTCTCATTCTCTCTGCTAGCCAGGTCCTCCTTACCTGGTTGCCATCATACATGAAACCTTTCTTCAATTGCAGAAGCGCGAGTCTAACCAGGATGGGAGACCTTTGTGGATTTCTGGAGAGTGCTAGCAAAAGGAGCCTGTGAGCTTCTTCTACACGGCCCATCTGGTACAGGGCATCAGCACAAAGGATCCGTGATGCTTCATCGGAAGTGTCCAGCTCCACCAAGAAGGAAGCCAGCTGGTAAACCCCAGGGGCATCTCTGGAGAAAAAAAAAGAAGAAGAAAAAGGGAAAGACCACCTTCAAGGAAAAAATGTTAAAGAGAGTAACAGAGCCTCTTTGTCTCACCTGGAAGCTAAGAAGCAGGTTATCAGTCCAGTATCAAAATGGATGATACATTTTACCATATTCAACATCACAGGTATCTCTGCCGCTTAATTCCATAATCATAATCCCTCTTTATAAAAACATGTTCTTAAGCAGTTGTGGCTCTAAAGAAAGGCTGACAAATAATGATTCATATCTGTGGTTGCAGCTGATATGATAATGGGAAAAGGAAAAAGGAAAAAGTAACAGTGACAGTGGGAAAAAAAAAAAAAGTTCATCATTTCTAATGAAGAGCTGTGTGTTAAAATTTGCATCAACTCATGAACTGTGTTAATAGGTAGCTGCTTGTTCCAGAAGCAGTGACCTGTGTCTAAGGGGGTTTGTGTTTGTGCCCTGATCTGCCAGTGAAACACTGAATGAGTTAACACATTTTTCTGTCCTTCAGTTATACCACTAGAGTGCAGGCCCCAAGAACTGGGTGTGAAATGTGCATCATGCAACCGCAGAAAAAGGCCATAATAATACTTAAATTATTAAGAGACTAAATAAATGTGGGTATCACTTGTAAAGAGCAGCCACCTGAGATGAACTTTCACGTGCTATTTCCTACTTCAAATTTTCAAGTTTTCTCCTGAAATACTAGTATCTCACATGAGGAAAAACTGAGAAAGTAACATAAAAATTCAGTTTTGGAGGAAATGGATAACTTTTCCTGGGCTGGTATCAGATAAAACTTTGAAAATGAAACACTGAAATTTTTAGATTTAAATAGCAGCTTGTTTTATCTTGGAAGAAATAAAAAACCTAATAAAGATACTACTTTGATGAGCAATCTTTTCTGATCTTTAGAAAGGCAATTTTAAGTATTAAAACCTCAAAGTCCCTCTGTAACACCTTGTTCTACCTTCAAACTCAGGATTTAATGGATTTAGCTGGAATAGTTTGGTGGTCTTGTCTCAAATCTCCTAGCCTTATGTATGACATTAATACAGTTAGCATTGAAAAAAGAATGTGGATTGCTAGCACCAAGTATGTGCACAGTAGCACCTCAGCTCTGTCTTGGAAGGACACTTTCTAGGGTCTTGGTATTTCATGGCCTACCAAATCCTTCAGTTCAGAGCTGAGAGTGAAAGGAGCCAGCTAGCACCAATGATTCTGTTTTCTTATGGGTATATCTACTCCTGTAGAGGAGAAACCTCTGTCATATTCCCTCTAGAATTTTGTGCACTCCTAGCTTAGGCCAACGGGTTTATCACAGATAAACTTCCATAGAAAGATTGAGCTGATTTGGCTACGTAGATCCTACTGCATTCTGACATACCAGCAAAACAACATTTTGCTGGAATAACCACACCCATGCAGTTTTATTTCAACCTGTTATGTTAATTAGGAACTTCAAAAGGGTCTCTCTACCAAGCAAGTACTCTCTCTACCACTCAAGCTGCTCTCTTTCTGTTAGGAATCTGCACAGCTCTCTTTCTTTTTCTGCCCACAGGCTGAACTGCCTCCTGGGTACCTCTTCTTCTGGAGCATCTTCTGTCCTTCTTCTTGGAGAACTTTTAGCAGCAGTCCTCTTTGGTTCCATGGCACATAGGACTTGATTGTGAAGATGGTTTCTTCCAGCTTTAACTGGCAAGCTGTGATATAATCCAGGGCTGTCAAGTAATGGCTGCCACCAGAAATCCGGATAAGTCCACGCCCGCATAAGGCTTTAATACAGCTATTAGGATGTGGGGAATCATGCTCAATGACCTTTTGAAAGTCCTGCAGGGCTTGCTGATGGTCATGAGCGTGGAGGGAGCAGAATCCTCGCAATGCTAAGAGAGTATTGTAGTAAGTTTTCTGCTCTGCTGCCAAGAGGTGGTCACAGATGTCCAGGGCAGTTCTGATGTGTCCATGCAGGAGATAGCAGTCTGCTAGCCGAACACTGAGCTCACGTTTGGACCCTGGGGAGATCTGAAGGAGGAACTGGACTGTCTGGATGACAGAAGGGAGCAGTTCAGTACCATGATTGCCTCTGAGTTCAGTCCGAGTACGCACAGCCTCCCTGTATGCTGCAAACTTCACCTCCAGGACAGTTCTAGCCTGTTCTTCTATCCTCTCAGTGTCATGTGGTGAGAAAAGCTCTTCAAAGTGTTTCATTGCCTGGGCAGGGGTTGCTGCAAAGGCTTCCGCTAAATCCTGAATCATTTCCTGCATCCGTCCACCTAAGAAGAAATATGCAGCAGCCCGTTCCAAGAGCAGACCCAAAGCTTTCTCGTCTCTAAGATTATCAGCTGAGAAGCCCTTGAGGGCCTTGCTACAAACTGCCACACACTCCTCAAATTTGCTTTTCTTAAAGAGGTAAGCTGCCTGAGCCCTGCAAACCCAGATATCATCTGGTGCCACTGCAGACAGGAAGTCATAGCAGTTGCCCAGCCACTGGTCCAAGGAACTGCAGTCAGGGCTTTCTTTCTGGTATGTTGAGACATAATTAGAGAAGGCCTGGATGACCCGTGGCAGGTGTTCCCTCTGCCTAGTACACACATAGGCCACTGCCTCAGCCCGATGCATCACAAAGGCTTGGATATAGTCCGCAACTCCCTTCCTAACTTGTGTCCCTGATAGCAGCCAGGCTAATGCCCTCAGCAGCAGCAGTTCCATTGAATACTTAGGGTTAGCCTTGAGCAGGGTATTGCATTTACTCACCACCTCCTCTGAGCATCCTCGCCTGAGCAGGGTCTCCAGTTTATATACTGTGGACACCACGTTGTCGGGACTTAAGCTGGAGAGAAAGATGGCAGCTATTCCTACACTGAGGGAAACAACGGCCAAGTTCTTGCTCTGAATGTTGGGAATCTGATTCTTGCCTTTGCACCACATCTCCAGAGTGGCTATCACTTTCTCCCAGAGCCCTCTATCTAAGGAGTTCACTTTCTGTACTGCTGTGGGGGCACTGCAGCTGAAGGCAGCTGTGTAGAAAGCAGTGGCTATTGGTAACTCTTGCTGGGCGAGATGGTGGTCCCCTTCTTTGCAGAGCAGTGCAGCAAGCTCCTGAGGTGACATTTTCTGCAACTGTATCTTCGCCAAGCAGCATCACACGTGTAACGTGGCTAGTGCCTGTAAAACAAAAAATCGGCAACATGAAGGCCTGTGGAACACAGGTGTTTTTGCTCGGGGGGGCAGCTTTCCAACTGACAGACATAAGCAAGCCTAGGTGCTGCAAAAAGCCGGGGTTTTGTCATCGACAGGCTTACTGGGGAGCAAAGCCACGAGAAGAAACACTGCAGAGGTTCTCAGCCCGCAGCCATGCCGGAAAGCCGCCACACAGCCTTGTCAGCGGTCCCTACCTCGTTGACCGTCCAGGACGTGGGGCTGGGGGCCCTACTGGGCTTTGTCCTCCCTGGCTGAGACATCTGCTTGATAAATTTTTAATCATCAGACAGCACGTCAGTGCTGGCGGCGGACAAGGAGGAGACAGAACAGCACCTTGATACTTTGCCCACCACTTGCCTCCCCCCCCCCCCCCCCTTAGCCTTGGAAAGGGAGAAGAAGATTCGCACCTTTCTACCCCCCGGGAGTCAGCGGGAATGATGGGGTTTAGCGCGAAGACCCGAGCTCCAGAGCCGGTCGCTCGTCCCCGCACCACCTGAGGCCTAGCCCTCCCGCTGAGGGGCCCTCAGGAGCGCCGGCCATGCCCGGCGGGAAGCGGCTGCGCGGCCAGCGCAGGGCGGAGGGCGCAAGTACCTGAGAGCGGGCGTCGGCGGGAAGCTCCTGAGGCGAGGCGAGGCGAGGCGAGCTGAGGTGAGGCGAAGCGAAGCATTCGGGGACGGGACGGAGAGCAGGGGACGGGTCAGCCAGGCGCCCTGTTGCCTGGAGACCGCAAACGCTGCCCCGGCTCCGCTGCCGAGGGGCGGGCAGGGCCAGCGGGCAGCCGGCCGTAGGCCTGAGCGGCGGCGGGGAGCCGTGCCGCCCGGCCGGGGGGCTCGCCTCCCCGCCCCGTCCTCCCCGCGGCGAGGGCGGCCTGTGAGGAAGCCGGGCCTGCGGTTGTTCGTACGGCGCGTTTCTGCCTCGGGGTGGCCGGAGCGGAGGCCCCCGGCCCCCGCTGTGGCCCCTCCGGCCTGGCGGTGCGGGTCGGGGCGGGCCGCGGTGGCTCGGCGTGAGCTTTTCTTTCCCTCGCCTTGAGAGGCCGCCCTGGCTGCAGAGGGGCACGGCCGGGGAAAGAAACCGTCACCTGAGGAAAAGTAAAGCGGGTCCCTTGGCCCTCGGTGGGGCGAGATGAAGTGCATTAGTTACCGCAAGCAGCAAACTCCCGTCTGTGGCGCAGCTTAACCTTACTTTTTTTTTTTTTTTTTGATAATAAAAATGTTTTTAGCGGTAGATCCATTATGTTTTTAGGAGTGTTTAGACTGATGATGTTCCTTTAAGCCAGGGCCGTTTCTGAAGTCCGGCTTTTTCCTTACCCGTGTTCTTTGACATTCAAAAGAGAAAAAAAAAACCCTCTATGATGAATAGAGATTTTTTTGACATTTTATTAAGAGTTTGCCCATTACTTTGATTTGATTATTTTCACTTTAATTACCCTAATTAGCCATCAAGATATAATTTAGTATTGCTGTCACATTAGGCCACAGGTGATATTACAAAGAAAGACTTGAGGGCATAAAAAGAAACAGTTCTGAAATAGAAATCACATTAAAAGGAGCTGGGTTGATCAAACGCGTGTGCCTCTGTCCCTCCACTGAGGTTCAAGCACAGCTTGTGGGAATAAAAACGAGACTGGTGCCTTCAATGGATTGTGGTCCAGGCTGCAAAAATCATTACCCATAATTTGACTTTGCTGCATGACTGAGTGGTGTGGAAGTTGCTTCCAGCCACATTTTGCCTTGCAGATACGAAGAACGTGGAGGATGCCAGTATTCTCCATTCATCATTTCTAGCATAAAGAGTCCCAGTTTAGTTAAGAATCCAGTGTGCTCGCTGCTATACGTGGATGGTTTAAGGGATGTTGTTACAACCTCTATGGTTGGCCAGAAAGGTAGCAGCAACATGAAGAAATTACTTTGTTGACTTATACAGCAGGTGGTATGAATACAGCCAATTTTAAGTTGTGCCTCAGATTTAAGCTTGGGTTAATTTAGGTTCCTGACTTTGGTCCTCAAAGGAATAAGAGGAACAGTATCTGCAAGAGCTCAATGCTGATGGAAAAAGAGAGTATTTTTCTGATGGGAAGGACTGTGGCCTGGTATGATACCTGAGGTGTATGAATAGAGCGCAGTGTGAAAACCCGTTGTCATAAGTGGCGGAATCAGCAATGTAACTTAGAGGCTCCTAACGTTTTTCTCAGGCCACCAGACAATTTGCTGTTTGTCCTGTGGGGTAGATATGGCAAGCCCTGTTTCTAGGATCATAAAAATGCAGGGGGGGAGGGGGGAAGTGCGGAAATGTTTATCTAAACATTAAATATTAAGGATGCTACACACTCATTAAATATTAAGTACACTACAATTGCTCCTCATGATGTCTCTGATTACTGATAAATTTTTAAAGGGAGGTGGGTGGAGAGGGAGTAAACACAGCACAATAAGTGGAGAGCTTTGCAAAGCAGGAGATGCACTGACACGTCTGCAATAACCCTTTTCAAAGAGACATGGCTGAGAAATCTTGCACTTATTTCTTTTAAAGGCTCTCAGTGCCTGCATGTAACAAGTGCCTCCCCTCAAGGCTTTTAAATGCTAGGTGTAGCTAGGACTGAGGGTGAGAAACAAGTAATATGTACATTTGGTAGAGAAAATTTGGCTTAAAAGAAGAGAATGAACTTTCTTTGATAGAAAGGGGCCTAATGGGGTGGGGCATTAGTAACTTAAAAAAAAAATCTTTAATTTATTTGACTAACATTCTTCACTCTGAGCTGTACCTGGGTTGGAGAGCAGACACCCAATTCTGCTCTCATTAGGCTGGTGTAAGCACGCAGGCTAGGGAACGAAGGTGGCCTGTACTGAATTATACAGGCTTGGTGACTGAATGCCCACAACACTGAAGTCGAGAAGCTCTGGTGATGTGCTAAGCCACATGATGAAATTTCATCCCTAGGCATATTTAATTGCACACCCACAGTCTGACAGGAGAGTTAGACTGCCGATAACTCTGTTGTCAGACTAAGTCAGGATATTCTTCTCTCGTGATGGAAATTTGCACCCCTGGTACTGTATCCCCATGACCGCAGCTGCTGCTATTCCTTTGGGTTAGAACAGCAGGTTTCAAATGGAGACCTCTAAGCTTTGTTACTGACAGATCTACTTCCTAACATTGGCAGGAAACCATACGTGAAACATTTCTTTTCAGGACGTTCAAGTTCTCAGTCAGCCTTTTATATGCTGTTCTTTTTACGATATGGTAGACTGCTGTTTGGTCAAACTTTTCTGCACGCCAGATAATCACAGAAGTGTAACACATCCTAGGAACACTATAAGGTGATTAAATCAGTGTTCGTAAAGAGCTCTGAAACATGTGGGTGAAAGGTGGCATAGGTCAGAGAAGAAGTTTTAGCCTTGTCATTTTATAGTCCGGCCCAATTACTCTGGATCTGGTTGAGGTATTACAAAATTTACCCCTTTGCTCAAGTTTCTCAGTAAGGCCTTGAGGAATGCCTATCTTAACTTTTCACTTGGCTTTGCCAGGCTTAAATATAAATATGTTAATACATGAAACATCCTAGTGTTCTCTGAGTGCATAAAGGTATACGGTCACAGAAAGCCAAAATGATCTCTCTATGCACTGGACTATTTTCATCTATGTTCACCCCAATGAGAATGATAATGCAAAGGATTGCAGGGCTCTTTATCAAAAAGCAGGATTAAGATGCATTTGAGCAAGATTACAAGAAAAATGTTGTCGCTCCATTAGAGAAAGAAATAATCCTGTTGTTTATATTCTAGAGATTAAAGCAGTAACAGCAGAAAACACCCAGAGGTCACCACACACATACTTTGCTGTCTCAGTTATTGTCTATGATTTAACTGTGGGATGCAGCAGTGCAGTTGCATAATTTAATTGGTTCTCCTTGTGCTGGGAGTCCTGAAGCAGCTCTCTGTATGAGGTAGTAAAGTGGATCTGCTTAGCAGACAGATAGGTGTGCTTGATTTTGAACAAAAAGGTACATGATGTGAATGGAGTATTTCCAAAGAGTAATAGTAACTTTAAAGTAATGGGCTTTCCTAGTTGCAGAAACTGCATGTGGTTCTTGAATACCTGTGAGGGGTTCAGTCTTCTGCAAGGCTTCTGTTTTCCTTGTCTAATCCCATAGGTATGATGTGTATGACCCTCAGCGGTAATTACCTTTTAATAAGCTTGTGTTCAATTGAAAAACAGTTGCCTTAACTGAATAGGACAAGTCAAACATTGCATTATCTGAGACCTGAGAAGGAAAAATTCCCTTAAAGCAGTTATATCATGCCCAGTGGCCCACTTCCAGAGCATGCATACCAAGTGTACCCCTTAATGAAGTATCATCTGTGTTACCCTGACATTCATGAGTCAACACCTGTCTTCCCCTCTGATGCCACATCCTCTGATACAGAGGCTCAACGGTAGAAATTTCTAGTCGAAATTTCCTGCTCTGAGTTATTTCACTAGCATTTCCCAGGCTACAAGTACAAGATTTTCTAGGTGGAGACTGCTGAAATCAGTAGCAGTTGTGCCATGTGTAATCAGGGAGCAAGACTAGCCTCTGAATAGCAAAACATTTCAACATACTAGACTTCACGTCTCTTGCACCCTAATAGTTAGACAGCCAGGCTGATTTTTCAACTAGCTCAGCACCTTTGTGTCCAGTGAGGAAGTCATCGGAACAGGTTTGCCTGAACAATGTCCTCGATATGCCAAGCAAGTGGCAGTCCAAAAAAAAAATCATGCTCTCTGTTTCTATTCTTCCCAGTGCAAAATGGCCATTAACAAATTTCTTTTTTGGGATATGTTATTTGCCGTGTTTATTTAGGATATAAGCTTTTGAGGCCAAGGGTAGTGCTTGGCGTGATGAGTACGATGGGCTGAATCTCAGAAGGGATCTCTCGGCACTGCTGTAACATGAAGAATAACAAACTGTGAGGTATAAAAAGGGGAAGTGTTACAACATCTCAGTAGATATGCTGCCAACTCAAATTAAACAGACAGCGTTAACCAGCCCGCTTTATTCCTCCTATGTTAATATTGAAAGTTACTGCTTTTATTTCCTCTCATACCTTCCCTGGTTCACAAATAAACAGGGATAAGAAAATGTTGTTAAGGGATAACTTATTTGGTTACACTATTTCCAACTCATATTGGTTTGAACTAAGTTTATCAAGCAGCCATGGAAACATTAATCACCCAGAAAAATAGCACACAGTGAAATGACTTTTCAAAATGTCGTTGGTATAATTATCATCTTGGCCATTACATTAAATGCCACCATTTATAACTGTTATGTTTAAGTATGCAAACAGTAATTAACTTGGTAATGAACTGAGGACCCCTGTGCCTCTCTTCCCTCAGCTAATTTGCATGTTAATTATCATTAGCAACCAGGGAAACAAGTTATAAACAGCTTAATTAGCAGCTTAATCATTTTTACAAGAAAACGTGCTGCACTTTGATACATGAGCAAGAGTTAGATTAATGAAGTCAGATGAGCGTGTTTTTTCAGTGCTATTCCCTGCTGCAGCACTATGCTTGTACTTGGGCAATGTGGATAACACAGACGCGCGCACACGTGTGCGCGCACACTTACGCTTCGGGTGTCCGTGCTTCATTTTACAAGCAGGCATTGTTTCTGCAGAAGGCTCTGTCAGTGTTCTGAGAGGAGCTGCCCTTCTCTTCCATGTCTGGTAGCAAATAGTTATGTTAAAAAGACACTAGGAAAGCCAAAATTCCAGCACGAACAACCAAAACGCCACGAGGCTAGTTTTGATAACAATCCTCATTTAATCCTGTTGTTTCTAGGCCACCTTTGCTGTGATTTGATTCCACTTGTAGTCCGTGCAGTGTCAGTCGGTTCCTGCTTCAAGCAATACTGTGTTGGCACTATTTTGGCTAGCCTAGGCTCTGTGGGTGCCACTGCTGTGGGCTCAGTGGACAGTGCTGCGGGTGCTGCTTTAACTGCATGTGTGTGTGTTTAAGAGCAGATGTTCAGGCTTGGTGATGGTGCTGTTACTTCTGGTAGGGCTTTTGCATTTCAGGCTAGGCTCACAGTCGAGGGCTGAGCTTGTCTTCCCGAATAGCATTAACTGTGAATGTCTTAAGCAGTTCTGAAGTTTATAAGAAAAAAGAATTTGCTTTTTCTCTTTTTTTTTCACCCCCCCCCCCCCCCCCCCCCACTTTTGGCAGAAGCTTTCTGATGATTTAATGGAAAATTTAGGTACAATTTGAGATTTTTTTTTTTCTGCAGGTTATCATACTTCCATTCCCCAATATACATTACAATAAATAATAGCTAGCTCACACGCATTTTGAAGGTGTGGGTTTTTTTTTTTTTCTTTTAAGACTTTTTTTATTACATTCAGAAGTTAAATGGAGAGCTGGAATTGGGTCTTATTACTACAAAGGACATAACGATTAAAAGAAGGAAAATCTTAATAGGAAGGAGAAATGCAAACTGTGGTTTATAGCTGGTGTTGCCTAGTATGTCTGATGGTAGGCATGCGGTGTAAACGGGCACTGATCTGTGTGGAGTTTGGATTTCTGTGCATGGACTGAGATCCTCGATGGGTAAGCTATCCAGATGAAGCTCACCCTGTTGCTTATACAATGGATAAAATGTCAGTCTGGGAATTATTCCACATTAGTCTGCCAAGAGCACTTCTCATTTGATCAAGAATCAATCATTTGATGAAAGGCAATAGGAATTTTGTCATAACATGAGAACGCATTGTCCGCGGAGGTTGTGGAATGTCTGTCACCAGAGATTTTAGGAATGGGTTAAATAAACAGCTGTAAGGGATGGTTTGGATACTGTTGATCCTGCTCCAGGATAGCAGGGTAGACCTAAGGTCTGAAACCAGACGGTTTTCTGTGATGTGGCTGCAGAACGTCTGTGGTGCTTGACTGGGAGATTTGGAATTTGACAAAACTCATTTCACTGCAGGTTTGATCCAAAATCAGGATGGCTTCCTTATTCCACAGGACTCTAGGGATTCTCTCCATCATGATAAAGATGCTCATTGTTATGATGTGTAAAGAAATATATGCTTGCACAAAATTAAACTTAAAGGGGTTACAACCTTAATGCAACTCTCATTATTGGTATACAATGTCCATCCTTCTGCCATGACAAACCATTACCAGCAGAGGGTACCAGTGCACTGTTTGCAAGGATAGAAATTGTCATCTTTGGAAATCTTTTTATATTTTTTTTTTGTTTATTTTTATTTTGTGTGATTAACTGGGGCTAACACAAAAGCAGGAAGCTGCTACCTTGTGAGGGTTGTGAGTTCAGTGCACAGAATTTGTCCCAAGTGGCTGCTTGCAAAATCCTGGCTGTTATAGACAGAATGGAGGAGTTAATGGTGAGGGGCTCAAACACCTTTTCTTTTTTCTATTTTTCTCTCTCTCTTTTTTTTTTTTTTTTTTTTAAGACAGAAAGATTTTGATTTTTGGACTTCTGAAATTATCTGCTGGCACATCACTGGCCCTTATTCATTCAAGACAGTTTGTAAGGATGGGTGAAAATCTGAAAGTTCCCAGCTCAGGCAGGCTTTGAGTTGCTATACCAGAGAGTGAAGAAATTCAGTGAACTCTGTGGAGCTAAGGAGAGTTGTGTCTCTGGCTCTGGATGATAGTTGAGTGAGATCTTACACTGCAGGAGCAGCTTCCTTTCAAACTAGGACTAGGAATTTAGCCAAACATTTTTCTTAAGAGCCTGTGTGATTTATAATAATGCAGAACATCTCTGAGGAATGCCCTCCAGAATGCTTTGGGTTTTGTGTCTGCAACTGTCCTACCTTCCAAAAATGAAACACAGCCCCGAATCACTGTCTGTGCTGAACACTGTATTCCAATCCCGTTCAAGTCAGTTTGGCCACTGACTACGGTATAACCGTCTTTTTGGTTCTGGAAGTTTGTTTGTGTAGCTTTGAACCCAGCCAAAGTGAGCTGTGCTTAGCAAGTGGTAGTTCTGTCACTAACTACAGTCAACTGTGGCTGTGCCTTAATAAGCCATGGTGCTCAGTTCCCAAACAAATAACAGCCCAAAGACACTATCTGCCTTGTGAAGTAGTTGTCTGTTGAACCGGGAAGATAATCCTTGTCTCATTTTGACAGTCTTGTTGCGTCTTTCAGTCCACAAAAGCCCAGTGCTGAGTGCATTTGGAGCCAGAACTAGCTGCTTACCGCTAGAAGTAGTCCATATAGTTCAGGGCTCACCTGAGAAGGGGGGAAGCTTGCATTAAGTGTTAGTTGATTTACCCAGTCTCTTAATAGATGAGATCACATGCTGGCAATTTGTCCCTTTTCCTCAGATACCTTGAGAAGAATTGTCACATACTTTACAAATGCACATACAAAAGACATCTGTTCAGGTAGTTTACCAACTGAGATGATGATGGCAGAAGAAGGGTACAGCTGAGAAACTACAGTCCTTGTAGGTTAGTGTGTAATTTTACCAAAGAAAAGACAGTAAATGCCAAAAGGGGAACGAATTGTTGCATGAGCTAACTCCAGCCAGCTCCACAGCCCAGCATGGCTCAAGCAATGGCCCAGTCAGTGAAGCATGGCTGATTTACGCCAGCTGAGGATCCAGCCTAGTGCATTTTATCTCCTCTGCCACTGGCTCCCACCATTTCCTCGTGAGGGGCACTGCCCTGCGGAATGGCAGCCAGTAAAGAGAGAGCTTCCTGTGCTATGTTCCATAAATTCTTTATCAGCTCATGTAATCAGATAGCATGGCTGGATGTTGATTTTGTTACGGTACCTGGAGCGAATCTCTATATGTTAATTTAAAGCCATAAAACTACAGCTTAGGGTTTCGGCATCCTAATTGAAACTTCCTCTTCTTGGAGGCATTCATGCTACGGTGGAATAATAATCATCATAAAAAAGCAAGATGCAGATAAAATGAAAGTGCATTGTTTCAAGTAACCCATAAATGCCAGGAAAACTCTGACACCTAGTGCCAAGCATGCAGCCATGCTGAAGGATCTCCACTGGACTTTCTGCTTTCTTTTACCAGCAGTCCAGCAGAAGCTCCAGAAGGAGATCTGTCATCATCAGGATGTGGTGTTTAGTCTTCCTTGCCAGAGAGTGTCCTCATTTGAACTGTCATTGCACGAAGAGTACACAGTGCTTGGCACAGTGGGGCTATTGTTTCTGGTCAATGCTATTTAATTGCCCCTTTGACATTCTGCTTTTCTGCTGTGGAGATGCTGCTGAGGTCAACAAAAGAACTGAAGAGCAGGATATTTGTTCTTGAACTGTTAAATCTGGATCCTGAAAACACTCACCGCCAAGGCAGTCACTTACTGCAGATGATGTTCTTAAGGTCTCCTGTCCGTTAGCCGAGAGTGGGATAGGAGAGCATTACGCTGAGTTAAAGGCAGGCGATAGAGGGTCAGATATTTAGGGCCAGAGGTGAAATGGTTAGGAATTGGTAGAAGAGTCTCACTGATTTCCCCAAGATGAACTGGCCCTTCGGTGGGACCTGTCTGAACGCAGACTGTAACCTGCTTGCGCTGGCAGCGGTGTCTGAAACAAGCGGCTGGAGCCACGTGCGCTGAACAGCCTTTGCTTCTGCAGACAGGCCAGGCCTCATTCAACGCCGATGGGGTTGAGCTGGGATACAGGTTTGGAAGTTGGCTCCCTTCTGTTGATCTGTTGTTTCCTCTAGCTCAAGGCATAAGCTCTGCTCTGCTACACCCACCGACCTCAGGGACTTGTCTCCAGAAGACCATTAATGCTTAGGCAGGGGTGTAGGACCTCGTGCTTAGAAGCGAAGCAGAAAGGATAGGACAGCACCAGCCTGCTGACTAGACCGTGAACCAAATGCTATAACAGATCAAAGGGAGAACTAAATTATAGATTGATAGATGCCTTTAGTTTATAAGTTATTAAGCACCAGGTAACAGGTTAGATTAATATTGTGCCTGGAGGTTTCTTTTTGCTTCTTTTTTTTTTCTCTCTCTCTCTCCTTTTTTAAAAATTGGAGAAAACAAAATATTTTTCTAATTAAGTAAATCTACAGTGCTTGCTAATGGGGCCCGTCTGTGTGCTTGTCACAGGGCACAGGGAGAACTGGAATAATGATTTTATTTTTTCATTAAATAGAATTATAGGCAGTTACTCAAAGCAACTGTGAGTCTAATTGAAAGAAAACCATTTCTTCTTAATTTACTTTCACGGTTCTGGATGATAAAAGAGTGTGTTCTCTGGAAAATTAAATAAAAAACACAACATGAGGAAGCTTGAAATAATGTTGCTCAGGGACAGGTGGGCAGGGAGAGCACAGTAGTTTTCCTGCTAGTTATTAGTGAGTTCAGATACTGGTACTTCCTCTTACTCCCCAAAAGGTGCATTTCTTCTCTCCTAGGGCCCTTCCCAAGCTTTCATTTAGGCTTCCCCTCTTTCACTTCAAGGGCATCCCTTTGTTTTCCAGCTTAGTCATCCACCACATTAACCATGTAAGCTTGACTCTTCCTGCAGGTTTAAACTTCCCCTCTCCCTCCACAGATGACAGCAGTCAGATATCAGTACTCATCTGTGAGGCAAATGATTCCTGACTCGTTCAGGCAACTGGGATTACCAGGATCAGCAGGAACAGGTAGGAAGCAAGCAGGTTGTGTGGAGAACTGACTGGAGTCTAGGACAATGCTAGACTGTGTTGCCGAATTCCAGAAATCACTGTATGTGAGTTTGAGAGAAGCCAGATACAAAATTCAACTTGGAGGGGTGCATGTAGAGCTACTCCAGGAATTACTCGTGATGTAGTGTGCGAGATAAAGTATGTCTAAGGACAAGTACCCAGAGAGAGGGTGTGAAGTCGCAGTCATAGTGGGGACCTGGGACTCTGAACTCCAATTGGTGCTTTGCAAATATATTGCTCTGGTGAAAAGTGCAGGCCAGGGCAGTGGGCTTTCCTTTCGCTGTCATTACAAAGCCCTTCGGTTCCAAGCGCCAGCCTTAAGCTCATGGGTGCACCTTTCTGGGCCCAGGCTCCAAGGGCGCCTTAGAGTTGCCAACATCTCGTGGGTTTGTTGGATTTGTAGTCTCTTAATAGGGCTGCAGTGAGCAAGTAACGTTTGACTGCATCTTTCTCAGCCCTGAATGGCCCCAGAAACCTTTAGACACTGCACAGTGCCCCTGCACAGGCATATGAGGGGTTAAGAAAATGGGAACTGATTAATTCCATGATGAGGGTCCTTATCTGGCCCTGGTGCTGCCTCTGAAACGGACACATCTGGTAGGGTCACAGCATCAAGGAATGGCTGCAGCACTGAGGCAAGGGTCTGTTTCCACTAACCATTTCTGCTACTTCTTACACTAAGTACTTCCTAAAAAAGGCACAGGATAATGTTTCACTGTGGCTGCTGTTAGATTTACGGGGATACCATTTGCTCCAACTCTTGGATTCACTCAGTCCGGGACAAGATTAAAACCAACCCTTCAATTTCCTTTTTTCTGTAGGAAATTAACTGTGGCTTTTCTGCTAATGAAAGTCCAGAGACACTAGCTTATTCAGGCTCTCTGCTGGCTCTGTGTTTGTTTGATATGTCTTCAAGGTGCACCTGAAGGAAACAAGAAGTTAAGGCAGCAAGGCAGCTATTGGCAATTAACACTAAACATTATTTTCTGCCTTCTGTAAATGCCTGTGTATATAAGGAAGCCAGAGCAGGGCTTGGACTTGTCACTTCAGGAAATGCTCAGTCTTTTCTGTTTGAAAATAGGGTAAAGAAAAAAGGCAGTGAAAACTTTCCATGAAACAAAAACTATTTTGACTCCCATCTGTAGGTGTCTATACTTCTGTGATCCCGTTACACTAGAAAACTGTTTCATTGCAGTTTCATCTTTATTTCTTCACGTTGTGTAATACAAAACTAAAGAAGTAATTTCAAAAGACAGTTGGAATCTTCCCTTCTGCTTCTACTGAAATATTTCTAAGAAATGTTTTCGTAACTAGCTTTACTTGAAAAGAGCTGCTGCTTACAAACTGTTCTGCTGATGATGCCATGAGGCATTCAAGGGAAAGGACTTCCCTGTAATAGTCCTTGATCAGCTGTGTCTTGGGTAGGGACAGGGCAGTCAGGGTGACTCAGAGCAATAGGACAAGGTATTTATATTTTTTCCATCAGTAGACTTAGTTGGGAATTTTCTGACAAAAAGCGTTTTCACTAGAAAGTGCTGGTTCAGCCAAAATTATTTTTCTTCCATCTCATTCCCAGAAAACACTAGCTTCTTTGTTTCCTTCTGCTGCTGGAGAATCTGGGCCTCTGGGATCAATGGTTCCAATGCTGTCCCAGTGCAACCATTTTCCTCCTCCCTTTGGAAAACATGAAGCCTTCCAGGTAGCATGGAGGAGAACTGGACACCACAAAAATCCCTATGGAGGCAAGCAAGCTGTGACTCTGGGATCCAGTTGAACCCTGGCTTGTGTTGGGCTTGCAAAGGATTTGCCAAAAGAAGGTTGTTGGGATTTTTTTTTTTGTTTATTTTTCATCAGTATCTGAATTGATGCGTTTAGTTAAAGAGAATCCCTAGTCAACAGACTCACTGTACTTTACTGATAGTTAATATATTGGGAGGAATGGAGGACTAGGCCCTTTGAATTAAGTGCCTTTTTAGGTTTGGAAACATGCTTCCAGTCCACATTGTTGAGATGAACAAAAGTGAAGAGAAGATGTTGCTGAATCTCCTATTCTTATTAATGGGGAAACTTCCCCCATTCCGAACATCTGCCAAAGTGCTATGAAGAATAAACAATGTCCTACGAACTACCTGATAAATGCTTCTTTCAAAATAAAGATTTTTTTTTCCAAACTCTTTAATACCTTCCTAATCTGAAATACAATTTTTCTCCTCTATAATCACTATATTAAAATTTAATACCACGTATTAATATAACATACTTAATGGCAACCTGCATATTATTCTGAACATAGCTGCCCTGCAGAAGAGCTCTGTGAGCTTGAACAGGAGAGTATTTAACTCTTCCCAGGCACTCAGTGGGTAGCAAAGGCACCTGGTGTTAGTTGCTACCACACAGAGCAAATTTCAGTGCTGGGAGTTGTGTTGGCAGGTTGCAAGCAAGGAATATATCCTCTTCATTTGGCTGCTGGGATCACTTTTTTTTTAGAAAATGTTTCTTCTGAGCCCATTCTAGTAGGGAAATTTAGACTGGCAAGATGAAGGAGAGGGTGAAACCATTATGAAGGGAGGGCTGTTATTAGGTGTATGTGTTTAAATCATGGCAGGGTGGAGGATGAACGAGTGAAGAGGCTCAGATCGTTCCAAAAAAGAGCAGCATGGTTAACTGTCTTTTTAGCCTGACTGCCACCTGGGCTGTGTCTCTGTGTATGTGTGAGTGTGGATGCTGTATGCAGGACTCTGTGAAGTACAGAAAAGCACTTTGCCAGCTTTCTTGTGTGCTGCATCCCCCTGCACTTCTCCAGAGAGGAGATATTCAAGATCTTGTGCTTTGCTCTTCCTGGAGACCGTGCAGCCCTTAGCACAGAAAGCTCGTGCCCTCAGCTGTGTTCAGCACAAGGACCAAAGTACTTCCTTCACCTGGCTGTTTGCTGACTGACTTTTCACCTTTCTGTCCTAAGCTTTTAGAGCAGGAACTGACCCATTGAGTTTCGCTGTGTCTAGGAAATGTGGATATCTGGCTTTTAGAGTTTGGTATTCTGTAGTATTGGAGCATCAAACATTAGTATGATTACCCACCAAGGAGCCTGAAAAAATGGACTTAGCCTCAAAGTGATGAGGTTGGCTTAAAAACACAAGATTATTGTTGAAAGTTACCGTTTTAAATTTTGGATTTTGAAGCTTTGTATTTCTAGTGTTAAGCTGTGGTCCATAACATGAGATGTAGAAATTTGCTATAAAGGAAGACTCAATTAGCATGTAAACACAGACATGCAAAAGCTCCAGCTGAATGCAAAATGCTGAAACTCATGACAAAATCTGTGTGGCTGACAAAGCCATAAAACCTCAGATCCACTTAGAGGAAAGAACACAGGAAACAAATATTTCCGTGCAGGTTTGATTCTGCGGGTGTCCCAGCCTTTTTGCGTGACTGGTTTAAGTGAGTGTGTTCTGAAGAGCTAAAAGCAGTAAGAGTTAGTTCTTTTACAATGTTTTTGTAATAGAATCACTGAGTAAAATATTCTCACCTGGAAAGAAGTCTGTGCTGAGATGGAGGGAGGGGAAAGAAATCAGAAAAAGAAAATAAAGAAACAGGCAGTGGGTGGCAAAAGGGAGAGAGGTACACAGTGGTGAGTGTGAAGGATGACTTGGAAAGTAGAGGGATGCTATTGAGGAACAGCAGTAGGAAGGAAAAGGGGGGCTGAGGGGAAAAGCAGGAGACATGGTAAGTTAAGTAAATTCACATTTATTTCTGCAAGAATTTGCTTCAAACGCTCTTCCTGCCCTCACTGAACATTTGCTGTTTGGACGTCCTCCACTACGGGGAGGAACAAAACCGCTCTGTTAAAGCACCAGTGGTGGAGGTGAATACCAGGTCACTGGCAGGCTGCTGTGTTCAGTGTCTGTGTGCTCCACCTGAGGCACACTGTGCGCGCGGAGGGGTGAGCCAGCAACCTATGAAGCTCTTGCAAAGGCTCCCTTGGGTCCCGCCTGTGCCCGTGGTCTGGTACAAGAAACCAAACTCCACTGCTAATTATTGGTCATCTCCAAAAATGCAGTGGCTTTCAGAGGAGCTGGTTCTGATCCCTAGGGAGCAGTGGTCATGGTAAGGTTTATTAGCATTGTCTTGACAGTGTTTAAATGCATAATGGACAAGCTAGACCATACGGCTGAAATTCTATCCTGCACTGCCAGTCAGATGTGTTCAGAAAGAGATGGTCCCTGTTTAAATTAGGGCCTTGAATATCAGTACAAATGAAAGGGTTTTCAGCACCAAGGAGGACAGAATTATTTTTACCCTTAGCTAACCTCCCTGTTGCCTGCACACCAGATAGCAGATATGTTCCAGCTTATTGGGACTACAACCAACCTATTGTTTTGGTCCAGTATGAGCTAAAGTGAACAATGGGAGACATTGTTGGGGATCTGTTGCTGAAGGTTTTTAAGTGCATGTTATGCTGTGAAGGCATAGGGCATCTGCAGTGTAACTGTCTGGAGGCATTACTGTACAGTCCTGAGGAGTCTCCTTTACACACGAATTGCTCTGTTTTAACGAGGACTTCCCAATTTCCTGTGGAATCCTACATGACTTCAGCTTTAGGGGCTTCTCTAGACAAAAGCTGTAACACTTTAATGATCATAATCTGTTATACTTTACCTACTATGTACTCTAGTCATGGGTTTGTTGCATGGCAATTGCTGTTCATATGTCCCGTAGGCAAGGAATATTAGCACAATAGGGCAGCTATGCTTTAATAAAGCATACTTCTTATTGAAGCTGGCATAGTTGTTCTGGGTCAGTCTAGTTAATCTCTTATTCATAAGAGTAAGACCAGCTTTGCTTCCAAAGTATGTTGCATAATGGTATTTAAGAAAAGACCTGATCTACTTCCTATGTCCATTAAAAGATACATTTCACTGCTATATACCATTTAGTCCTTTATGCATGAGATGTGTAATTTTAAAGAAATTTTAGAGGTTTCATTTGAAATCCCCTGCAAAATTTATTTGGCTTTATCACCTACAGAGAAAGGCTCTTTCAGATAAATACTGAATTGCTTTCTGAGATGGGGAATACCTTGCTGCCACGTGAGCTGGAAGAGAATGTTTTAGGTAGACCAGGATGACTGGCCGACGGTCTGACAATTGGGCAAACCTAGTATTTCACCCAGTGCAAGTCTTGGTTCCTGTAATAGGCAGCTAACACACTCCTTCCAATAGGTAACACCTCTCTTTTGAATGTAGCATCTGCTGGCTTTTTGAATCAGATGCTATTACCCTCTGTCTCTGGCATTTGCAGTAATGCTAATGCCAGGGGTATGACAATTTGCTAGTAGAGGTCAGTCCCTCTGTGAAAGCACTAGAAACAGGGAGAAGATTTTAGAATATGATGTGTTGGGGTTTTCTAGGATTTTTTTGGTGGTGTTTTTGTGTTGTTTTTTGTGGTTTTTTTGTTTGGTGGTTTGTTGTTTTTTTTTTTTGAGAGAGCAGCTGATGTATCCAGGTTCCTCACTGACAAACAGGCTCCTCTAGCCAGGGTGGTCTAAATGACTACTAGGAAACCAGAACTTGATACCTAAGTTTCATTGATCAATTATCAGTTACTAAAGGTGAAGGAGGTTGAAACAAGGGGTACTTCTTATGCCATTCATCTGTAAAGTTGCTGGTGAGCTCTGAAGCCGTGTTAAGTAATACAGAGCCAATCGGGACAGAATGCAGCTTACAGCTGGATGACATTTTACACACGTTTAGAGCGTCTTGCAAGATGTTCTCCAATTAGTCATCATCACTCACAATATGTTTTACATATTACCACACAGTTTACAGTCAGTCAGACTAATACAATTGCAGTGCAGCTGCTCACAGCAAGACGCAAAGGTTATGGCACTGTGTACATAAGCAAGCTGTGAAAGTTACAGCCATCCAGCTCCTTTACCCTCTTGTGCTTTTAAAAGCCAACAGAAGCAGAAACAAATAGTGAGTGTGCCTCTCATTTCAGCCCTGGAAAAACATTTGAAAGCATGGAGTGAAAGGAGGGATTTTGTTTTTATAATTTGATTCCCATTGCTGCAGCTGCAGCCAAAACCTTTGGATTCTGGAAAAAGTTCAGAAAGTGCTGCTTTTTGGAAGAGGTCGTGTTTATTGGAAAATTACATCTTGCCCAGTAAAAGCTGACAGTATAAGTACTCTAGTCTATTAAAAGCTACAGAAGACACCGTTAAGAGTTTATTTAATGATTGCTACAGATGGGGTTTGGGAACTTGGAGCCTGGCATTAGTATATTGGGTTTGAGATTGTGTTCTGGGAACACAGAAACCATCATTGTTTTATTAGTGACCCCTCTCATCCACCTACGTGGTTAAACTAGAACTAGCTGCCACGACCAGGCTCTGCCTAGTAACTAGGGCTGTTTTGCTGGAGAAGAGGAGAAAGGTATCAGAGGTCAACACAGCAGTGTAGTGAGAACAGCTGAGACACTGTGACCAAGGAAGCCCAAAGCTGGCAGACTTGGGATCCTAGCTTGAAAGTAGACTCTGGCTCAGACTGGGGCTTGACCCTGTGAAGTTTCCTGGAACTCTTTGGATCATGGAACAAAAATACATCGTGGAAAAAGAGGAACCACAGCCTCAGAGATGTTAGACCTGATCTAAACTCCATCGGAATGTCATGAGCTATCAACAGTCTTTGAACTGAGCCCTTAAATCATAAGCCATCCTTGCCTCTGTGACAGAACTCTCTATGGAGAGAGGAAGTAAACATCATAACCTGGAGTACTAGAAAAGACAAGGGTCTGTTTCATATAGCCGCTCTGCCAATGAGAAAGGGATCGGCCTTCCCCTTTGCTCGAGGAAGCCTCCCATTCCTTTTCTGCTGGTTGTCCAGTCTCTGCACATCATTAGAAAACCCAGGTACAGCAGAACAGGTCAGGCGGTTTCTGTCACTGGTGTCATAGTACAGCAATCTTGGACATCAGTTGGTAGAATTAGGAGTAGGTAGGACACTGCTCTGCTGTATTCGGTTCTGTGGGCTTATCTGATCATCTCCTTGGAATTTGAGGGGTTTCCTGTAGTCTGTTTAGGGAGCAGCAATAACATCTTTCAGGTGTTTGTAATTTTTTTTCTGGGAAAGAAAATGTATGAAATAGTGTTATGATTCTGGAAGTGTTTCAATAGGTATATACACACATTGCCCTATATTTTCACTGAAGAAAACAGGATAAAACAGTGACATTGATATTTTTAGCAGAAAGTGATGAGCACTATGAGGTCTTTACTTTCTGGAGGACAAGCATAGGCATGCATACATCTTTTCCTGTTCTGCGGCTGTCTATTTTGTTAGTCCTTAATTATACATAAGGTCTTCCGTGTTATTAGAAACACCTGAGCATCCATGCAAGAGGTCGGTTGGGAGGAAGTTCCCTGCCAATAAGTAAATCCAGAATTGTCTGTAACATTTTGTCCATGGTGCACTGTGATAGCAGTGCAGAAGGGTGCGATGCAAACATTTTTGCATCATCTTGCATCCTGCAAACACTTTGAACCTGCTTCTTGCAATTCTGCTGTCACACTTACTTGGAAAAAATGTATAAGCCTTCGGCAAGTGGATGCCTCTCGAGTGGTGTCAGATGTTTGAGTCTAGCCCGACCCTGCTGATTTCCTCTTTGAATTCCAACTACTGTATTTGCTTCAGTGGTGCCTGCTGTCTTCAGGCTTTGCACACTCAGGCAGGCTTATTGCCTAGAATGTATGGTGCTCTAAGCCTGTGGGCCATTAGTGCTAAGTTCTTGTGTCAGGGGAATGGAAGCGTTATGAAACTCAATGTTATGTTTTGGTTCTGGGGTCTGTTGGCCAGAGACTGAATGAGATTCCAGAGACCCATGTAGGTTCTGCTCCGTGTCTCTGGGATTGACCTGGTATTGGATCACCTACAGCTATCTGGAAGCCAGATCTCCTATGAATTTTCTCTTCTCACTTACTTCACTGGCTCCTGAGGCCTGGATAGAGTGGATAGAGGCTTCCTGTGCTTCTGAGAGGAGATGCCTTTTCCCTGAGCATCAATTGCAGTTTTACTATAGCCAGCGGGGAGAGAGAGAGAGTGTGTGTGTGTGTGTGTGTGTGTGTGTGTGTGTGTGTGTAAAGATCCTAACGTCACAGCTGTTTAGAATGAATTCAATGTAATTCAGTTTTACAAGCAGTGTTAGGCTAAATCCAAATCAACATTGCTTTCAGCAAAATACAGTTATAATTCTTTTGGCCTGCTAACAAAGTGTGTGTTGCCATATTTGTCTTTCGGAAGCAAAATAAAATATGACATTTACTGACAGCCTGCTTCAAAAGTGGAATGGCCTGATCTCACTTACATGCCAAGACTCTGGAGGCAATCCGTTATTGCTCCTGATTCCATGGGTAGAGCTGCCATCAGAATGTAACCCGCTGCAAAGAGGAAAACTCATCTAACAGGAGGGGCTGTAGTCTCTTGTAAGTAGATGACTTGCTCTGCTGGACTATGTTTCTTTCAGGAGCAGTATTTTCACCAGTTAGCTCATATGATGGAGCAAATTTGGAAACTCCTCTACGAGACTTTCTGGTAGCTGGCACTGAGGTCAGCTGGGGTGTTAGTGCTTAGTTCAAAGCTAGCAAAGGGGCAGAGATTCTGTGGATTTTTATCTTTTGTGCTGGGCTCAAGCTACATTACCAAGCTGAAAAGTCTCAAAGGTAGCTGTAATTCTGACAGTTTTACAACTGAAAACTGGAGAATTCAAAGTTAGTGGTATGAAGAATGTTGTATGGCTCCTAGGACATCCTCGGAGAGCATCCCTCAGATCCAGAAACTCACTATTCACTCAGTGTCACTGTTTCTGTTTTCTAAAAGTTCTTTCTGCTGTGGGCAACATCCCTAGGGTCTCATTCGCTCAGCCATTAGAGGGCTTCATTCTCCATTGGAAATAGCCTCGTTAGCCTACATACTTAGATATCATCTTGTAGATCTATGTCCCTTCCCATCATTAAGCCTGGAAGAAAGAGAGAAAAACAGATGTGTATGTGCACACAATTATATTCTCTGTCCCTCCTTCCCTTGGAGATATTCCTCTTGTATGCTTACCTCTTTGGACTCTGGACTTTCTCCTACCCAGCCGCACACTCTCCCATACTACTTTCCCCTCTGAGCATGTGCCCAGAAACAGACACCCTCCTTTGCTAGTCCCACTTTAGCTGTACGGTATTTGGGCAAGTTAACAGCTAAGACAATGTTGGCTGGTCTCCTAGCATTATTCTGTACCTCCTCAAATCTTGTTATGTTACTTTGGTGATAAATAGTCATAATAAATTTTTAATAGTGTGAAGATAGGTCATTACTCATCACAGCCAGGCTGTGAGAAGATCATAAATCTGGAATAAAAGCCATTCGTTTGGTTGGAGAATCCAAAGCTTCACTGTTTAGAAGGATTCATTTCCACCATCCCCCTCAGTTAATCATTCTCTAAGTCCTCATAAATATCACAGGGAAAGGAAAAGAATGACCTATTCTTGCTGTGCCATAAAATGTATGATGTTGTGCTATGAGTTTTTACTTCTCAGCTCACATGTGAAAAATTCAGCAGCAAACCAGAAGTTGCAATGTGAAGTTTCTTGCTGACTGTGCTTTCTAGGCCAAAAAGGAGGTGGGCATAAATGTATTCAAAGACAGTATAATCTTCCAGGAGAAAGAAAAGAGGCAGCAAGGATCACATGCATGCATACCCACGTAAGTGTGTATTGATGAATTTTCTCTTTATAAAATCTGTATTAGTAGTGCAAACTTTAAAAATACTGTACCAGGCTACTCTACCTCATTGTGTCTAGCAGCCAGACTTAAAACAAGCTTGATGATTTCATTATTTTATCAACTTATCATTCTAAACTTGGAGGGGGAGGGATTTTCAAGCTTGATTCTCAACTGTAGAAGGCAGAAACATTTTTGTTAATGAAGGGTGAGATTTTCAGGCATTTATTAAAAGTGTCTTATGAAAGACACTGAAATAATGACAAATGAGTCATGAAGATTTCCATACTGAAAAGAACACTGGAGAAAAGCACATACTGTATTTCCATTATAAAGAAAGATTAGGAGCACTTAAAGCCAAAGTGTGAGCAGGCTTCACTCAAGAGTAACTGAAATAGCTGTAGTGTCTACTCTGTGGCTGATTCCTTGAGGATCTAACTATGAGTCTGCTACAGTTCTACAGGTGGAACTGCTGCTAACTAGACCACAGTTCATGAGTTAATGTTGGCCAAAAATTCATTATCCAGATGTGCAAGTTATTATTTCTTCCTAAAAATGCCAGTTTTCCTTGTGGGAAAGGTTTCTGACAAATTCTTGACTTGGATTGTGTTTTGGAAAAATGCTTTTAGTTTGTCAAAATATGTTATTTTGACATTTTAAAAAATGCAGTTGTCATCTTTCTGGTTTAAATGACTTTTTGCTTTCAAACTTTAGTGAACTGAAGTAAAGATACTTTAAAAAGTGTTCAAAATGTTCAAAAATGAAATGCTTTGCAATATAGAAAAGACATTTTGATTGACAGAAGTGATAAGGTTTTTTCAAGTGTTTACTTCAGGAATTTCCAGATCTCTAGTTTTTTAGCACATTTAGTCGGATCAGTGTTTTCCATGTTTTGAGATTTTCTTGGGGAAAAAAAAAAATATCTCATTTGTAGAGCTAAAATCCAGAACTCTTGCAGCATTCACCCTTTCCAGGATCATATAAAGTGTTTTGTAATTTAAGTACCCTAACTCGGATGGCTGAGAACAAGGAAAAGGAGCCTCTCTTTTCTACAAGATGTGGAAGAATCCCAGGGGGATGTATGGGCTAAAACAGCTGAGCTGGGTACCTAAAGCTGTGGTATAACCTCCCCTTGAAGAGGTGTCATTTGCATCTGCCACGTGTGATTCTTCCCCTCGCTTTTCCTTCCTCTCCAAAGAGAAAGGAAACGGTATGAGGAAATACTACTTTATTTAGGCAACTGAATATCCTACCTAGATGGTTGCGGTGCTGCTTTCTTCCACTACAAAAAGGTGAGACTTCAACTGCTATCCACCTTGAATGAGAATTGGGCAGGTTTGTGGTTCCAGAGTTGAGCTATATTTTGGTGACGTGAATATCTGCTCCAGTTTCCGGTTACTGGCAGCGATGGGTGGTTTTGGTTGCTTATAGCCTAAATTGTAGAACCACTGGTGATTATTAAGACCATAGCTACTGTTTAATGTGATCGCGCCTGTCTTCCCTTCATTTGCCTGTCGTCAGCTCGCTCAGAACTGATGCCGTCTGCACTGCCAGTGCAATGGAGGAAGACTATCTTCTAGTGTATGACTGCTGTCCTCCTTAAAAAGGAAAATGAAGTTGGGAGGGTCATTCTGGGATGTGTGTAGTAGTGCTCAAAGAAATCCAGAGTGAACTTTGGGGATGGAAAGGAGGGAGGTCACTGTGGTGGTGCTGAGCAGCCTTTCTCAGAGCTACAATGGAGAAGTTCAAATGAATGTATTCAGGGAGCAACCACGGTGATTGATTTATGCACCTAGCTTTGAACCAGAAACTGTATAAGCAAGCAATAAATCATGGCACTGGAGGAACACAGAAGCTATTGCCTGGGACTCGGCAAGTTATGAGAAGGAAGTATTAAAAAAAAAAAAAGGAAGAGAAAGAAAATTGTCTATTTTTCATAAATTGTTTGAGCTTCAGTATTAGTGGGCTAGGCTTTGACTTGGGATTAGAAGCCAGCTTGGGAACCAGCGAGTGCTATCTTTGCCTTCATATAACCTCATTAACTCTGTAATGTTAAACACATTCTTCAGCTGGGCTCCTTGGTTGTGTCTCTGTGGCCTGCTTTCCTCCCAGGGTAGCAGCCCATCTCATAAGCATCTCTGTGAAACCCTTGTAGTAAATGTTAGCGATCCCTTCTTAGCTGTTATTGTCTCTGCCTCCAGATAACTAAGCAGGTATACACTTAAGTCCAAGATAAACACTTCCTTGGCCTCTCATTTATTGCAGATATAAACTCCTATAAAGCTCGCCACTGTGCTAGCTATCATGCCCTCTATCGCCTTTTTGCAAAATGTAATCCATAAAATGCTTTCATGGTAACCTTATACATCGGCAACCAGTGATAACATCTCTAGGCCCCCGTGACAGACAGGAACTCGCAAGCATGGAGTTAATAATGCAAACTTTCAAAAAATGAAACTGGCAGAAGGAGACGAGGAGGGGAATAAAAGGGGCCGGTGTGGCTGTAATTGGGACCATGTGAGCTTCCTTAGAGAGGGATTAAGGGAAAGAGACAGGCCTCGCCCGCGAAGATTAGTTTCAATTAGACGGGCTGGAGGCGAAAGTCAGGACTTGGTGAAAGATTAAAACAAGAAGGGAGAAAGTTTCCATTGCTTTTGCTCCAGGCCTACACAAGAGGGTTCAGTGAGATCATGCTAATTGAAGGCAAAGCTTGCATGGAAGTTAGGAAGAACTTGCATTAATTGATTCGATGCTGCGATTTTTTTCTTTATCCGCAGTGTTCTTTTGGGTTGTTCTTTTTTTCGGTCTTTTTTTTTTTTTTTCTTTCCCTTTCAAAACCTAAAGAGGAAGAAATCATCCACAATTTTTGCTGTGGTTAAAATGAAGCAGAAGGGAGAGCAGTGGACAGTCACCTGGTGCCTTCTAGTCAGTGCTATGTTCCATGTCTGTGATCCCCTTTCAGTTTAGTATCAACTATTAGAACCAAATTGATGGTGTCATTGTTACTACCATACAGCTGAGCTCCTTGTTTCACAAATTAAAAAGTCTGTTCTCTTGACAGATTTGTTTTTCCCACAAGAAGATCCAATTTAGAGCATTATTTAAAAGTACTCTCTGAAATGCACAGTATGAGAATCAACCAGGCTTGCATTTTCCAGTTCTGAGGTTGAGTAGAGAAAACACATGGTTTCCTTATGCCTACCGTAAAAAGGAGCTCTTCAGGAAACGGCAAACAGTATTTTAGTCCATCTCTGACTGGCTGAATACAGCACTAGTGTAATTGTGATCCTAGTGAGGAAATTCCGTTGCTTTTCTCCTCCTGCCTCTCTCTCCCCTGCTTCCAGTTTCAGTGAAAAAAGGAAATAATGGAATCATAGAAGTTAGAATTGGGGAAGATGGGCTCGTGTTGTCAGCCAGTGCAAAGTTCCTCTCTGTGGTATAGTCTTCAGTGCTTTGTCTGGTTTTCAGTGCAGTGAGCGCTGAAATTACAATTACACCATTTCCTTTAAGAGGAAACTATTCCAAATATGAATAGGTTTCCATGTTAAGAATTTTCTCCCTTACCCCCTTGATAATACTAAAGCTATAGGAAAATGTATATCCAATCTTTCTATATTAGATCAATATTTTTATTCCATTAAACTTGTCTCTGAGGGGCAAGATACATCATCTTTTGCCAGATTTCTGTATCAGATTGTCACTCTGTGGATTTTTGTTTCATAAAGCTTTGGAATTACAATGCCTAGTCAATTATAGTTAAATGCATTTTCACAGCCGGCCAGAAAAACATTAGCACTAATCAAAAACATCGCACCAACAGGGATTCCCAAAGAGATTTTTTTGTTTTGTTTTGTTTTATGAAAATGTTCTCTCAGCTAGAAACATCAAAAGACAACCACGAACGTGATCTGCTAAAATATGAGAAAAAGAATTTGTGCTCTAGCTGCATTGAGATCTGTCTTTCTTGCAGATGACAGTTGATGCAAAATTTTTGCATTTAAGCTAATATCAATACTCAGCAGGGGACGTCATTCATGACAGCTCTAATGCTCTAATAATGGCTTGCTACCATCCTCTGTCTTCGGCTTCACATATGCACATTATTTCTTGGTTCCTGCTGCATTTTTCAAATCCACGATGAAATTAGATACTGGGGGCTAATTGCTCAGTACCTTTTCATTTTTCATGTTAGAAAATGGAAACACTCCCCTGTAGGATCTCACCTGGCCACTAGATGACTGTGTGATGTTTCTGTCACTAGTGAGAGCAAGCTACAGAGCTGGAACTCGGACTGTGGTGAACATCGTGTTTGCAGTTTTCTTTCATAAATACCCCTTGTTTAATACACATGTCATATCAACATGTCATGGCATCCCTTCCTTAGAACGGTGTTGCTTAGCACAGAACCTGGAGCACTCCAGCTGCAGCTTGGAGGTGTCTCCAAGGGTCCTGTGCTTTGCTGTGCCACAGCTGCCACAGGACCTGGCCGTCATGCCTGCCAGGTTTTTCCAGCTATCAGAACGACACCATGGACTTTTTTAAAGTGAATACGAATGCATCTGGGGTGTGGGAGGCTGCAGTCGACTGAATTTAAAATCTTAAAAGTTCTAAGTTCAGATATAAAACCGCTGAGCAGAACAAACTGACATCATCTGCTACTTCTGAATGGCACCTAGACACAAACATTGCTTTGTAATTGGGATATTTCTTTTAAATGGAAACATTGACAACATTCCAATTTTTCCCTGTTAAAACCTAGTATCCCTGATTTCCTCTCCCCACCTACCTTCCTTCAGGATTTTTTTTTTTTTTTTGGCCTGAAGTTATTACATGGAAGCCTGATAAATGGATGCTATGAATGAATGTTTTCCAAACATTGTAGGAACTATTAAGAAAGTGGTTTTCCTTCTTCCCCTTTTTCCTTCCCACACTCCTCCCCCTCCCACCCCACAACTAATAGCACACAAATAGCACTTCATGTAATTTTGGCTACTCTCCACTATTCCAGGCAGACTTCAGGAAATCTCTTGATTTATAGTTGGGGCATCCAAAGGCAGCAAGCTGCTTGCTTCCTTAAGGGATGCCTATTGGTGACATTTAGTAAGTTTGAGGTGCAGTATTTCAAATAGGCAATATCCATATTTTAGTCAGATAACTCCATGTTTATACTTATAAATTGATTTAGTAATGAAATAAGCTCCTTTCCTGATGCTTGCTGGCTTTAGGGTCTTTGTTATGGTATACTCAGACTGTTCCTGAAGTTTAGTTTACCAAAGTAGAGCCAAAGTTTTCTATCCGTATTCCCATAAGCAGTCCAATTGAGTTCAATAGGGCTATTCACGTTAATAGGTAAAGCAGGATTTGGGACTCAGTTCAGAAAAACCATCAAGCATGTGCTTAAGGCCTACTGTCCTTCTGGTTCCCCACTGCTGTTGTTGGCTACTCTAGGAATATCAATTCTGAAATGCTGTACTAGGTTGTTGGTTAGTGGAGTCACATATCTGGTCTCCTGCAGATGGGATGCTTGGAAAGGGTCTTCAGGCCAAATTTAAGGCTACAGCTGAGTGATTTGCTCTTGTATTTGGTTATTGTCTTCCTCTGTGGATTGGTGATACTTCACTTGTAACAGTCATCAAATTAATTCCCTGCTATTTGTACTGTTTGCAGATGTTAGCAGTGTGCTTTGGTTTTCCTGCTCTCTCTTTTAGTACTAGTCCTTTAGAAGTACCAGTTAGTTTTTGGACATTGGGGGCTGCTCTGTGGCTTGTGGCATAGGAAAAGACTTGGGATTGCTGCTATTTGACTTACATAAGCTTAATGTGTATTATATAGGTTCCTTTACAGTGAGGGATACAATTATCCTACCTGGTCCCCTCACATCCTGGTTATGTTTTTTGGTATTAAAATACAGTCTGGAAAAACCACCTGAGACAGCATTGTGATAGACGCCAAAAGGGCTGTAGGAGAAAAATACGTATGCCTCAAGTGTGACAGGATGAAAGAAAGAAAAGCAACATTACTATGCAATAAGGCAACTCTTCATCTCTCACTCCTATTCCCATCCTTCAAGGTCCAGGATTCTGACTGGATTTCCAAGTGGGATATTTGTATGAAGACATTTTGGCCACCCTACAGTATTAAATGGTCCTTTGAACCAATATATGATATCAATATCATGCAGGTACAAAAATACCTTCTCAGTCTCTGGCTTTCTTAGCTATTAGGAATTTGAGTCTCTTAATGCACTGCTAACAGGAATACAGTCTAACTAGGTAACGCTTACTGAACATGCCTAATCGTTGACTAAATCTACCTGTGTCTCTGACACGAAAGTTATTTGGCAAGGAAAAAAATCTACAGGTTAATTGTGTGCTCTGCAGAAAGGATTTCTTTTGCACAGTGCACAGTGATCACTTCAGATCACTGTGGATCGCAGGAGGATCAGAATAAGTACCTTAGATTTCATTGTAGTTATTTAGATGTTTGTCTTTAAAAGATTTTCATTCACCTTGCAATACGTTCAAGAGAAGTAAAGAGTAGCTTAAATACGTTTTAAAGGAACAATAGCTCATCTTGTGCCAGAATGGGAAATCTGTCAAACCTTGCTGTTTTCTTTAAACGAACTGGGAGAGAAACACTTTAATATACTCAAGTGCTTTCTACTGTTTTTGAAGAATGGTTTTTCCCTTGCATTTCAATTGTTGTTAGGACAAAAATGAGCAGAGGTCTTCAAGGAAGTCTTGAAAATATCCTTCTTCAATTTTTCAAATTCCTTTTTTTTTTTTTTTTTTCCAAATCTTATGTTTATTTTCTATGGGAGAAATGTTCTTATGTAAAAAAATAGTGCTCCTTACAATTTCTGTTTTCTTCATGTTTTAATTGTTCTTTTAAACAAATTGAGAACATGTTTCAAGATGCTGAATTTTGAGTTATGTTTTTTTAGTTCTGGGTTGAAAACCTAGGGTGAAGCTCAGTATTTGTGGTGTTCCCTTCTGATGTGGTATATATGCTTTAGTTCTGCTTATGTCTTACCTCCTTCTATTCCACTTTTTCGCTTCAGCCAAACTACATATCATATTCTGCCCAGGCCCCTCCACTTGGATACCTTTTCTCCGGATTGTAAAAGGTGCCTTTTCGCCTTCAAAGCTCTGATTTTGACCCTAATCGTTTCAAGTGTTTCTGTCCTAACAGTACCCATTGCCACTAAGGCTGGCATTGAACCAAGACTGTTCTTTAAAACTTCCAGGTACTCAAAGCATGCATCAGTGCATGGGCATTCTGTAAAGTTTAGATGACTCACTCTGCTCCTCACTATGTAATTTCTGTCCCCGAGTTCTGCATTAAATTACGGGTGGCATCTACTGCTTTGTGGACCTAAGTGCTACGTAAGGATCGCCGGGTTATAATATGTTGTCAGTTGCTAATTTATAATTTCCAATGCTGTATCGCTAGGTTCATGTGTTAGAAGTATTTCAGAAAATGACCTTGCTAATATACCATGGTGGAACATGGCAGAGATTTACCAGTTTAGCACTGTACTTAATTCAAGCTCACTTTCATTGGGGACCTGTAAAATCTTTCCATAGGAAATGCTAGAATAAGTAAGACTTAAGTTTGGACTCTGCTTCATGTGAGACAGGACTGTCATTGTTGTGTTTGGAAGGAGTTTCTCATGACATCTACTTTTGAGCTGGCCTAGTCCTGGCTGCATGAGAAACGTGTTTGCAGAAGGCAGTCACATTGTTTATGGCAGAGAAGGAGAGGTGTCATTAAAAGTAAAAAAGACCTGTTTTTTAGACTTTCCTATCCAACTTCTTGTGATGAATGAAATGTTAACTGAAAGATGCAGCTGGATCTCACCTGAATTCCTGCAATCCCAAGCTTAGGCAATGGCTTATATGCTGGGATCAGGGTGTGCTGGTGTCGTCTGGAGTAGATTTATTTACTCTGGCAGTGTCGTTCCAGAGTTTTAGTCCATTTCACAGATTGGACAAGTGACCTGTGACATTAACTTATTCTAGAGATGTTCTAGTTTTCTCATCTATAAACAGGGGAAACACCTATCTCTATGAGGTGCCTGAAGACAAGCATTACACAGCCTTCGTTCTGCTGAGTGCTTTTTAGAAGGTTCTCAACTTTGGATAAAATAAAGCTTTATCCTGTGAAAGCATTATTATGTATTAGGCCAAACTGTGGCATCCTTGGACAATTCTGGGACATCAGCTCCCACTGAGAGCAGCAGGGATTTACCTGGTTCAAGAAGTATTGGAATTCTGCCCAGAGTTAAGAACACTTTTATTAGTTTAGACTTGGTTTTGAAGGGAAAATGTGTAACTGCACTCACGGTATCTAAAAGCTCTGTTGGGGATGTAGCTTCAGGTTTCCCACCAATTTGAAAAGTATGCTGATCAATAAGTAATATTTCTTTCTCCTATTGTAATATATTTCTCCTTATATTGTTTCTTTTCTCCTTTATCATTCATTGTTTATCTTAAATGGAAAAAATCCCACATGAACTGTGAAACAAACAAGTTAATCTTTTTCCACAACATTCTGATGTTTTATATATCTGTTTTGCTTCCTGGATTATGACAACAGGTGAAGCTTCTCCCAAGAATAAAATAAACCACGCTCACAGAGTTATAGAAATCAGAAAGTTTTTTAATTAAATCTTGCAGTCCTGAAGTGGGCAAAACTCCCTGACAATTGTGCTCCCAAAAACATAACGTGAAGATACCATGTTAAAATTTTTTAGAGAATTTTGAAGAGGAAAATTTAATGAAGAAACAGAATGCAGGACAAGCTCCAAAGACTGTTCCTGCAGTCTCTTTGCAGAGCTGTGTGGGACTGGGGCCTTTGTCTATTGAAAAAATGGACCAAATAGCCCCTTCTCTTATCCCACTCCTCCCACGGCTTCAGCTAAATTCTCGGATCGTGAGGGCATGTAGGGAACAGCTGCTTATGATCTCTTCACAAGTGCTGGGTCATTGGTAAACAACCATCCCTCCACCCTCTTGGCGAAAAAAAAAATTATACAAAAAATGTATTCATTTTCCTGATGATGAAGAGTAATGAAGAGCACGTGCATGCTGCACTAAGAGAGAGAGAAAAAAATGACAAATTAAATCATGTCTCGTTTGACAACCCTTTAAGTGTAACAGATCTGCACTTGTGCTGTCTGACAGGCATGATTGATACCACGGAGCACTCGTCAATTTTTAAACACACAGACCGAACAAAGAGTCACTTCATCCTGGTTCTTGTAGTTTACAGGCAGCCCAGTGCTACACAGGGTAAGCACCCCTTCATGCAGTGGTGTTTTACTTGGCAATACACTGCATCTCACTGTTTGGACAACTATATTTATTTTTATGATCCTTAAAATATTGTAACCCAGTCAACTCAACAGTCATTTAAGGTAATTTCTGGTCTGAACAGCATCTATTTTCTAGACAACTTTACAATAATATATGTTTGCTGTGGGCCAAATTCTTTGTGTAGGTACCTCTGTTTCTGTGCTGTATTCATAGCTGTTAACTGGGAAAGAGTCACAGTATCCAGTAATTTCTAATAACTTGAAATCTAAACCTCCTGGATGTTTTCGACCATGCCATTTATAGATGATATTTAGCATGGCAAAACAATATGCTTTTCTTTACATTTTATTTGTGTACAAACAGACCAACGCACAGATGAGCTATGTTAGATTACTTTTGGGGGGAAAAACTCAGTCTGAGATAAACTTCAAAAATTTCAGTCTGAACAAGGTGGTAAATGTAAAAAAGGCTACTACTGTAAAGAGTCAGAGTCTTTAATTGTCTGTGTTTTGGTATTGCACCACAGTGACACACAGTTACTATGGGTCTTTTAAATGCAACAGTAGGAGTTGGAGGATAATGCTCTGTTGAATTTTACATTTCCTTCTGAAAAGCTGTAAACATCTACACTTACATATCTTTCATCCTGAAATGACTATGCAACATTATGAGAAAGTTTTATACCGGAGGACTCATCTGTCGCTGACATTCGTATGCCTCCATGGCCGGACTTGTCTGCTATGCGATATCAAAAATGACTCAGCAGTTCAGATCACCAGTGAAGAATTCGTTACAGCACAGAGGTGGAAGGGAGAGCCTATGCAAGACCACTGTAAATGGACTAGTACATAGGTAATCCTGTGGAAGGAGACAGAGTAGTGTACTAGTTTTGATTTTTAAGGGCTTAAATTAACCAATCCAAAGCACGGTTTGTGGAGCAATGTCCCATCTTACCCTGGGCCAGGAGCTCTGAAATTACCAGAAGCAGTGATGGTCTCCCTCATCTCTAGATGTCCTTGGCTCGTGTTTTTATGAAATTATTTATTACCAGGGGAAAAAGAATCAGCACAGCTTTTAGTGGGTGTTGTGAACTAAATCTATGGTCTCTGTAAATCCAAAACCCTCTTTAGACTGGCTTTAGGAGATGCTTACATACGTATCAGCAGTGTCTGCGCAGGGATGAATTCTGTCATCTAGGCTTTCATTTTGTGTATCTTTACTACTTGTCCTGGGCCCTTAACTCCATTAAGGGTAGATGCACAACTCTGTTTATTTAGGCCTTTTTAATCTGACAGTTCCAATCAAGCTAATTCATCCGAGAGAGACCAACCATCCTTATATTTATTTTAAACTATTTTACCAAGGTAACCCAATCCAGACCATCTCCATATCTTGTTTACAAGAGCAGCCTCGGTGACAACATCTGTCCTGTGTAAAATGTCAACCCCCCCCCCGCCCCAAACACCAAAAAAACAACCTAGCAAAAACCATAGAGGTATCAGAATTGTTTTTCAGACACACCCCAAAATGAGCCCCCGACATCATTGTCTATGCAATTCTGAGAGAAAAAAGATCAGAACGTGGTATCAGAGCCCATGTCGGCTGGGAGTCAGGCCACGGTATGTTCAGTGGAATTTGTTAAATGTTGTGAGTAGTGGTTGTTCATACCCTGTAATCTCTGGCAGGAAGTGGTAGACTGACTGAGATGTAAAATTGCTAAGCATATTGCAGTAGGCTGTGTCTGTTGTCTTCCTCTGATGTTTCTTTGTAGGTTTTATGTATGTTTTCAAAAGTAACAAAAATATCATCAACTTGTCTTCTACACAAAACGGAGCTCTTTAACAGATAACTTCAAAATCAATATTATGCATGGGTAGAAGGAACCTGTGGAAGAAATGGTTGTTTCATGCTCACGGAAGCGAATCGTTTACGAGGCAATAGGAGACAGTCTTTTCTTGATGTAACTGATCAGATACATCAGCAAGAGAAGGTTAAAAGGAAGGGAAAATGCTGTAAAAATCAGTCTTTGGGCCCTCTAATATCTGAATGATCAGAAGGGGGGTTGCGTCGTGCTTGTGATTATTTGCATACTAAGGTACTCGTAGATTCTGAACTGCGCTAAGGGGATTTTATGCCTTGCTAGTGAAAACTACTTATTTTAAATGACGAAGTAGCTTTTGCCATTTGATAAATGAGGGAGAGTCTGACATAGTTCCACTATAAGAGGTTAACTTACACTAAAATGACAATTGCAGCAGGACATTTAAAAATACAGCAGCAGTTTAAATAAGATAACTGGCTGTAAGGGTGACAGTACTTTGTGGTCCACAGAAGTGGAGGAAAGCTGAGCAGCTCCCATTGCTGAGATGCCTTCGCAGTACTCGATGGCTCGTCTTGATCCTTGCTGATCCCTGAAAGCTCTTGTATTTCAGGAAGAGGTGGAAGCCTGTGGAATTTATTTGTCACTTGAGCTAGTGATGACCATCAGGAATGAAACCTGCATAGTCCATTATTACTTGCCGTTGTGATGCGGTTCTCATTTAAATTCACTGCTGCGCGATGTGTGGTTTGAAGTGAACTTCATGCTGGTGGAATGCTCCTTATTGACAGACTGCAGAATAACATTTTCTGCATATGCACGGAACAGGTAGTACAGTGCGGGTGGCAGTAGCACATGCTATGTCTATGCCTTCCTCGGCTCAGATTTGACCTGGTAGGGCCATCTCTGCTGTACCTAAGATGAAAAGAGACCCTGTGGGTAGAGCTGGCAGAAATTTTTTGTTCCTATATTTTGGGGAATTCCAACACAACCCCAAGCTAAGCAATAATGAAATAATTATTTTGCAAATCAAAATTAAAGTACCTGTTTTGGTCAAAAAGTCATTTCTTACAGAAGAAATATATTTTCACATGAATGTTGAAGATCTGACAAATATCCCTTTGCTACTAAAACTGCAAAAAAGGATGCTAAATTAGAGAGAGGAAAAATTGCCCACCGATCCTTCAAATTTTAACCAAACCTGCCAGAAATAAATCTAATGAAAAACACTGTGTACATGTTACAGAAGCCAAACAAACATACCTGAGAAAGCTCTTTAAATGTATTATGACTGAGACTTGCTCTACGTATAAATGAGTCACATCTGCTCTTGGTATTGCACTTGCATCCATGTGAAAGAAAAGATTAAAACAAGATACCAACATGAAAGTAGATTGATACAGGAGAAGCGAGTGGGAACTCCTGGAAGGAGATTGTTAGATAGCGACTACTTGGAATAAGTCCAAACCCAATTGCAGCACAAAGAAATTGGCTTTCTGTTGTACCATGTTTTCTGTAATGCAAACCAGTGTGTGTGTGGGGGTGGTGGTATGTGATTGTCATTATGAAATGCTTTTGCCAGCACAGTAGCTCAGACACCAGGGGATAATGCATTACACACTGATGCTTTCCAGGATGTTGATTCTAAAGCAGTTGTGGTGGGTTGTTTCTATCGGAGGATGTGAGTTTCTGAACCATGGTTTCCCACAGGGTGTTATCTTGGCAGTACAAGGTTAAGATCCAGTCTTAATTCAGAGAAATGCCTCCACCTTCCTGTAGTCTTCAGGTTTCACCTAGCACCGCTGCACTTTGAGGTTAGAGGCAGGGGATTCATATTTCAGACAATGGACAGAACAATTGGGAAAGCAACCCCCTCTTTCTGTTACAGCATAATCCCACCTGGGAGAAAGGCTCAGTTGTTACTTCAAAGCCATTGCACGTTAGAACACCCTGCTGAGATTAAAGCACCGCACAGAGGAGATGTGCCACCTGTCAATCCCTGCTCACATCCTGCGCTGTTTCACAGGCTCAGTCACAAGGGGTCTGGCCAGGGTTTGCCTGGGGAACCACTGCTGAAGCTCAGGTACCAGGTGAATGGGGTCGATGATCCCGAGATGAGAGAGCATACCCAGAGCTGCATTACAAGCTGTGTTATTTTGGGGATCCAGTGTAATTATAGAGGCCTTGATCACTTGTGGCCATGAAGGAAATCCTGGAACGCTGGCTTTGCGCTGAGTAGTAAGATCAACAATTGAGCTGGAAATGAGTAGTCATGTGTTGCTAAACCCTTACCTTCTGTAGTTTCAAATTAATGCAATAAATTTTGCTTCCTGTTCTCAACTAGTTTGCTATATGCTGCTAGACACTGCCACATTCCACTTCGGAGGCAGCAGGTGCTGATTGTTGGGAAACTTGATCCATATATCAATTGTAATGCATCTTAAAAAATTTAACTTACAAAAATATAAAAGGGAGTCTGCAGAATGAGATTTTCTTCCTCCAGACCTGGAAAACCTGGTGGTGTCTGTGGTTTTGTAAAACCTCTCATACTTTATTTATTTTTATTCCTCTGCTAGCCCTTGGGTACAGATTACTTTCAAACAAGCTGGTTTACTGTTTGCATAACACAGGCTTAAATTCAGTTAGAAATAGATCATTTTTCAAGTAAAATTCCCCAGAAAATAATTACAAGTATTTGGGGGTGTTGGGGAAAACATCAGAAAACTTTCTTGTTAAGGTCTGGTGACACCTGGCAATTAAAAATAAAAATCCATTTCTTGATCCAGACCTTCCTCCCTCTCCTTGGGGACAAATTAAACTGAACTGCAGAAGTTTCAAACATACTTCTAAATCCAGCGTCGTTTGCTTCTGGGTAGATTCTACATTCTACAAATTATTTCTTGCTGGGAAAGTGTCTCAGATTCATATTAATGAGGATTCCATGTTTGTGGTTAGGAGAAATTTAGTCTTGTGGCTTAAGCAGCCTCAGGACTCTCATTAAGTGCAAGAGGTTAATAATCTAAACTAGCAGTTAACTAGCTATGGTCAGCAGAGCCTTATTGCTTTTGGCTCATGCTAGCTAAGCTGGTCCCTTGTCCTTTGCAGTGCTAGAGATGCAGGTGAAAACAAGGAGACCAAACAAGGCGAGCTGCCGATGAGCCATTTCTAATTTTAGCACTGGGGAAGATGTTATGAAATGTTATGAGTGGAAATGAGATACTGATGGAAAAAGTAGTCTGCATGCCTATGACTAAGAGGAGAGAGATGGATTCTTTAAGAGTAGACGAGCTCTTCCTTCAGGTGTGGTTTGTGCTCTGGTAGTTTGAGATCCTTGTCCAGCCAAGTGCTGTGCACAGACAGCTCAGGCAAAACCCTCTCTTTCTTTATAGGAACAAATGGTTGCTTCTCTGCAGTTCAAGAAAAATATGCAGAATTCCCAGCTGTGCTTGACTTGCAATGCTATGTGGGGAGTCATTTCTTGTAGCATGTGTCCAGCATGTTGGAGACTCTCTTAACTGGACATCCACTGAAAGAAATCATAGAATTACAGAACACTGGTTGGAATGGATCTCTGGAGGTAGTCTGTTCCAACCTGCTGTTCAAAGCAGGTCTAGTTAGATCAGGTTGCTCGGGGCCACATCGAGTTGAGTCTTGAATACCTCCGAGAACAGAGAGTCCAGAACCTCTCTGGGCAACCTATTCTAATATTTGACTATCCTCATGGTAAAGAAAGGTTTCCTTATATATACTTGGAATTTTCCATCTTCCAACTTTTGTCTGTTGCCCCCATCCTATTGCCATGCACCTCCAAGAAAAGCCTGGCCCCATCTTCTCTGTATCCTCTGATCAGGTAGTTGTAATCAGCAGTGAGGTCTCCCCTTTGCTTTCTCTTTATGCTGAACAGACTCACCTCTCTCAGGTTCTCCCTGTATGTCAGGTGCTCCAGCCCCTATCATTTTGGTGGCTTGGGGCTGGCTTTGCTCCAGTCTGTCAATGTGTTTCCTAAACTGGTGAGCCCCAAACTGGACACAGTGCTCCAGACACAATAGGAATAGTGGGAAAGGATAGCTTTCCTGGACCTGCTGGCTGCATTCTTACTAGTACAGCCTGGGATGTGGTTTACCTAACTACTAGCAGGATTAAGTTGCTTTGTGGGTCAAGAGCTTGAAAGAAACAGTGCAGGTATTCCTGACATTGAAGAATTGCTGCAGAAATTGGAGGGCAGTCACAAATTAGCTCTATCCTTCTACAGCTGGTGGAAACTTTAGTTTTAATTGCCCAGACCCCAAGCAAATTAAAAAGAAGCAACCAAATCAGTTATCAGGCTGGCTTCCTATAGTGTCCTGACAGGTCCCAGAGGCCTCTGCAGAGATGAGATTTGGCTGGTTTCTGCCACATCCTCTCTGCCCAAGTTTAAAAAGGTAAAAAGAAAAAAAAAAAAATCTAATCTGTAAGTGATCTTTGTGCAGTTATGGAGCAGACTGTTCCCAGTGGAAAAAATAGGAATGATCAAATATCTTAAAATTATGCCCCCCTTCCTTTCTAATGTGTTTTATTTCAAGGATACGATTTATTTCAACATGACGTCTCCTGTTAGAGCATCCATGGATTTATCTTCTGGCATTTTGAAAAAGAGGTTCCAAAATATCCAGAAAAATAAATTTCATTTAGTATCACTAAACTTTGGTCTGAGAACAAGTATCCAAGATGTTGTCTAGAAATCCAAAACATTATTCTGAAGAATCAAACAGAAGCATGGTCTGCCTGAATAGACACAGCTGAAAGAACTGATCTCTCTTTCATCAAGACAGCATCATGTGCTGTCCATCCCATGCTAACATCATCTTGCACCACTCTGAAATGGTTTTGCAGCATGCTCTCGATTTGCTTACAGGGGAGGTGCCTGCTGTAAAAGAGGAAAGAGATTCATTACCTATTATTTTTGTAAGAGATAGCAATGCTTTTGCTGTCTGCAGTTCATATGGGACCATGGCTTCTAGGATGACAGGGCTCCTCCCTGCTTTATCAACAGGCAGCTAAAGTTTGGTTGGAGTGGGGGAAGCTTCAATTGCTGGTCACAAAGTAGAAGTGCTCTAAATGCATGGGAGCCCCCAAGTTAATGCAGTTTGAGTCTGTTTCTGAAGCCTCTCTTCTTATGTCAGGAAAGCCGTCTCTGCACTAGCAGTTCCCCATGGGAAGAAGTGCCTGGGACTCTAGCCTAGCCATACATCTCTGTCAAAATCTCTATGAATAAATTAACCTTTCTAAAGATTAGTGCACCCTAATACCTCAGGGTTTTTTTCTTGTTTTTTAACAGAACAAATGCTAAAAATGCCTTGACAGACCTTGCTAGGTTTTGTGCTGTGGATCATCTACAAAGGATTATGCTGCGAGTGGCATTAAAGGCACAGCCATGTGATTATGGAGAGTACTGACTTGTCTCCTCCTTTGGAGAAGGGCTTTAGTGTATGGCAAAACATACGGTTATGAGTAGGAAATCCTCATTAGGGCAAATAATAAAAAAGCTAGTGAAGACTCTCATGCTTTTCCTCTTAAAACACCTCAAATACAGACATGTCCCCATGCTTCACAACTGTTAGTTCACCAGAGCAAAGACATTATCCGACTCAACTTTGAAGATTTTGGTAGCTACGCTTAACACTCAGAGAGCTAAAACACTGGTTGCCAAATGTGTCTGTGAAACAATGGACTCAGTGTCAGCAGCCCAATGGGCCCTTGTCCTGAAGGCTTTTGCCTGTTTCCCTTCTTGACTCAAGCCCTTATTTTGGTAGAACAGACTGTGGGGAGGTCAGGTATCTGACGCTCTATTTTCTTGCCATTGAATTGCTGGAATTGATCTGATCCTTTCCAGGCGGCTGGGGGCGGAGGGGGCCATTCCAAAGATGGTAGGGAGTGTTTTGATTTTTGATCCTTTTGAGATGAATTATGGGGAGGAAGCTGTCTGCTATCAGAGGAATTAGTCAAATTCCTTGTCAGATGTGCAATCCCATTAAAAATGCATTATCTGTTTTCAAAGCTTAAGTATGGGTGTTGGTTGAGAGTCTTTAAAATATTATTGTAAACTTTCACTGAGAAAAAGTATTCCTGAGTCTTTCATGAAGGCTAATCCCACTTCAACTACCGTAAACCATCAACTTCTGGGGTGGCCTTCTCAAGCAATACTAGGCAAGAGCATGCAATTATTCTGGGAAAATCCCCCTGGAAGATGCATACATTTGTTTTACGACGTTGTTAGCAGCTCTCAGCATTCAACTGATTTGTTCTGATAATGATTCTGTGTCTGCATGCCTCCTCAAATTCTCCCTTTGCTTTTCTGTCTGGCATCTAGAGTTCAAATAACTATCTGAATCCAGGTCTGAATTTGTCCTAAATGAGATACCTAACTCTGGTTCCTGCAAAGAGTAAATTCAGAACATTTAAATACATATGCTTGTAACTTGAATATCTTAGAAGTAGATGGAAGGAATCTCAGTCAAAGCTTTGAAGTAAGTATCTGTGGAGGGAAGCCACAGTTTTTTCTGCGAAGGATTAACAGGGTATCCTGGAGCATGCAATATCACTCATTCTTTGAAGCACATTCCTTGGAAATTTTTTAATAAACGTATAATGGTGGCATGTAAACTTCTCTTTTTAAAGTAAGTATTAGTTGCAGAATCACACACTCTTCCTAGTTTTTCTTATTTTTGACGTGTAAAAGGGATTTCCAGGAAAATCTCGTAGATTCCTGATGTGTTACATTCACAACCATAAAATTACTCCAATTGGATTTACAGTAGCCGTGGCAGATCATAAGTGGTGTTCTGAGGCCAGCTGAACACTATTCCATAGACTATTTGCCTAGACCTTTGCTCATTTGAATTGTTAGTGTCTTAGAACAATGGTATTTCCACCATTTCTATTTGCCGTCCAATCTCAAACTTTCTTACACTAAGCAGTTTAACTCAAAGGCTTAATGTCAGAGCAAGATGGGATCATTTATGATAGCCAATCTACTTTGCTCGGCAGTGCATTACAAGTGTCAGGAAAAAAATGCTCTCATTCTGTATGGTCTCTTTAATACCTTTGTCACTGTGTCATCCGAGTACAACTGGAATAGCTAAGAATCTGCTAATCAGTCTATATAATAAAGCTATGGTTTTAAACGATAGAAAATAGGGTGGTCACCTTTTTAAAGGAAGGAAACAGCCTTGGCTGGCAAGGGATTCTTGCTAGGACTGTGCCAGCACCAAGGGACATGTTTCATGCTACTTTGTTTTTCTGTTCCATGAGAGGAGTTGGCAGAAAATAGGCAAATTCCTCAGGTCTGGCTGAATGCTCTGGCACCATACAGTAACCATGTTTCCTGCCTGGTTCTCTGGCAAGTGTGTTAGTTTCTATAACAACTCCAGTTCTCCGTGTCACTGCAGGCAAATGAAACACAGCTTGGTGCTTATCTCTGGAAATACCAATAAAGTTATGGGTTCAAATCACTGTTAAACATCATTGCCAATCCACCTGTTAAAATATTTTTCAGACAACAAAGTATGAAAGGAGTACATGCACATCATAAGTATTTGGGATAACGTGTTATGTTTGAAGGCTTTTAAGGTGCTTTGATTTTATTTTGATCACGGCTGAACTCCCAAGAGATCGTATTAGGACCCGCAAACAGATGCCACAGAATGAAATCAATTGTGCGGGAAGGTGAAAACCAGTTTCACTCTTTCTTCAGCCAATCCGTATAAAAAAAATCAGCCCAAAGTTTTGTGACTGAGAGTTTAAAGAGAGTTTCCCTCTCTCTTTTGCTTAATAAATGAAGAGCACCAGCAACTATTCTCATGCATCCTTCCAGGTTCGGTAAGCAGTGAATCTTGAGAACCAAAGCTGGTCTTTACCTTGCAAAATTTCCACTACTCTTTGCAGTCTCTTTGCAGTCTCAGATCAGCAGAGTTCACATTGACACAAACATCAGAGGCAGAACCCTGCCTGACACTGTCTAGACAACTTTGTAACCAGATAAAGCTACAAAAAAAGAAATCTCATTGTATTCTAACTCTGCTGTGTACTCACAAAGCAAAGATCATCAAACCGATAGAAGCACTTCAAATCTTTTCCTTACCATTTTCATCAAAGCAGAGAACATGTGGTCCTCAGGTCTTCAACGGCCCTCTGCGTTTAACTATGTACCACGCGAGGCAGCTGCAATGCAACTTATTTTAATGCTGTAAAGCAGAGACGGTGGCACTTTAATGTTTCCTTTGCTAGAATAGGTTTATCTCAAAATTTTATGTTATTTCAACAGAGTGGAGTGTTTACCATAAATAGCAGGGCCTGCAGAAAGCCTGTTGCAACACTCTTCCTACTGTGAAGCAGCAGTACCTCAAGCCTGAACCAATTTAGGAAGGCATTGGCCATATGATTTTAATATTAACAAGTGGAGCAAATTTGTGAGTGGGTTGTTGGCTAGTTTCATAGTGAGGGGCACCTGCAATCGATCAACACGGCTCATACAACAAGGTGTCAATGCACAGGCAGAATAATAACAAGAATTTGGTGTGTACAGGGATCACTCAGCTGGTGGGGAGGTGTTAACATGCGGAAGAAAAGAAAACTTTATGGTGAAAAATTGTTATTTGTTGGTTAGTTAGCAATTGCATAATTCTCAGAGATGTGAAAGAAGCAGGGCAAGAGATTAAACGTGGCAAGGCGGGCAACACCGATGGCTTCTGCTGCTGGCTGGAAAGCTGAGAGGTGCATAGCATGAGGACAGTGTAAAGTTCACGGTGGCAGAAAGTGGTCGTGACCGTCTTTTGTGAAACAGGAGAGGGCTGCCATTTCACATAGGTTATGCGGGTCTAAATACAAGCACTCTTTAAAAGGGCATTACAGTTATGAGACCCGCTCCAAGGGTTGGTGAGAGGATGTAAGTTCCAGGCTCCTTCTCCTTGGAAAGCACAGGTGGACTGCTGTCAAGCCCTCAGAAACATCTAATGGTTGGCTAATAGGGTTCAAGGAAACCTATCCTTGCAGGGACTCTGCTTTGAACATGAGCATGCTCTGCTGTGATAGAGTAGAGCTAGGTAAAAGCTCCTGATTCAGCTTCCCTTCCAAGTGTGTTCCCTTGCTAAGGCCTTCCCTGGGAACTAAGCCTGCCTCTCCCATACTGACTGGGGGTGGGCAATGCCTAATGCCCAGCCTCTCACCCCTATGCCCAAGCTCCCCTGCCAGAGCCAACACATGGCTGCTACTGGGAGGTGTACCAGGGAACCTGGATCCTCTGGGACGCAGTGTTTTGATAAATACAAATAACATTGCAGGCAAATGCTGAAAACAGATCCAATCTATGGACACTGGCTTGGCTTTCATAGGACATGACAGAGAAGGGGATGTGAATGGGCATGTCTGTTTGCCAAAGGACAGAAGAACAAGGAACAGTCACTTCTGGAAAAAGTTTTGAAAATGCAAGAGGGGTGGATCTCTTAGCACTATATGAAACGGAGTGGACTCTCTAGAAGTCACTCTAAAACTTACGCTCCTTAGGAAGGATCTTTCCCAGCTGTGTCCTGAGCTATTACTTACATTTTTTTTTTCAGGGATGTAATTTCTTGCCCTATTTCATAGATTTCTCCCTTCTCGCAACATCCCGAAGGGTGACATCAGCATGTTGTTATGTTCTTTCTATTGCGTGCCAACTTCAAGTATGTATTTTCATTTCTCTGAATAAGCAGAGAGCCACAGTGACACGATCCAGGATTAGAAAAATATGGAGTGTCACAAAAATGTAGGCCTCGGTTTGAAGGAACACAGGTCACCTCCTGATCTCACCTTTCCCTCTGACAAATGTCTGGAGCTGCTGTGTCCTGCTTGAGTTACTTTGTCTTTGTTTGCCTGTACCTCTCTTGCTTTATTTCTGTGTTGCTTAGCTAGTCTTGACTTAGCAGAATATGTATACTCTAATTCAGGTGGTTCATATGTGCTATTGGCAACATGTGCTAGCTTTATTGTGTTAATGGAATGCTATTCTGCGCATCTGAAATAACACCAATCTTCCTTATTCCTCCAAATGAAAAAAACCTGAGCCTACATTCTGGTTTGCCAGTCGCTGTTTCCTGTCACTTGCAATGGCCTCTTCCCAGGAGGTAAGAAAATAACCTTGCGTACTTTTTACCAATGGTAATCTGTTGTTTTGGCATTCTGTGAATGACTGGTTTCAGGCGATTCTGTCAGTGTACCTTGCCAGCAACCAGGTTTTGGATGTTTGCTTTGGGAACATTTTGTGGTTGAATGGCTGTGTTCCATTCCACATGTAAACATGGGCAAAAACTCACATTTAACAGTTCTAAACAGTTGGACAATGGTCAAAGAGGCTACTCCCCTTCTCTTTAATACATTGAAATTTTGCATAAAGTACAGAACAATTTAGTAGCAGGAATGCCCGGGTCCTGCCAAACGTATGATTTTGTTTTATTTTATTTTTAAAAATGCCAAGCACAAAGACTGAGCCTTTATTTGGAAGATGTCAGGAAAGCAAAACTTAATTGAATCTCAGACTGTACAATTGGAGTCATGTCTAAAAGGAAAGCTGTCTTTTGCTTCAGCATGCACTTGTACTGGAGGCCAGTTTCCACTCTCATTTGCATGAGTTTAAACCACAGTAACTCCACATGTGACTGTGCCAGTATGGCTTGAGATTAGAATTGGGTCTTCAGCTATTTCAAGCTTTGTTTTTACTTTCTTAGTCATCTGATTGAGCATAGCGTTGCCAGTCTGGTTACTTGCTGTAGCCGCACAGAAGAGTCTGGCTGCAGCAACAAGACCTAGTGTGTGCTCAGCACTTTTCAAAATCCAGATCTGTGCTACTAAATGTTGCATGCTGTGCTCTGTTAAAAAACAGTAAACATTGTGGTGTGAGGAGCTTGTGACAGCTCTTTGCTATGGGTAACTATCTTTCAGGGGTTTTCTAACCATCTGGTGGAGGCACCTGCTTCAGCTGCTCAGATAATGGAGCCCATCTTCCATATAGAGTCAACGGAGAATTGCTTCTCCCATGTCACAGGGCTGAAGCCTGTCTGCCTGGTATACCAGGGAGCACTCTCATCTCCTGCCTTTCCAGGACAGGTTCCCAGTCTGTCCATCAGGCTTTCATTACTTACGTTAAGCATTACTGCAGTGCTGTGTTAGTTCTTGGGGGAGGTGTTTGCTGTACAGAAGGCATGAAAAGCATTTAGAAAGAGAGGTCTCATTAGGTCTGACAACACAGAGTCCTGTGCATGCTCAGAGGAACACTTGAATGGAAGTGGAGGATAAAAAGGCCTTTGTCCAGAATCAAACTCAGCCCCAGTCAAAATGGAGAAGCAAGCAGATCATTTCCTGCTTCATTTGGATATGTGGCAGAAGATTAATATCTTTGGCCCTGTGTGTTTGGGCTACTTAATTTTATACCCTAGATCATTCATCCAGGACCAACCTCTTAAGCATCTAACTCGTACTTCTTTTACACAGTCACTGGTCACCACAGAAATGCAAGTTGTAGTACTTATGTCCTTATACTTATTTATGATAAGGTGACATCCACTGCATAATAAAAACCCCACCATTTCCGTACCTATTTTAGCTCTAAACATGTCCTTTACGTCTCTGAAAGTAAGGCCTTTTCTAGTAAGGGATCCAGGAATAGCACGGCTCAGCCTTTAAGGCATTTGCAGTTTAAGGGCACCTTCTGGCTCATTGAATGTCCCCAGCGTATTCTATGGTGGGTTTTCACGCATAGTCTATAGAGTACTGATGATCTCTGGTAGCACTTGTTGGTGCTCCACAGATTGTCTGATCACATGATGCTGGCATGCTGCCTTATTTCCAGCTGCTAAATTGCATTCAAAGGCCATTTAAAATACTTTCCTAATAAAACTTGCCTATAAAAATAGTTACTATAGCTGCTGCAAGGATGTTCTAGGAGCTGGTCCAAAAGACAGTCCCTACTGACATGAGATCCACCCTACTAAAAAAAGCTGAGAAATTTCAGCCTTAGCAGAATTTCAGCAGAAATTAACAGCAGCAGAAAAGTGGCAGCGGAAGTGTTAATCAAATCGTGTGCTTTCTTAGTTAATGCATAGTCACTCCTGCAGCTGATGAATAAGATAGGGAGCATGGCTGTTGGGTAGAGTTTCTAAGCTGTTTAAATATGTTACAGCTTTGCTTTTAAAGTAGAAGAGCTTGGATTAATTGAGTAAGTGGCACTTAAGAGATTGCAGGTTAGGAGGATGCAGAGTGTGGCTAAATACAGCTTGGGTGTTCGCTTTCTTTTTTTTTCCTCTTTAAATCTGTGGTTGCACTTTCCCTGTAGCTGTGGGGTTAGGACAAAGCCGATCAACTGCAGGTTTTATTGCCAGTGAGCTGGGACTTGCAGCTGTTTCAATTCTTTGATCACAGAAGATAGCAAAACAAGCAAACCCAATGCTGATGCAAACTTTTATTCAAAAAAATGCCCTCCACATAAGCTCAGCACAGCTGCTTGGACTCCCAGAAGGTGGCAAGGATAGGGGGCAGGGGCCGGGGGAGGGCTGGCACTCCATACGTATAGTGTCCCTCTGGCAGGTGGTACCTGCCGAGTCTTCTTTCTGGCCAGGTATAACCAATCCTCTCTTTGCCATTTCATGCTGGTGCCCATGTGTGCTGGAAATGCAACTTTTTAAAAAGTTATTTGCTCCGTATGCAGAAGAAACTCTTGGAAGCTAGCATGCTTCACTCTGAGTTTGCGTGTCTTGTTTCCTTTCTCATAGACAGGAAACGTGTGTGTCTACCTCAGCCTTATCTAAACAGCTAGCTCGATGCTTTAACTTACCCTTCTGTTATCATTAGTTCATCAAGGAAAATCCTTCCAGGACTCTCTGACTCGCATCCTGGAAACCTCTTTTTCTTCTCAATACTTTGGCCTGGGATAGAGACTTTTTTTTTCTTCATATTTGGACATGCCTGGTGCATAGCATATGCCAGATACCACAAATAGCCCAATCTCTCTTCATTAGGCAGCCTCTGGACTTTTTCCTTCTGTGTCATTACAGTGGTAGTCTTTGACCTGGATTCTCTGCTACATAAGGGGTAAGAGTAAAAGAATGAACTGTCAGGGAGCTGGTCCCACTTCATAGCTTGTTTCAGAACTGGATGCCTTCTTGTGTTTTGCAATGGGCGTTTAAGGGCAAACATTATGGGAACTCTTTCTTTCGAGACTTAAGCCCATACCAAGGATATAAGTGGCAGAGGAGGTGGTATGTTTCAGAACCAGAGGGGAGTTGTCTCCCTAACAATAGATTCCCATATTTAACCAGCACAGTTCCTCCCCATGAGCTTACACTTCTCAATATATTCACATTGGGCATGCCCCAACTTCCAGTTGCTTCTGTCCCTAGGACTTTTCTTCAGGGGATTGTCACTCTGTTGTCGCAAATTGTATTGGTCTCTGCACAGATCTGTGCACATCTCCAAGGATGCCCGTAGCTCTTAAAATCTGTCTACTGTATTGCACTCAAAAAAAAGTGTGAAATAGTGTGATTATGCACAGTGGCTGCTGGAGAGTCAGTGTGGTTTTCCTGAAGCTATGAGTCCCTTTGGAAATGGGCTGAAAGTTTTTCTGTAGCACCATCTTCTTGCTCTCTCCTCAGTCCCTGCTTGTGATTTCCTGAGAGAACATGTTGCAACACTTTGTTCTGTGGTTAAATCAAACCTGGGACATTCCGGGTTGATGCTAATAAAATGGCAGTGATGGAGCAATACGAGGTGTAGGCTTTCTGTCTTTGGAATGGTCTCTGTTGTTCTGGCTGCAAGTGGAAAGTATCTCATTTGGGAATGTTAAAACATTGATTTCCAGTGCTAGATAATTGTTTTTTTTGTAAATTTCTTCTTTTTTTAAACTTACCTGGCTTTGAAACATGTTTGAATTCAACTTTTTATATTGCTAATTGGACTATTTTAACAAGACCTAAGATTGCATAAATTGTCTGTGAGATGGGTGTCTTCATTTTTGTTTTCATGAGAAACCTGTAACACAGGAAGTGATGGGGTGTTTTTTAGTGAATTCTAAGTGAAATGTAAGAACTCTTCCTTTCAAAGTTGTCTAATTCAGGTGTGGGCGTTTAGAATGATATATTTCCATCCTGTCTAATTTCTAACTGTCTTAATTTTTCATCTGCCGTAAGTGGCATAACATAGAGGGGTATCACTTATTTCATCATTGTGCCCTACTAGAATATGATACTTCAGACTTTTGGGATCATTAACTAAACAAGGGCTGTGTAAGACTGATTTGAGCTAGGTTATCACAATTAGGGCCAAGATTACTTTTACTAAAGCTGAAATTTTCTAAAGTACAATATGTGTTGGAAGCACAAGTCAGCTCTTAAGTGATATTTGTGCTTTTCCTTGTGTCTGTCAGTGCAACTGACCTTTAGGACACTCCGAAGACTATGATTTTTAAGTGCCAAGCACTGAGGTGCCCGTATTGACTTCAGTGACACTCGGCTTGTATCAGACTACATACTTAGGAACCTCACTCCAGCCATGTAGTTTCTAGTCAAGAAATGAACCCTGTATGGGTTCTTGTCTTGACATTACTATAACAATCTTTGCCAGTAGGTGGGGTTCCAATCCTGTTAAAAAAACCTGGGAAACCTTGTCTATAAATGCGCTCCTCTTGCACTTACATACACAAGCTGGCCACATCTGGAAATGTTTGATTTGATATAGTGTCGTTTTACATTGCAGAAATGAGCGTAAGCGGTTTTTTAACCCACCAAGTGAGAAATGTGATCTGGGTTTTACTACCGACCCTTTAAATAAAAAACAGATCGCTTATTAAACCATTATCTATCAAGGATATGGAGAGAGTTAGAAATATCCCAGGATCAGAATCAAAATTGAAATGGACACATTTCTGTCTACTGTCCGATCCTGACAGCGTGGTCCGGTCATGCAGAAGTGCAGAGCTGAAATACCTCACAAGACGCAAATGCAGAGAGACAGGATAAAGAAACAAGCTCATATCCTATCCCTCTGTCTGTGTTTGCTTGGACCGTTTCCATTCAAGTAACAGGGTATTGCTTATAGGAAATCACTGAAAAGTGTTATCTTGTGTTGCTTGTTATCAAGATTTGGATAAAATCTTCTCTTATGAGCTTCTTCAGCAGCAATAGGTCAGGGAATGCCAGCTTAGTTCCTTGCAAAAGCCAGTGGAGTCACAACTGCCTCCTCTATGCAGGCAAAAGATAGTGAGGGGAGCAAACTCCTGGCTAGCAAAATAGAATTCAGAAATACTGTACCCTTTTGTGCTAGTTTTGAATGTGCCAATTTTTAACCCTGTGTGAATTGCAGCTGATCTATAGCTCTTTGGGTTCCAGTTTAAAGGATGCATACTTGCTAATGCAACTAATTTACTCGCATGCTTTCACCTCTGTTTGATCGAACGCTGCTTCCTTGCTGATATGGGTACATCCCACTGGCTTTGATAGAGCTGCTCACGTGAGCAAAACCAGAAGGATTTGGCTCTCTCTGAATTATGACAGTTGGCATCTGAAATGAAACAAAGATCAGATCTGAGATGGATTTTTGCCATCATGTTGCATTTAAAAGCTCGTATTACTTTGGTTGTATTACATTGCATCACACTCGACCGAGTCAATGTGTCATAAAGCTGCCTAATGTAATTGTACACTGCATAAATGCAACAGAATGCCTCCGAAAAGTGATATTTCATGCTTGCTAGCTAACGCCTCGGCAAAGATTAAATCCACGAAAAGTAGGTATGTCCAATTGTTCGTTTGGATCAGCAAATAATTCATTACCCACATTATCTTTTTTTGAAATGTCACTCCATGTTGTAAATCACTAAGGTCCTGCTTAAAATGCCAACGCAGGCATTTTTTTAAAGAGCAAATTAAATTTTAGGGCCAATTCGCACAGTAGTTTTCCCCTTGAAGCAGAGCTGCCCATCTCCAAAAGCAAAATGCCTAGTTAGGGCATTTGCCTCCCTTTGTAAGTAGTGATTCTCAGTGGGTGCAGCTTATTCATCTCGGAGACTCCCTCTCAGGCATTAGCCTCTCCATGAGAGCTTTCAGGAGAGAAACCCCGAGACAGCCATTTGCCCGAGAGCAACGAACTGGATATTGTGAATTGAGATCTCCAGAGCCCACTCTGCTCTCTTTTTTTTTAATTTTCTTGGGGAAAAGGATCATTCTCCTCTCTTTGTGCCTCAGTTTGCCTGTCTACAAAAGCTCAGGAGATCGAATGCTGTCTTAGCAATGTTGGTTTATGGGTGACAAGCTGGGGAGGAGGAGGAGGGATAAGCTAAGTAGCTGGAGTTCCAGTAGTTCCCTTACTGAAAAGAAGGCGACTTGATGAAGTTGTTCAGGTGGGAGCTGCAGGTAGCTGCTCCCGTGCACTGGCGGGGAAAGGCAGGTCCCTTCCACTGATACGGAAACAGAGGCTCAAAAAGGCATGAAAGGGGAAGAGAAAGCCTATGGTTTTGTGTGGCAGTTCAAATTCCTTACGGGGTATGGGGAATGGGAGAGGCTGGGGGACAGCTGGGGCCCGGCAATGCCCTTCTGTCTGGGTAGAGCTCACTAGGGGCAGGGGGTGAGAACCAGCGTGCTGAGAAGAGTTGATATTCTGGCAGATTCAAATCTGACTGATGGGTGAGCAAACGCGAGTGTGACCCTTTGAGGCACAGCGGTGATTTTCAGTGTGCACAGCAAGTCACTGGCATGGTATAAATCTGAGGCAATTGCAAAGGTGTTAGATGAGAGTAAGAGCACACATTTGTGCATTATGAAGGATTGCTCTGTGGAGCACACGGCGAAGCCTTTATCTTTCAGCAGAGGGGATTTCCAAGCTCAGGTTATGTTGTGATTTTGACAGTGGGACTAGGAATTATCTCAAGAAATGAGTTTCTCCCACACCGCTGAAACTGGAGAAAAATACAATCCAGGTGACGCCTTATGCTTGAAAAGCTTTATCCAGCCCTTCGTGCCTCTTTCCTTCGTGGGAATTTGACCTCAGGTGGCCTTACTGCCAGCCTCATGCCATAGCCACAGCTCATCTGTGTCCACCCCTGGCAGGGTCCAGATGTGCCCCAAACAGAGCTGATAAAGTCTCTACTGCAGCCAGGCTCAGGAGGCTGCCAGCTTGCACACCCCAGTTTCTGCCTGTGATGCTGATGCCACATGAAGCATGGCGGGGGGCGATGGGGGGGGGCTGCGTGCAGCTGCTCCTAAAACCATCCCGTGGGACCACATGCAGAGGCTGCTGCACAAAGAACGATGCCCATTTTAAGATTTCCCAACAAAATACCCACTAAATCCCCAGGATTTCAGTACCTGCGAGGCTGGCAAGGAGGAAATCTGTTTCCCAGCGTGCGCTCGCTGTGACACACAACCTTTCAAAGCACAAATTGACCTTTCTCGGTAGTGATAACTGAAATAACATTTCACCATATTGTAAAATTAGAGACACTTCAGCAACTACTACAAGTGTTGTGAGTTTCCCCCTTATCAAGCAGAAGGGGTGATTCTGATCTCTCCTGTGCTGAATCCTTGATTGGCTGTCACCCTTCCTGACATGCCCTGTTGCCTGCAGTGGATTGGCCAGGGGCAGATTTATATCCCCCTGTCACAGCCAATAGAAATATAGTGTTTTCTGAGTCACTGTTTAGTTACAGTGACAGAACCCTGATTGGGTGAAGCCTTGTGATTTATGGGGTTTTGCTGAAGAGTAACTGAGTTTTATCAGAACATAATGATGTGGTACTAATGCTCATTGCGAGGCAACATGGCTGACCAGTTTGGAAAGGTCAGCTTTTGACCTTGTCTGTGTTTTAAGTAGATCTTGTTGTATTGCACGCCGGCTGGGGTTACCTACTCGCGGCAAACAAAAACCCAAATCATAACTTTCTTTGCCGCGCCTGTGACCGACTTCACCCCCGCCCGCGTCCCAAGGAATTAGCCTCAGAGGTTGGGGTGAGGGGGAAGCTTTTCAGGTTCGTGACTGCGCTGCAGTTCTTGCTGCCTCCATGGGATCGATTTCTGAGACGAGGGTGCCTTCGCTTTCCAGAAAGAGTGTCAGCTTCCATTCCTCAGTTTAGAAAAGGTAGGAGTGTGAGAAAAGGAGATATCTTGAAGAAAAGGGTGGAATCCAGGACATCCACTGGAGGAAGCACCATGATTTGATCGTCAGGCAAAGACCAGTGGTTGGACATGTGTAATTAATCTCAGGATGCGCTTTTCAAAATGCCTCTAGGGACTAGGTTAATTCAGAAAGGAAGATGCCGACAGGTAGTTATTACCATTTAATTGCTGCTTTTAATAACGAGCCTGATCCAAAGCATTCTGCCAGTAGAAAGTGAACATCTCTGTGCTAGCCTTGTTGTTACGGCATCATTCAAACTTATGGTTTGTTGTTGTCGGGAATGTCAAGAAGTTACATTTGTTGCAAATAAAGCAGGATTTATTTTCTGCATTAGTTAATAGCACTTCCTTTCCTCAGTCAGCATTCAGACTTGAGGGTACAAATCTCAAGCAGAGCAGCAAAACTTAGTAACACTTTAACAGGATTTATTAAGTTTGTTTGCTTGACTAAACATCAGGATCCTTGAGCACTTTCTTTTTTGAAGATTAACAAGCAACCTGATTGTCTGATGCTGCAATTTCAGCACATTATGGGTGTCTTTCTCTTCAAGTTCCTTTACAGATCCCAACCTGTATCTTTTATTAGGTAGCACAAGGGACATCAACCCCAAAGTGTACACCTGTATTGGTGAGTTACTAAGCTCATGGGTTACACAATATTTCTACAGCTGGTTTGTAAGCCATTTCCAGTCAAGTAGGTTCAAAAGACTCTACATGCGCATAAATCTCAGTGTCACCAATATACACTAGTACAAATTTGCAAGATATTTACACAACACAAATACTGTTACATACTAATTTTAGGAGTCCTTTTTACATCAGAGAGAGAGGAAGACATCCCACACCTCTACTGTGAGCATCAGTTTGGAAGAAATAACATTGTAATTCATGTATACGCATAAAATTTTACAGCTATTATTTAATGCTTTTTACACCTCAATTCCTATCTGTGCGTGGAACTTATTTGCTCTTTATGTTTCTACTTGTACTTTACATTCAGTCTCTGACATCTCTCTCCTGCTATTTGCCTTGCCCAGGTAATGAGCTGTTTCACATTTGGTGCCAATTAGGAGACATTCCAGGCTACCGATACAGTTAGAAATGTTGATTCTCAGAAATGAGTGAAATGTGTGGACCAGATTCTGATCCATTCATTCCAAAGGCGAGCGACACCAGTAACTTCAGCTGAGTCATTCCTGAATTATAGATCTGATTTATACACAGTAAAAGAGCCTGGCCCTAACTGTTTCCCTGTTACAGTTCTGTTTGCTTTGGGGGACTAATTATACTGTAGGCTGCTGCTTGCATAGGGTTGACTGTGAGCTCGTGAACCCAATGCAGGTTTGAATATGCTCTAGTATTTATGAGAAGTCCCCTTTGGATTGGGTTTGGAGCTTGGGATTCATAGGTTACATTCCAACTTGGAGTGATCCTAGGCAAGCTGCTAAACCTCTTCTGCTCTAAGCCTATCTATTCCATTTATACAGTAGATAAAATGTTTTTTTACAAAACCCATAGGTACTGCTCAAGAATTCTAATTTTTGAAGCAATCCAAATGCCTCCAGTTGAAAGTTTTTCATTTTGAACAATCTTTTTATGGCTATATTGAAAATATTAACAGACTGTGGAAAAAAAAAATTTCCATTTCCATATGGAAAATGACTGAAGGGTATGTACAAAATTAAGACCTGCCTGTTGAAACATTAACAGATTTGTCACAGTGTTAGTCTCAGAGCTAATCCATGCAAAGTTGAGAAGAAAGCAATTCAGTGTGGATTTGGAAGCTCCTCACTGTGTGAAGGGCTGTTCAGAATGCTGAGCAGGGATGTTCCTGATGCCTTCTAAACTATCTGAGATGCTTATTTGCAGCTGGATAGTCACCTATTGGGGAAATCTGCTGCATCTACATAAGACGACTGTTGTAGAGCATGTACTTTAACTTCTACATTTAACCTGTGAGGGGTATCTGGCCTGTAAGTCTGTTTCTCTTCAACCCATCGCAGATAAATGGAGTACCAGAATGTGCCACTGATGCCAGGATCCTCGGGAAAAGGCGTGCAAAGAGCTCTTAATAGATCTGGAAACCTGAGAAAGGGAGACAGTTGAAATAATGCACGTGTACTTGGGTATTTACTCCTGGTGCCCTGCCATTCCTACCATCTGAATGGTCACATACAAACAAGTTTTGATGACATAATTAGACTGAAATGTTGTCCAAATTCCAGTGTGTCTTTGTCACTGCTGAATATGAGGGAGACTCCAAAGCAATGCAAGTTTCATCTGCTGTGGGTGAATATGCAAGAGACTCAGTGCTTCATAGTACCTTGTTCAACAGTGATCAACCTGGAAAATGGAGTGGTAATCAGGGAAGAGTAGTTCTTCTGCCCTGACTTAGACTGGGTCTAATAGCATATCAAAACAGGCCTCTCTGAATCAAAATGGGAGAAGTTGCAAAGAAGTATTGTGCACAAATATATGCAACTTCCCTATTCATATGCTGGCCCTGGAATTGAGAAAACTGCCTAATATTGTCTAGAATTGGCTATATCCTTGTGCCATGGGCTCCATCCCTGGTTTGCAGTTCTTCTCTTTAATTGCATTCAAGTAAGCAAAGAGAGCCACCAGGGTCGAAGGTGCTCGATGGATACGCTTAGCCATCTGCTGTCCAAGCCACCTGCAAAAGGTTCAGGCTTTGCCATGATAAATGTGGTAGGCAATCCAGTGAAATAAGTAGCACTGTATGATGAGATTACTATAACCTCAGAAGGAGACTAGCAAATCGGTGCATTTTGCTGCATGTCCCACTGCATGTGCATGATTAAGGATACCAACTGTATTCCATGCTGAAGCTGTACTTTGATCTCAGGGTATTCCGTTTTAATTTCTGTTTTGTTAGCTTTTATCCCCAAATCTTTCTGCCTGGAAACTGGGGTTTTATGCACACACTGTAGTTTATGTATGAAGCATGGGCCAAGAGAGACAAAGGCTGAAGTTTACAGGCTGCAGGAGGCTATCATTTTTCTTTTGTTTTGTAGTGTGGGGTTTTTGGGGGGCGGTGGTTGTTGTTGTTGCATTCCAGTTCTGATCCTATCTGCTAATATCATAGCTTGGCTTCACTCCCTCATAGTTTGATGTCCCAACTTTTCCTTGTTAGTACTGGGAAATCATAAGCTTATAGTGAGTGATAGCCAGTAGGTCTGGGATTGATTACAAACAAAAATCCTAGATAAGATCATAAATTTAACCCATCCCTGTGATGTGATCGTATCAGGATTCAAGTACGTCTAAAAGTTGTTTCCGATTTTCAGCCACTTCATCTGGTTTCCATACATCCCAGCTGAGAGTGAAGTACTCTTGCGGTGGACTCTAATCCATGCCAGCCTGGCTTGGAAGAAGCCCTCTTTTCTGTTGTTATTGTATTATAAAAATGGATAGAAATGCTTTAGTCAAGATGGATATTTCAAGGAGGGTCAGTTCAGACACTGCTGAGATACAACTGACTTGATAATAAGAAAACAGGGCTGCTTTCCCACCCTGCTACCATCCCTCCCATTCCCTTCCTGAAGTTTAGCTGCATTTAAACAAATCAAGATGGTGTTTTAACACCCTGAAAATCAGTGGAGAAACACTAGAGATAAAACCAGTACTTGATAATTGATTAAGAAAAAAAGAGCAACCGAACCAAAACAGACATGGTCGGTCTCAGCAAAACCAAAAGCTCTGATGTTTAATGCCTACCTCTCCATTTCAGGAAGAGATATTTGTGCTCAGCTTGCCAGCCTTCTGGAACTACTGTTTATCTGTTTTTATATGCGTCCTACACCTGAGCTGCCTGCTTTCCCTGCTGTAAATGACCAGCGGGATCCAGTCCCTCTGCCTGAAAGCAGATTGAGCTTTACACCTTCTGCAGTGCCGAAGCCGATGCGCTCCCATCCATCCCCTCACCCCGTGGTACCAGGTGATTTAATGTTACTGTTGCTTTAACGGCCTCGTCGCTGCTCTGGCTACACAGTAGTTGTCTCCTGTGTGACTGTGCCTGGGAAAATCTATTACTGGAGTGCCATTAATCTGAGGCTGCCGCCTCTGGCACTTTCTGACTCTTCTATTTAATGGGCCTCTGCTTCCGGAGCTCTGGAGACATGCTGTTTTCCTCTCTTGATCAGCTTTGTTTAATTATCAAAATATTTGATGCAGAAAATTGACATTAGTTGTGAAGGTTTCTGCCTTCCTCCTCCTTACAGCCTCCCTCCCTGCTTTGTAGTGACATTGAGATCTTCCGCATGTACCACCTTCACCTTAAAATAGAAAATCGCTTGAACAATCATTTGCTTGTCCGGGCACAAGCTGCATTAGCAAGCTACAGGTAGAGCTGCTGTAACCCCTCTTGCTTGTAACCCCCCAAGTGTGAAGAGAGCCCACTGCACAGGTAGTGCAGCTGGACCTTTGTCTCCTTCCTGCAAACGTAACAGTGCAGCCAGCCGGCATTTCTGAAAAGCTCAGAAGAGGGGAGCCCCATCAATTCCTGTGCCTGTCTTCAGGGTGAGCTCATCAGTAAGCGAAGGCTCAACAAGATTCAAAATCAGGAAAGTCCCTCAGGAGCCGAGATTTCCACTCTGGCTTCCTGCTCCTATCTTCAAAGCAGGAAGCTTTAGGTATTGCAGGTGTTCCAGTTGCACTAGTGCATTTTGCTTACCCAGTGACCACATTCCTCGTTCCAGGACTTGGGCTGGCCCATATGAACCAATATTTATCGCTAAAATGAAGATCCAGGGGCAATATGGTTACCATGTATCAGTATCTTCACAGGTAGAGAAGACTTAAGTCCTGAAGAAGTCCTCACATTGGCAGAAAAAAAGATCACTGGTGAGAGGACAAATTCAAATAAGGTAAATTATTCTTATCACTGGAAGTCCTTAGCTGCTGAAACAACTATCAAATGGAAATGGTAGGTTTTCTGTGCCTGAAATCTTTAAATTGAGACTGGATGCCATTTTGGAAAATATACTTTTTTCTAAACATAACTTGCTAGGTTTAGTGCAGGGTAAGAGGGAGAAAGTGTCTGGGCTCTCTTATTCTGGTCAGGCCAGAGGAGCTGGTGTTTCTTTTTGGTATTTGAGTCTCTGCTTCTGCTACGCTCTTCTCAGCACTGCCTTGTTACAGAGGAAAAGGAACTTTTAAGAGGGTCCTAAATTAGTGTCCCTCTTTTCACAAGCCATGTCTCTTATTTCTGCTGCCTCTGTAAAATGCAATGAACAATGAAATGTGAATTACTGAGATTTGGGGCTACTGGGAGACAAAGCAGGGGAGCTATTTATGTAATGCTGAAACACATGAGTACCATTGTTATATTCTTTCCTCATATGTATGCCTATTTGCTCCACTGGACTTCGTTCCTTACTAACATTACTGCTCTCTCTTTCTCCATTACACACGCTGTACTTCCCTCACAAGACACAGACAGGCCGTAAGGAAGGTGAGTGAAGTACAGATGGGGCCCGTAAAAGTTATCCAGCTCACTATTACGGTGACTTTCAACAAGTAAATCACATTCCGGGAATAATTATCCTCTTTTACCAGCAAAACCTTACATGCTGTTGTCACCCTCAAACTGGGATTAATTGCCGTTTGATGTTTATAGAGTTTATTTGGGTCTCACTACGTATATAAATATTTTCAATTCCCCTTATTAATTCATATTAAAGGAATTATATTTACTAATTAACACATATTAGAAGGCTATCAGAGAAGCTGGGATGTTTGAACAAAGCATTTTACAGTGAAAAAAATAACATTTAATTGAAGCCAGAACATTTTGCAGAGGGACATGGATTTTGATGAGGAAGCTTCTCAGCATCAGAGTTTATTCTCCAGCCAAAGACAAAGGGACACACTGAAAGCTCCAGGACAGATGACCTGACACACTTTAATTTTGCAACTGTTCAGATGGTTTTGTTTTCACCCCATGCAAATAGAAACAGTGTCCAGGATCAAGAAACCTTTCAATGCTGTGTCACAGTATTGCTTTCCAGCTGTTCTTGTGTTCAGATGACCCCTGCCAAAAGAAGGAAAGCGTCTGGGCTACATTCTTGCCTACCTCACAGCATAAGTAACGAATACGATTGATTCCGCATAATTTTTTCCACTTTGGACAGTTGTCTTTATGGTACGTAAGAAACGCATTCAGGAACGTTGAGGAGATGTGCAGGCAAAGGTGCTTCTCAGAAATGTCCCTCTGCTCTGTGCATATACCTGCCAAATGAGCTGGTTGACTGTCCAACATTTGCTTTTGACTATATCTTTCTTACTCAGTCCCCATGGATGATATAAAGTTAGGGCCAATGCAACAAAGGTGCATGGGAATCTGAGAGCATGGTGGGGAGGGAATATTCAAAGAAATGCATGTCAGTTTGTTTTCACCAGCAGATCTAGGTTTGCAGCTTTGTCTCTCCTCCCTTTGGTTTGGAGTGCAAAGATGCAAAATGAGAGAGGAAGGATGCATCCAGGCTCCCAGCCTGCTACTGCATAGTAGACAACCAAAACGTTACCCTGTGGGCTCAGGTTTGTTAGCAAACTTTTCATTAGAGCTCCCATACTTCCTTAAATAAAGGGGCAAATTGCTGATTCACAAAAAGCCTGACCAGTAGCTAGCTAGTCCATGGCTGTATAATAAAAAAAAAAAAAAAAGAAAAAAGAAACCAGGTTTATGGGTTCTCCCCACCCTCCTCACCCCTGCCCCGTTTGCAAGGTTTAATCTTGTGTGGTTTAAATTCTTCAACCTCTTCTCCCTCTCTTGCACTGCTTTTATACTAGGAATATTTCTGGTGAAGTCAGTGAAGTTACCTGTGCATAATTCTGGATTAATCCACTGAAGGCAGCTATGGACCACTCAGGTAAATGATGAGCGCATTGCAAGAGATAATCAAATTCAGACTCTCCTTGTGAATATCCACTGTTAAAAGATCAGTTATAATGCTCTATGCTGTTTGGGACTCAGAAATGCAAAGCTAGTCTAGCAAGGGTTCATTGCATCACAAATTTGGGCATAAGGAAAAGGAATACCTCTAGCTTCATTTATACTGCAGATGAAAATAATCATAAAGATACAAACCACCAAGGTGCAAAATGAGTTTTCCAATTCATAAGCGCAAGCCACCATGAGTTAAAACCTCTTGGTTTCTTCCCATAGTGCCCCAGGCAATAGTTTTCATATATATTTCTCCATGGTCAGAAGTCAGAGCAGACCACTGCTATCTAAGACCTTGACTTTTTTTCCCTGACAGTTACAATTATTACAGCCCGGGGGACTCATTTTCTCAGTCTGGCCACCCGCTGACCTAGCCTGCAACCAGAATACACTTTAAAACAAACAAACAACAGCTAGGCTCCCCTCTCTTCACTTCTCCTCCCCCAGCTCTGGAATATTTTTACACCGCGCCCCTTGCAAAAGGATATTAGCCACTATTGCTGAAGGCACAATCACATTATCAGCACCATTCTCTCTCCCTTTCTCCCTCTCCTCCCCGCAAAGATAAATTTTTTATGTTGCTATTTTCTTCTCTTTTGTATTTGGCATTCGATATTTACGTGATAAACTGCAGAGCTGCTACTAAATGGGCCCTGATACAACTTAATAAATACATAACAACATCCAGACTGCACTGTATTACTTTGCTGTGTCCTGAGCTGCTAAGGATCCTTGGAGATAATGTCTGCTAAATAAAAGTTATGCCTTAGTATGGGGAAAATAGATACTTATTTATTCTGGAATAATTACTTGTGCATTAAATGACTGCTGTTGCTGCTGTTGAAATGAGCTGGCTGATAATCCTGTCTCTCCCTGTTTGTCTTTCTGAAGTGCACACATGCTCTGCGTTTCTCATACCCAGAACCTTGCTGTGTTGGAGCACCTATACTTCTCTGGATGAATATGTAAGTAATATGCAACTAACAATTTTTCTACTAGGAGGCTGTCTACTGTTCTAGCCGGGAAATGTCCACAAGCAAAACCTTGACATTTGTAGGCTAAACTTTTAGAAAGAAGTCTGTGTTTAGGTGCCCTGCTGAACTGAGGCGTGATTCAGTAAGTGAGCACAGCAAGGTCCAAATACAGGGGCTGGGCCTCACTAAAGATACGAAAGGAGAAATAGCAAAAAGTTACAGATAGAAGCTGCGATGGAGGTAACTCACTTTCATCTCAAGTGCACAAACTTTTCTCTATTCTCATTGTCATAGTTCAACATTTCTAAAGTTTTTTTGCCAAATTTTTATCATCTTTAGAATTTCTTTTTTTGCGTACAGAAAGCAATTTAAATCAGGTAATTGCTAATCACACAATGTACAAAATATTCCTCCCACATATGCCAAGCATTGACCAACATTCAGTGAGATTTCCCAGCTGTGCTTGAGTGATAGGAGTCATCACTCTCCTGGAGACATGCCTCAGAGATCTCATCTGGACCCAGATTTAGAAGCTGTTCACAAAGTGCTGTTTCTTCAGGTGTAGGTACCCAGGCATTTCATTAGCCTTAGCCAATGCTGGGATGCCTTTTTGTGGAAGTAGCATTTCCTTGTTTAATTCCTGATAATAAGACTAGTCAGAGAGTCAGAGTCTGAAAAATTAGGATGGAGATAACCTGTGATTCACATGAGGTGACTTTAGTTCCTATACTACATATGCTGGTGTTTTGTTATCTTTCCCGGAGAAAATGAGGAATTATTCCAGAGTTTGTATCAACTGCAGAAGAACATTAAAAAAAATACTTCAGCAGTCTCTAAAAATCTGTATGTTTTTGAGATGAGCTGTTTTGCCTGTGATAACACAGACGCAGAGGGTGTATGCATGCATAAACACACATACACACATGGACACATACAGAGGTACATTCAGGAATCGTTCCTCTAATCTTCACTCTACTTTCCTTTTCCAAAATGGCTGGGTTTTCTTTACCGGAGTCTTTTCCAGCTGTGTTCTAATTGCTGAAACAGTCAGCATAAAGTACCATCAACCAAAATGAAGCGAGGCAGACTCCCGCAAGCTGCAAAATTTTGCAACACAAAGCCACTTTACAAAGAGTTTAGCTCTATAGAAACCACAGTGAATGCTAGGAGGAATCCCAGAAAACTTTGCATGATGCTTCAAAATGCACCACAGGGATCCCGTGCTTGTTACCTCCTGACACCATCTTTCTGTAAAGGAAAAAGCATACAGTGCTCTGTGGAGCGATTACCCTGGGGTCCTATGCATTCAGCACTAATATTGGAAAGTTTCAGATCTCACAAAGACGACAACAAGGACCTTTGATTGTCCCTGTTGAAGCTCCTGGTAAGAAGCAGGTCACTTCCCTCCAACCCCTCTGAGCCTAGATGTGTGGATATTTTCATGCCCACTTGACAGGTGGCTATTTTACCAGACAGGGTTGTCACTGCTGCTGGGGGTTATCTGGATTTAGCTGTAGGCAGGAACTGAACCACAATGTGCATTAAAAAAGCTCACTGTTCTTCGTTTGTTTAGAGACAAGCCATCTCAAACTTGTTTGAAGCCTTTTTTATTGAATTCACACTCTTGTGCCAAGCACTGAAAGATTTACTTTGGCTATTGCTGTAAGATGGAAAGCATATGAATGCATGGCTGTCTGCCAGCTATGGGTGAGCAGTGAAAGGTCTGGTACAATGGACGGTTACATGGAACAAATGTGAATGCAGTGGGCAGACGTGACTAAAGAAAGGCTTTGGCATTCAAAGAACTGCTTGAGGTTTAATCCGGTGACTGCAGTAGGGTCAAGAGATAACACGTCTAACCTGCAAAGCTTTTAACTGGGCAGCAGCTGAAAAGTAGTAAGCTACAGGTATACACACATGTCGTCTGAAGTAACAGCTGCTTGCCTCCCCTTGCAGGCTCTAGCTCTTCCACAGACTCCATCTGCAAAGGCAAAGACCCAGTTGGACTTATCCAATGCAAGGTACCCCAATTGCTGTTGTATATTTCTTGCAGATGTTGCCATAATTTTGTTGTGGTACAATTTGACATACGACTCCCTGCTGCATCCGAAAGGGGCACATTATCTCAATTAATGTTTCACAGCAAACATGGCACTGATAGTATTCATGGGACTAAAGACTATTACCATTTGCATGGTGACTAGCACAAGAATTATGACTATGTGTGTTTTCTGCAGCAAAATTTGCCCTCAGGCTCCCTTTTTTTTTTCTTTTTGGCTTGTGACAATGTTCCCTTTTTCTTCCTCCTCCTGTTTTGATTTCTACTTAAAGTTTTATGGCTCTGTCCCCTCCAGGGTGCTATTATCTTGTATGCTAATAGGGCTATGCATATTCTATTAGCGTTGTCAGTGTGAGATAAGAGGCACATTCTGTAAGGAGCACTCAGGGGGTAATAATCACAGCAAGGGGTCTCAATGTTAGTACATTATCAGTCATCTTCACATTTCAGTGGAGCCTGTTTATGCACCTCTTCAGCGACGCAACTCAGACACTGAAAATTGCTGAATGTTTACGGAAACTGTTGTAGAGGAACATAATGGGATTTGAGATTGACTTGATAAAGGAGCCTTCTCCCGTGTTGCTTCCAGATACAAGATGTTTGTAACTGTATGCAATAAGTAGGATAATATGTTATATCGCAGTTAGCAGCTAAAAGCAGACTCAGAGCTGTATTTCAAGCAATAGAGCAGCTATCTAGGAAAAGATTTCAAAAGGGTGCACGCCATCAATGTTTCTTCAGAGATTTCTCTTTCTTTCTCACTTTTTACATGGTAACACACAAATGCCCACACGTGGTTCACATCAATAGGAAGGCTGACAATTTTTACACCCTTTAGTCTTGAACTTGAATGATTATAAGTAAGTAGGCCCATAGAAAGAAAATTGGTGACAGCATGTGAAGGGCAAATGAGTAACTATTTGCAACACTCTTTGTTAGTTAAATAACATTCCTTGGTTGCAGCAATGGGCAATGGCATGTGAAATAGGTGTCATGCGAATGTTTTCTTCAACTGTTGATGACGCTATGGGCTGGTGAGGCAGAGGATTTTCTGTTGTTGGACGGAACTGTTGTTTCTCCCAGTTCACTTGTGTTCCCACTAAGATTCACAGGGGTGTTAACGCTGCAGTCTACCATTGTAGCCATCCTGTGGCAGGCATCAGTACGCCCTGCTGGCAAGAGTTCATCTGCTAGAGTAAGGTTCTGTTCCTACCCTCGACTGTGGCATTTCTTGAACTGGTAACCAGCAAGTCCATAATTTACAAAAAATTTGGAGAAATTTGGTCTTTTTTTCTACTTTTCTGACATCACAGTTTTGAGGGAACCTTTCACAGTGTTAGATTTTTCAGTGGAACTTGTAGGAGAAAAGGTAAAGCACAGTGCTAGTTCTTTGTGTGTTATGTTAGAAATATATGTACATAAATGGCATTTTAAGAGGGTTTATGTATATTTCTCAGTAATTTACTTCTGTTCTGGCAGTAGTAGCATATTTGTATGCTGTCTGACACCTAGATTATAATGGGACTCAAAGTTATCATTTAGTTGAGCTAAGGACGGAAAGAAAAGGGGATTTTGTGCATTTCCTAGGAAGGTGGAATCTGTAATTAGGTCTAAAATCAGGGACTTTGTAATAAATTCAGTGCCTGATTTTGCAGACCATGGGAAAATAACCTAATGGGGAATGACAAAAAATACAGAGGCGAGGAACTAATCTCAATTTAGAATGAAGGAACAAACAATTTTTGGAGACAGATACGGAATTCTTATTGTTCCTACAGTAAAACTTTTCCTTTCTACATGTAGAAAACGAAACACTCTGCCCTGGGCAAAGCCTTTAGGAGAGCCTTAAAATGTCGCTCAGTTTAAATACGCAAATTCCTAAATGCATAGGTGCCTAATTAGATGATCTAAACCTAATTCCTGGGAAGTAGCAGCTGTAGGCTTGCTACAGCGGAACAATCGTAACAAGGAGAAAAGGGCTGTGTTTTGGATCACTTCTGTAGTACTTAAGATTACACATGGATATGAACACTCCTTACTTTAAAAATATTTGTCCTTGACATTTCCAGACACATGGCTCACACCAAATGTATGCAGCTCCATCTCCTGAGGGTCTTGAGATTAAAACCCCTGCTTTCTCACCTTGTGATCTGGCATTAATAGCTGATAGAAAAATCACATACATGACTGACATCTTCCTAGAAATGTGAGACTGTGGAATTAATGAATGCCATGCTGGAAAGCAGGGGTCAGTTTGGAAATAGGATTTCTGTTGCCAGCCATCCAGTCATGAACTGGACAATCTGCCGTTCATTTTTTTGCTTTAGCATTGAGGAAAATTGGTCTGGAGAATAAAGCAGTCAGAAAATAAGTAGCTATGTTTCTTTGGCCACTGGAGGTTGATGGACGTTTATAACTTGTGGAAATCAGGCTGACTTCTGTTTTACAGAAGAGCTGTTAGTGCATTCTTTATGACTTCTAAGTTCTTTATCCTGCTGTTATCTGCAGGATAAATCTGCAAATTCTGCAGATCTAGAGGCTTAGGTGGCTCAAAGGATTGATGGTCAGACACCATGTTACGGTTAGGTCAATGATGGCGGTGCAGTGGTGTTAGACGGCTGAGCTGCCAACCTCTGGATGCTTAATGAAATGTCAGGGGCAAGGGTGTCTCCACCTTGTTTGTGGGAGAGGGGTATCTCCCACCCAAAATTTCGTCAGCTGATTGAGACAGCTGGAGAGAATGGGCCATGGAAAACTGTGTTCTGTATGATTTTAAATTACTTTCAGCAGGGCAATATGGGAGAGGTACCTTATCTTATCTTGATGTTTGGAGAACTCCTATCGCTACAGCAGCAGCGCTAATAGTTTTGTTGCCTGTTTTCTACTTTTTCTGCTGCATCTGTCTCCAGTTTTGTCAACACTGATCTTGTCAGTGTGGCCATGATGAAATTACGTTAACATGCTGAACTAATATTATTCATAAATGAAACAGCTCAACCCCTGTACAACCATTTTCACTTGCACAGATTTAAATTGCTAGCAGTTCTGTGCAACTAGTGATGATCTCAAAGGAAAAACTGCAGTTTTCTAGAAACTAAAATATTTCATCAAAGAAACAATGTCTTTCTGTGTATTTTTAGCACGAGATAAAAACTTGGAAGCATTTTCTTTGGGGAAGATGGATTTCCTTTTCCCTTTTATTTCTTTCCATTTTTCTGCTCCCTGTCTTTTTTCAAGAGCAAATGAAAAAGAAAAAAAAAAAGAGGATAGTTACAAAGGGAGCTAGAAGAGAAAGAATTGGAGAGGAAGACCTTTTAGTTACACTTTTTTCTTGGTAAAGAACAGGAATATTTGAACAAAAATACAAAAATGCTGCAAACATTTGATTTGAGAATGACATGCCATTTCTCATTGTTCTGTCAAGGTAGCTCCCACTACCTCTTAGCTCTGCTGCAATCATTATTGTTGCTTCTGGGTGCACACCAGTTAGTTATTTTGGCTTCCACAGTGAAAACGCAGAACTCCTAAGTCTGTCAAGTAAGCCAGAAAACAAATGCAAAAAAGGAAAGAATGGTGTATCTTCTTTTGCTGCTCTTTCTACATCTCGTGAGAAAAAAACCTGTGCCCTGATCCCTTTCTGCATCCACATTATACATATGCACTGAACAGCATTAATCTGAGCAAGGGTTAAATCTGGACTCCCTCTAACTGGATTCCTTAGTCTAGGTGTGTTTGAAGGAAGGTTTAATTTAATCAAAAGTAGGTTGTGGTCAGCTAAAGCAATCATTGTAAATAGATTTTCTTTTTAAAGGGTCACAATAACTGCATTTGTAAGAACTAAAGGGATAAAACTAGTAGAAGACCTGAAGACTTATCTATCTGATGTTTTCTGTGAGTTCATTAGTGTTGCAGAGCAACTTCTGGAAAAATAAATCCCAAAGCATCCTGTTTACCTCAGTCTGTGGGATCTATAGGTGATATATAGAGAAAAGCACTGTGCTACCAGCATACTGCAGACAGCCTTATCCTGTCTGAATTGTCAAACTCCTCATAGAAACTGAACAGGTAATAACCAGGGGCCCAAACCTATCTGCCTCCGCGAGCTGTGCAAGAGTCATGATGCTGGAAGACAAGACGGGACCCGCATTCACTTACATGTCTGAGAGCCATCCCATTTTCATCAGTGAGCACATGAACGTTGCACGGGGAGAAATGTGGAAGCAATTACTTTAAGAGCCGTCTTCTGGGCAATTCCCAAAGAGACATCAGACCCTGTATTTATGAAGCCTATTGCATCGGGCCCTAATGAAGCAATTAAGCAAAGGGTCCTCTGTGTTTGATCTAAATGTGGTAATTTTTACAAAAACATCGCCGAGTGATAGATACCCATAACTCAGAGTCCTTAATTGTACTTAATTTGTTTGGAATACGAATGTGCATTTAATTAAGCCAGGGCTTTGCCCACATGTTTAAAGAAGGGCTGTCAAGGAAAATTAAGACCCAGTTTGTTTTCAAAGTTACTGGTTTTTATCAGGCCAGGACAGCGATCTTCGAACAGAAGGTTACAGATAATTAGGCAGAGACCTCAAGCCAAGAAAAAAATTCAGAGACACTGTACAGCTGAGAAAGCAGGAAGAAAAACTCCTTGATGAAGAAACATAAGAATGGGCTGTTCACATAGTAAAGTCATGCATGGCTAGGATTTGGTAAATGTGACCTGTTGGTTAAAATGTGTTTTGCGTTCTTAAACTCCAGCAATAAGGATGGAGCCTGGCTGTGTTTAATGGCAGAAGCAGCTGGCTCCGGGACCAGATTTCATGCCGCGCTCAAGGACCACTGAATACGGAGAACTGATGGCATCTCCATCAAATGACAATAAAATGGAAAGGGCAAAAAGCATTTTTCTTGTTCACTCGGATTTACTGAATCTAAAGCATTGGCTGTGAAAGCTGGTTTTAAAAGTGTCTCTTTCCCAAGCAGAGAAATACAGTAGGTGCTTGTCATCCTCTCAGGAAGCATATTAGTCTGATGCATGGAAAGGGAGTTTAGTCCTTGATGAGTAGTGCTTTTGACTTGCTGATACTGTTACGGAAAACAGCACAGTGCCCTTTTTCATGCACAAAAATATTTCAGTAAAAGTGACATATAGGGAGGAAAGCATGTAAACAAAAATGTTGAGACAACTGTGGATTTAAATCTGGTTTTTGTTCTTTCTTGTTTAGCGAAAAAGTAAAGAATGCAGTGAAAAATTAATAATGCTTCAACACACATGAAGAAAAGGCAACTTTTGATATTGAAAAATTAGTTTCTCAGCACAATAGCAAACAAAGTCCATGTGTGGACACTGCACCCTCCACTTTCTGTGACTCTTCAAGAATCACATGCTGGTTATCAGTTTCTCAACACTGTCATTTTTAATGTCATGGTGAGGCATTTATGTCAAGAGATCCTTATTGTGGAAAATAGTTGCCGTGGTGTTACCTTGCAGTCTAAATAAGTTACATGGCCAACAAAGCAAGCTGTGCACACATCATTGGCAAGTGGTGAACCAAGTCACAGAGAGAGTGACTTGTCTACAGAAAGGTGGTGCATCTGTAACGGAGCTGAAAATTGAACCCAGATTCCCTACACTGAGGGAATGTAGGGTCTGAATTGTGAAAATCATATTTTCCTGAGTGTTTTGATGGGCTACTATGCTGATGACAGCTGCAGTGGCTCTTAATTATGGATGACGAAACGTGCGGAGAATCAGTAGACTTTTAAACAAAAAAATAACTCTATGTAGTATTATCTTCTGTTTCTGGATCTGCCTTTAACTGATTTGCAGCTAAACGAAGCTGGCATCTCACTGTGAGATGGTACCTGGCCTTCCCTTCTTGGGTGGCTCAATTTAAAAGTTGGCAAAATACCCAGAACAGCATCAGACCTAATTTAGTATAAAATTAGTTGACTTAAAATAAACAGAATAAAATAAAATAAATCCTATGGTATTAGAGTTCTCTTGGCTGGATTGCTGCATGCCTAGCAGAGATTTACGGCATGCTGTCGCTAGAATGTTAGAAGGAATGTACAGTGCAGAAGTGCCTAGCAAGCCCTTTACCAGGGTCTTCCCGGCTCACGACATTATAGGCATGTGAAAGTTTGGAGACCCCAAAATAAGATGCTGAAGGGGAAGAATGCTGCGGGAGAGCAAGAGGGTGCTAAGTGGTAACGGTGAGGCAAAAAAAAGGCAGGGAGGTGCTGAACTGCGGCTGATCCCAGGGTACCATCACGCATTCCAAAGCCCCTCCGAGGAGGTCTCTCTTTTTTGATGTATCTGCTAAGCACATTGAACCAGTTTCCAAAGGCAGACCCAGAACACAATTCTTCTCGTGGTAAATGAGTATGTCAGCCGTTTCACCTTCTTACCGGTGTTTAAAATTTTTGCAGCAATAACAGAGAATTTGAAAGGACATCAGAGGTGGATTTACGGGACTCGTGGGAAATCAACTGTTTCCTGTTTCAACAGCTTCTTCATCATAACTTGCTTTCTCAGTCACTGAATGATGTTCTATTAATCTTGGTGTGCAGTGATTACTGTTAAATGCAGAGCTGGGTTGAACCTCAATTTGTGAAATAACCTTGTTTTGTCTCTTCAGCAAGTCCAACATAGTAAACTTTGGGCAGAGGTCTACTGACCAAGTGGATAATTGTGTTCCAATGCATCCTGTGAATAATGCAGATAAAAAACCTTGAGTGAATAATTCATTTTGCCTCCACTCATTTTGAATTAGCCTATTCATGTATGTATCCTTTCCAGTCTGCCTGTCTCTGTGCATGCATGTATTTACATAGCAATGTTGTAATTCGCAGGTACTTAAATATCAAAGCAATATAGCTACTACTCCCTGCATATGTTCCTGACTATTCTGTGTGATTGCATATGTATAAGTAAGCATTGTATACTGTACCATAAAATTCAGGATTTGATTTTAAGATGAAACATGACACATTGTATTTGCTGCTGTGATGGCTATCTAGAATTAATATTAAAAAAACTTGCAATTGAGGGCAAATCATTTCGGCCTGGCTATAAATTACAGAACAAGTATTTTGGGCTATTCAATGTTCAGATGTAAGTTTTGTGCAGTGATGTATATTGCCAAAGATCAGGTTACATACTCACAACTTTATCTTACCTTTACCTTGGCAGTGACTTCTGGATCCTAGGTCAAGCAAAGCCTATGAGCAGGAGGAGGCACTTGCCTTTAGGGATGGCATTCCCTGAGGGGTATGGACAGCACTGAAATTGCCTGAGCATCATTGATAACATGCCTGCAGCTCAAGAACATTTGTAACAGGTTCATCTGAAAAGCAGAGGGAAGGAGCCTGTTTCCTGATCGGATCAGATTTGTCAGAGAAGTTCTGAGAAGCATCTGAAATTTGCACGGACATCTAAACTGCACGTAGCTCTGGTCTGGCTCTAGAATATGTATCATTCACATTTAAAAACTTTTGCTCAGTGTTGGTGGATTCATTGGCCAGGCTGCTTGATGTATGGCTCTGGAGGACAAGGTAGTCTGACAGCCAGTGGAACTGACTAAATGGCCAAGGGTTTATGGAAATTCCAGTGGGAATCCGTTCACTGTGCATTCTCCTGCCTTGGACAGCCAACAAGTTGTGAGCGTGCAGCTCCTAATCAGGGCTGGCAGGGCAGATGGTTTATCTTTGGCTGCCTGAGAGTTCCTGCTCTGCAGAGAGAGGCAGACACTCGTTTTGACTCCTTGTTGTGGGCTTTTCAGTTTCCAGTCCATTACAAGTGACATAGCTGATAAAAAGCCTGTCTGTCAGTGGTGTCCCCGGAGGGGTGAATCTTCATCCCCTCCTGTACTCATACCAGGACTGTCTGCTCATGCTTTTTTGGATCATGCTGGGCACCAGGTGAGGAAGAACTCCGCTGGGAGCTGGATCACAGCATCCCAGCCCTGCCAAGCCCTCTCCCACATGCCCCTCCTAGCCACTTCATAGGCAATGGCAGCTCTAAAACAAACCTCTTCCCAAGTGGGAATGTCGGTGCTTAAAATAAATCACTGCCTATCATTTTCTGAGTGGGTCAGAAGAAGACTTGTAAGCCTGTGTTGTGAACAGCTCTGACCCACTGCTTGGGAAAGAAATGCCGCAGCAGACAGCATTGCTCTGTATCCATCACCCATGAAAGAAAAAAGGAAGCAAAAATCCGACAGCTGTGGCCAGTCAGGAACTATTTTGTGCAGTCATGTATTGGGCATATACGGTTCCTTTCATTTACAGAAAGTGCACATCTATAAACCAATCAAGGTCATACTGGACTTCTCGGTGGGAACTGCTATTCCCATTTTGCAGCAGAGAAAGAAAAGGGTAGATCTGCACAGAATTTGTCTGGATTCAACAGGGACCTTGCAGGCTAATCCAAGGGGATCCGAGTGGCAAAGTCTGTTCCGCCCGTGACTTGTCCATGGCCAGCAGGGATTCTGCAGCAGAGTGGGGATAGAGTATGGCGCCTTGCATCCCAAAGCATTGATCTGAACAACTATAACTGAAATAACACCTCTAGATTTCATTGCTAATGAATAAGTATGCTGTTCACTTGTCTGAGCCTCACCTTTTTTCTTTCTAATTTGAGCTGACCTTCTGTACCTTTGCCGGAGTCCAAGTGTTACTTTCCAGTGCCCATTTATGAAGAATAAAGATAAGACAAACACATATAAATATACGTGTGTGTGTGTATATATATATATATATATAAGTATTTTCCCATATCACACTGGAGCGAGCTTCCTTTTCTCTGGCTCCATAATACTCTCTTTTTTCCTTACTATATCAATTTTAACTCAGTTTATTACAGTTTTGTGCCTGATATTCCAAAAATTATTTTCCTAGGGTTAATCCCTAACCCCCAGCAATATCATTAGGAAAGCTATATAGCAGACTTGAAATAGTTACTACTTGGAGCAAGCCGCCTTTTCAAGTCATAGAGATCTTTATTTATAATTCACGGATTGGAGAAACTGGAGCAACGATTTCTACAGTATAATGCATATAGTTTTGTCTGACAGACCTGTGCTAATTACTCTGTGTGGTTTTGATATAGAGCCAAGAATGGGTTGTAGAAAAATGTGTATCACTAAAACTTAGGTCCCCAAAGTCAAAAGTAAAACAAACAGTGAGAGATCATTATCTGAAGCAGACCCTTACTAGCTGTGTACAGAAAAAAGTAATTCCTGTGTTTTCTGTTTCTTTTTTTTCTTTAGATCCAAGTAGTGTTTCTGTTTGTATTTGGAAATATCTTGAATTTGTACAGTTAGGGCAGACAGTGCATTTATTCTGCTCTATCCGCTTTTTTCTTCTCTTTGAAAGACTATAGCTGGCTCTGGTGTGGACTCTTTGTGTGGCCTTCAGCGAGTCACTTAACCTTCCTGTGCATCAGTTTACTCATTTGTAAAAGGAGTATTATAATAATAGACACCCCTCAGGGGCTCTTCCAGATTTAAATAATTAATGTTGTTAAAGCAGTTTGTGAGCCTCAGATTAAAGGTGCTAAATAAAGGCAATATATTAATATTTTTTTACTCCAGCTCCTTATAGAAAGAGCAAAGCAACAGCCTGATAAACGTTGGATTTAAAGTTGGGAGTTGATATTACAGTGCTCAGAGTATTTTTTAATTTCTGTGGTCCCAGTTCAGCAGAGCTCTTAAATCCATTCTTAATTTTAGAAAGACCCTTTATTTGCCACAGGTAAGGCTCCCAATCTGAAAAGGTTTTTGAATCAGTCCCCGTAAGAGCAGCGATAGAAGAGAAGGATCAACTGTGCATGTATGTATCTATGTGTGTTTAGCCTTTTGCATTTATGATCTCAGCAAGAACATCATTGCCACAGGAATGTAATCGGGAAGTCTCATAAGGCTTGCAAAATTCAGCCGGGATGCAAATCAATAAATGTAACAGGAGAGAAACTACAAGCTGTGCATTTCCATGGAGGCTGAGATTTTGTGGGATGGATAGACGCTGCTGAGCATGACCTAATGCCGCAGGAAAAAAAAGCAACCACAGACCTCAGCATCTAAACAGTATGAATATTGAACCAGAGGTCCTTGAGTAATTGTCCTTTCTTCACTCTAGGGGTGAAAAGGGTACATTAGACATTCACTAGCAGCAAATGGCACCTGACATCTCTTTAAGTGAAAGTCAGCTTGGAATTTTTTTTAATGGCCAAGCATAAATCTTTTAAATTATAAATCAATAAATAGTTAATTCAATAATAGGAATCTTTTAAATATTTAATGAGTCATATGCAGAATGGCTCTATAACTGGATGTTGATGGAACTGTGTCAAAGGAATTTGAATCAAACTTTTCTAAACTCCCCATATTAAAATAGTTATTGATTCAGATATAAACTATGAAGACTGTTGCAAAAGTAAGGGGAGATGGAGAGGTTTAGCATACATTTTCTCATCCAAGAAGCAGCTTATTTTTAATGATGTATTCTTGAGCTTTTCAGATTGTATTAATGTTCCCACTACAAAAATGAGTAAGAACCTATGCAGGCGAGATTTTGTGTGTGCGTATTCATTAAAATCCTGTTTTAATGGCAGCTGTGCTCTTAAATAAAAGCTGTGGCAGCCTGCCTCTCATTAAAGGATTCTGCTAACCAGCATTGACATTGATATCCTGAACTATCTCCATCTGAAACTGCCCAGAAGTTTCAACTTATTTACCAGAGTTTTCAAGTGAAAGCCAGTGGGAGTGGTATCTATGTGTTCTAGACCTGAATTTGTTCCTTTATAATTTTCTCTGAGGAGATCTGTAGTCAGCGTTCACTCTTATTAACTATGTGCTGCCGTAAGTCAACACTATTCTTAATTACCCTAAATTGGAGGCATTTCATGCTTAAACCTCAGACCTCATTTGGTGCACTGTTATTCTATAGCAGATGTGGCATCTTCAGATTTTGTACAGTCAAACCTTTACTTTCAAAATAATAATCTAGCTCAGTGTTGATCTCTTTCAGATAAAATGGTGGAAAGGATGCTGCTGAGAACAGGATGGAGGAGTCGCTTCAGTGGGGGACGTGCAGACAAACAGGCAAGAAAGGCACAAAAAAGTAGAAGAAAGGAAGAAACTGTCTGGCGGACGAGCTGAGATTGTTCTTTGCAGTGTTGCTGCAGTTTGCTCTGGGTATGTTTTATGTGCATTCAGTGCCACATATTTCAGAAACAGGTCCTGGGATCTGAGGGACAAAACAGGCTTTAATGCAAGGCTTGCTCACCATTTCAAGAGCTTCCTACCTTGAAGCCACTCAGCGAAAATAATTGGCGTCTCTGCACTTCTTTACCAAAGATAGCACTGAAGGTATTTGATGTTGCCTTCTGAAATAATGACACATGGTATCAGAAACTCCTTACCACAACACCTGATCATACCCATTATACAGATGGCTAAACGTGTTTGTATTCTGAGGAGGCAAAGCATGACTACACAGAATTCGCCTTACTGCCTTTGAGGGGTGGTCAAAACTAGCCAAAAGCCAGCTTCAGTATTACCTGAAGCGGGACCCATTGTTTGCTCTATATGTGCATCTGTAATCAATTGTAGTTGGTTCAATATTTGTAGCAGATTAGAGTTTCATTTGTATTCTGCACGCCTCTGCTTTCCCCTCTCTGTGTGTATATATATCCAGAAAAGCTGCCTGCATATCCTTGTTTTTTTTTTTTTTCCCCAGGATGACAGATACTGTAACAATGACAGTAGATTAATATCTCCTTAATCAGCCAAATGAACATGACATACAAGGGTGACAGTTCAATTTGCTGCTAACAGATTGTGCCTATCAGAGCCCTTCCATTCCAACTGATGTTTATTTCTGGCAGAGATCATACGGTTCTGGGAGGACCCCAGCTTCCCACCAGCTCATAGACACCCATTAAATACATCAAGTACCACATAGGTGTTACTCACCCGCCTGTCAGGACACTAGCTGCTTGGGAAATTAAATGAGCCTTGACACATGCAATGGAGAAACACCCTCACTTAGCTGGGCGAAGCGGCGGCATGTATTATTGACTGCACGCTGCTGCAGGTCCCTCTCTTTATTGCTTGTTATTTTTTGTTTGCTTGTGGACTGTGCACTGTTGAAACATGGGTCAGACACTGAGTCTGTCTCCTGGGGAGATGCATAAAGAAATGTAATGGGGAGGAAGTGCAGGAGGGGTGGTAGTTTAGGTAGAAGCGATACATTAAATCTTAGTCCCAGAACTGGCTGTGCTTAGAGTTTGGTTGCAGGTGGGATTTCAGGAGGATCTAGTTTCTAATTCTGAAACTCAATCTGCAGGGTCTAATTCAAATCTTTCTTTTCCTGCTTCCTGTGGTATTTCCAATGAAGTAACCCCAGATACCGTACAAAGGGACCGCGAGTCCTTCCAAAGGGTAGTCCCCACTCCTCCCCTGGGCTCAGCCAGGGTCCGTTCTCTCTCGTTGCAGGCTTGAAACACAACACCTAAGCCTAGGTGGGTACCGCCGCCGAGAAGTTGAAATAAAGCTTGGAATTTGTCCGGCTGCACGTCTGTGAACACAGTATCAGTGTTTGCAACCCCAGCTCCAGCGCAGTGCCGACAGCTAACTCCTGCGCTGGGGGACCGAGATAGCGGCTGGTGGACTGAAGGCCCGACTCTGTTGCTGATGTGTAAATCTGTCTTCAGCACTTAAAGGTCTGATCCTGCAGCCCTTGCTGCTCCCTGCGGGACCGTAATTGAACAGGAGAGTTTTCATTTGCTGGATGAACCCCGGTTATTTATTTTCATAGTGACTCACATCAGCCATCTGCCTGCTTTTGTTTAGACACCCTTACAGTGCCCTTCTTGCATATATGAAACGGCTTAATTTTGCAGTCCCACCCAAATATATAAATCACATTTGTAGACCTCTGCAAAGCCCATCCACAGACAGGGATTGCTCCAAAACCTACTAGCAGACTCATTTCATCACTCTTTCGTTTTCTTATGGAACTTTTTTGCACAACTCCCGGCAGTTTGCGTCACAGAAGACAAGAGACGTGTTTATTTTTGGAAGATAAAATGCAAGTAGTTTCAGTGGAAAGGTTTCCAAGACAAAATTAACAATATATTACCGAAACAATGGCATTAAAAGATATCCGTAGGATTGTAATTGTGAAGCTAAATCCTTCCAAAGGAAGGTTCTGTCATTCCATATACTTGTTACAATTGCTGTCATACAAATGTGTTCGTTATTTTTATCATTTTTTTTCTTCTTATTACAGGTTTTGTCATAAGAATAACTCATCAAGGTTTTATGACTAATAAATTCTCTAAATTACAGTCCAAGGATGCATTACTTTAATTTTTTCTTCCATATTCTGTTTTTAATTGCCATGCTATTTCCCACTTGCCTTTTTTAATGACTCGTTAGGCTTAAGGGGAAAGAATAGAATTTAGTCCACCTAAGATCTTGCATCAAGTTTTGGACACCTCAGAAGGGAAGTGATACATTACAGGGAGGGCAAATGTGACTTGTGTGTCTCGAGAGAAGACTTCAGGTTTCAAGTAGTAAGGATATTCAAAGCGGAACAAAATACAAATTCTTAAGAAAGCCCCAGACCAGGCATTGTTTACTGAAATTATTTGAACAATTATTTCTAATAAGAAACGCATTCAAGACGTACATGATTTTTGTAAGATACAGATATATGCATAACCTTTAATGTGTAAATAGGTCTACCGGGATCCTTTCAGAGTTCTGAGGATTAAATTCAGACGTGTCCTTAAAAACCTTGTGACATCAGGACCGAAGAGAGTAAGACATGACCTTTTTGGTTACAGATTCTTTTCTGAGCTTCATGCGTTGCTGTCTGGTGCCTGCAAGTGCGGTGTTGACTGAGTGCACGTGAGGGTAGACATGCAGCCGCATCTACCGGGCACCTGCTGGGTCTCTGTTCTGGAATAAAAGCAAACACTAGCCATTTTGAGTTCACTAAACCTGCTGCCCGTTCCAGCACTGCCACATGGTATCCGAAATGGCCTCCGAGATACCTGCCGTGGTACCTGCGTAAGCAAACCAGGTAGGTGCTCCTAGAGACGTTAGTCTTCTGCGTGTATCGTGTCTACTGTGGTACTCTTCCCTGGCTTGCAGCGTGCGCCCGTTTCACACTGCTGCATGCACCCCCACAACAGCCGTATACAAAATAGCTGCACGAGCTTCTGCTTAAATTTTGGCAGGATGTTGACCTGGGAAACTCAACTTTTTTCTTTCTTTACTTTGTCAGAGTTCTTAAATTGGTCACAGATTTTTATGGGCCATCATTGGCATAGTTTTTTTTTTTTTTTTAGAGCATTTCAGTTTTGACACAAAGTCGTTAACCAGCCAGCTTCAGGCAGAGCGAAACCCTTGGCCTGCACGCTCAGCAAGCCTCGTTAGTGTGTTTACTGAGTTGGCACAACTGCGCCGTAGAAGTAAGAAGAGGGTTTAGGAAGTTGGGGCGAGCCCCTTTCCAATTGCCTCATCGTCCTCCTCAGCTTGTTTATGGCAAGGGCTTTGCCAAGCCTCAGCCCAGGCTGTGGAATACTTCCTGTTATTGTTTGTCTTGGATGTTTCGGAGGGGAGATGTCTGACTTTCACATTTTCCCAGTGTAACGGTGCTGCCATAGGCTCTCCCATTTAGAGCTTTTTCAGTGTTGCAGGAGGGCCTCGCGGGGAGTTTGATTCTTTCTTTCAATGTATTTCAGTGTTTCACTACTTATTTTGCTTTATTTCGCTATTGCTTACATCTTAGGCCAATTTGCAAGCTGTTCGCGTGGTTCCCCAGCAGTGGGGAGCGACAGCTAACCCGAGGGTTCTGCTCATCCCACAGAACCAGCCGCTAACGTGGGTGAGTGGTGACGAAGGAGCAGCGTGGTTCAGGTGGCAAGGCAATGGATACCCAAAACTGAGAAAAACACAAGTATAGTGCAGAATAACAAAATACATTTAAGAAAGTGGGACATCTGATAATGGGCAGATCCGGAGTTAAAATCCTGAATATCAACAGACAGCCGTTATTCGTTTCGTGATTGCAACAGGGACTCGGCTGTGCCAGGCCCTCTGTAAGCACACGAAGTTTGTCCGTAGAGCCCAAGAAGAGACCCTTCTTGCGACACGTGTCGGCTACATGGCACCGAGTATGATGGAAGAGCTCACCTACTGGGTCATCAGCCCCGTTAGTGCTGGTGGCTGAAAAATCTTTTAGGAAGACCTAAAGAGCGAGTTAAAAGCCCATTGACTACACGCTAACAAAAGCAGAAAAGCGTTTTGCACTTGTGAATACCATACAAATCTCTCTAGAGGGAGGCAGAGAGCTATTTCTCTAGGAGGATTTGATAGTTTATGTGTGCAGCACAATCAGCAGCAACAAAAAAGCACTCTTTGTCAAGTATGTTTCAGGTGGCAGCACAGGTTATGCTAGTGGCAAAATCCTTAAATATTCACCTCCATCACTGGCTCAGCAGGATTTTGCTCTTGCAAAAGCCGTAGAGCACTTTTCTTGCAATTGCAGATCTCCGATTGCAGCCCTTCTAGTGCAGAACCAGAGGGTGCTTTGAGGAAACTGGCTCTGAATTGGGTTCTGTCTAATCAAGACTAGAAGTCATAACAAAGTAGTCCAGTCCTCACATCTGTGCTTCCAGGATGGTGGCTAATTATTTCACAAATGTGAGTATTATTTAAATGCACTTCCCAATATTTTTCCTTCCTCTGCTGACCATGAGCCGTTTGCTACGAATGTCTTCTCATGCATATTCAGTGAGCCCACCAGGTGCTTACTTGGGCTCAATTCACAAAATCACAGATTTAGAAAGTTGCACCGTGTACTCAATGCGAGATAAAATCCTGCCTCACTGAAGCTGATGAAAAACTGCTTGTTAGCTTCAGCCCAGGTTTTCAGAAAGTCTTTTCTTCTGCTAAAACAGTTTTGTTCTTTTTTCAAATCCTAAACTGGCACAACAATCTAGTTACTAAATAGATTTTATTTAGTGTCCAGATTTTTTGACAGCACAACGTGTTTGTGTACCTGTTGAGGCCTGTGCTTTTTTGAAAATCAGACTCGTAAAGGACATTACTCGCTGCCGCATGGCCATTTCGGGTATCCCATGCCTTGGAAACCCAGCCTCGCTTGCGGGTGCTGGAGCAGGTGGAATTGGTCTGCCACTCTTGTTCTCAGATCGATTAGAGCATCGTGAAGTCCTGCGTGTGAAAATCTGAAATGCAGCTCACTACGACGCACACAATGCAGAGGTCTGCAACTTGTTAGCTGGGAAAAATCCATACCGGTAAATTGCAGGTCACACAAAAAAGTTTGCAGAAGCACTGCCACAAAGTGATCTGAATGCAGTCTCAATTAAAGGACTGAAACATCTGCATATATGTTTGCAGGCCGTGTTTTCTCTCGGGTAACTCAAGTCCTAATGTGCATTAACTGTTTAAAACCAATTTCGTTGCAGTTAAAATTGAATATGACTGTTAGTCTAGAAAATATAGCCTATTTCCTTTTACTAGTTAGCTTTTAAAGGTGTTTTACAATTCAAATGAGCCATGCAATTAAAGGTGACATTGCCAAAACTGGACAGACTAAAATTAGACATTCCTGCTGTGTGTCAGAGCTTGGCCCACATTTAGATCATGCTGTCTTTGGGCTGTACCTGTCTGCTCCAATCTTATGAGTCAACAGGATACTGAAATGTTCCAGAATCCTGTTCTTTGTGTTTTTCTATTCTTTCTGTCTTCCAGTATTAGCCTATCCTTCTCTCCCTTTATAGTATTTAATGCTCAAAACACACTCACGTACACACTCGTGCACACGCAGAACAACATTTTAGCATTTTTTGCACTGAGAACTAGGAAGCGCTTCGTTATTATTACACTTACTGACTTGACCATAGAAACCCGTAATTAGAAACAACCCCTGCCTTACAATCCCTGAGTTTACAATCGGAATAGCAGGCAGAGGGTGGCAGGCTCTTACCCGTGCCTCTTAGCTAGCAAACCCGGGAGGGAAGGGGAGCTTCTAGATTCGGGCCACGGTCGCTCACGCGTGCTTTGATCTACGTAGCTTCGATGTAGTACTTCGGTTACAAGGTTTTTGAGAGCAGGGTCGTCTTTCCCCCCGTGGATGGGAGCGTGGAGGAGCACGGAGGGTGTCTGGCTTTTTGGGGAGCAGACGGGAGGTCACTGGCAGCAGCGGCAATGGTGCCCAGAGTTCCTGACATCCCACCTTCTAAATAACACCATGCGTTAATTAAATATATAATTATACTGTCTCTAGATAATCAGTGGCACGATTACCATTAACAGTTAACGTAAAGCGTTCTGCCACAGTTTGGGAACAATGTGTTAGTGTGAAGACTCCTGAAAATTTCTCTTGTCAATAGCTCAAGGTAAATTAGGAAGTCAAAAGTGAGGAGTATCTCCCAGAAAATGCCTGTTGTTCTTTGAACACAGGATGTGGCCATAAGGAATATTCTCCTTTATTTCAGGCTCAGCTCAAAGGATTTAATAGTGGCATTCCTCAGGTCAGTTAAGTCCTGATTTAGCCCACTGTAAAGTTAGGGAACGTGGATTAATTCTCTCAGATAGGTTCCGTATCAGTACAACAGAATTGCCTGCCATGATAGTATTCCCTTGTATCAGGAAGGGGAGGAAAAATAATTAGCTGCTTTCTGGGAGAGTGGGCAAGGTTCTAGTATTTACGTTGTGCGCTGTGTGCGCACAGATATGTGTGTACACCTCAAAGTCAGGCATAGAAAGGATATTCAAATTCTGTGGGGAGGAATGGTGCAAAAACCCCAGAATAAAATAACATAAAGTGTATTTTAGGTTACCCAGTACAGCTCCGTGGCAAGACAAGATTATACTCTACAATGCATAATAATGTAGTGTTTGCATAGCACGTATAAGGTACTAGGTGCTTTACGATGTGCTGCTTAACTTCTATGTTATAAAATAGCATATAAATATGCTAAAAACTAGCTGTATTGCCTATCTCTTTCTGAAATGCCTCTCACTATGTATCACTGGAGTGCTAAAGCCTGTCACGGGGAACATGCACACAACCATCTGATTCCAGGAGCAATGAACCTTTTTTTAAAAAAAAAAAACTAGTCCCTTTTTTATGGCACCGGTTACAAGATCCAGCTCTTTTCACACCGGGCCAGTCATTTGAATCCAGACCAGGTTGGTAGTTACGTCTGTTGAGTGACCTATATGAACAAAGTTCTTGGTTTCAATCCAGTTCCCGATGGAAAGATCCCAAGCTGCCGAAACGACCGTACCGTCTGGCAGTGCTGTTAGCAGTATTAGCCACGGGGCCAGGGGCCACGCCGCGCTCCCGCGGGTGGTCTTCTCAGGTCAAGGCTGAAACCCACTGGTGATGGTGACACAAGGTAGCTTGCGTTTCTTCGGCTGCTGTACGCATTCGCCGAAAACGTCTTTCTCTGGCAGTGATACGGTGGCACTGTTCCGAATCGCTTTGGAGTATTGGTAGGTTATTAGGTTGCTGTTAGAGAGCGGGCGCTTGAAAAAGTTAAGTCTGCTTTCTGATGCCAGGTTCAGCTCCAACCGTATGGGGCTTTTCTGTACGAGTAATTCCTGACGTGAATGACATATTTGTGGAGCGTTACAGCAGTGCGAAAATAGCAGAAACTCGAGCGCACCTATCTGAAGATGAAGATAATTTACCATTGGAATCGCCTCCTGAGGGACATGGTGAACTCTCCGTCTCTTGCAGCCTTTGGATCAAGACTGATGTCTCATTCCAGAAGAGATGCCACAACCCAAACAGTTGTTAAGGGTTGACAGAGAAATTACTGCATGACGTTCTTTGGTTTGCGCTGTTTAAGAGGTCGTCTTGAGTCATCTTTTTGAGCTGGCCTTAAAATCTATGAATCAGGTGACTCTTGTGGAAAGATTGACATGTGGCAATATTTACTCCAGAGATTTTGTTGTCAGCAGTAAAATGCCCTTCTGGTTATCCTTTAATAGCTGTAGGGTTTTTTCTGAACTCAGACCTCTTTTAAAGAGTGAGGTTAGTATGTGTTAGTACTCTTAGCTGAATTCTCTGAGCAGCTCCAGCAGCCGCGCCAGCGTGACTCGAGCTTTCTAGATACGCACTGGACCCTTATATGACAAGCCCAAAGTTCCCGCAGCATCTCACCCCCACCTCTGCCATCACGTCGGCAGGTAGAAATACACTCCCTGACAGAAAGACATATAAATCCCAACTGTCAAGAAACAAAGCAGGTTTTAAACTTTAACGGGCAGAGTAATGGAAATAAAATACAAAGGAAATGAAAAAAAATCGACTAAAATGTTTTTTATTTTGGTATTCTGCAGGAAAAAGTGTGTACACTAAATAATAAATAAGCCATGCAATGTTTTTACAGCTTCTTTCATATGCGTGAATATTTAAAACATGCAAAAATGTGGAATAGGCATTTACTGAGGACAAAGGAAGAGAACTTATTTTATGTACAGAGCGCGAGATGGGGAAAACAGAGAGATGCATGTTTAATGGATTGCTGTTCACAGAAGGGAGATATTTCCAAGTGCGAACATATTTGTAGACAAACCAATCTGACAAGTTAGCTTGGGGATGATGTATTACAACAGAATTGGCCTGGGAAGCAGAATTTTGTCGTGAGGGTGTTCGTTGGTGTAAACAATGCCTGCTGTTTTCTGGCAGCCAAACCATCAAGTCTTCCCGCTACTGTGGAATTGCTCAGACCTGGGTTTTGGTACCTGAGAGGTCCTCGTCACATGTAGCCAGCAAAAGATACACAGCTTCTTTCCATCCCTTTATTATATTTGGAGCCAGGAGGGACCAATAACTGTGACCCCGTAAACTGCTTTTTAAGAGGGGGAGAGCGAGCTAGAGGTGCAGGGCTTTTTTTGCCTGATACAGACCGTAAAGGCAGAGTATTTCTTTCAGCATCGTAACAGGGAGCGTGTGAGGTGCAATTGCAAGGGACGCGTTGCGGGGGTCAGGAACCTGGTCGCAGCTCTAGACTCTTTTAGGAGGTGAAAGCAAAGGGCAGCCCTCGACGGATCTCGAGAGGTCTGGGTTCGGTTTCTCTTCCAGCCACGTGCTCCCGCCCGAGACCTTGCGCCGATCGCTCCCTTGGTGTCCCGTCCCCGACTCCCGTGGGTAACGCAAGCGTGGGAACGTTCTCCTTTTTGCGAAGACCTGCTTCTAACCGTAGGTGTTCGCGGCACCGGCGGCAGTGAAGCCTTGGTGCTGGCTGGGGACTTTCCTCTGGGCAGAGGGGTGAGTGCCTGCGCTGACAGCTGAGGAAAGAAAAGAGTATTTTCACAGTAAGGAGGAGGGTGGCAGGCTAGGGCGGTGTGGCGCGTGAGGTTATCGGGGACTTTCTCCGTGGCTAGCTTGGCTCATACCTTTGTGTTTGGAAGTAGCTGAAACCAGAGAAAGAAAGGCCTGTTGCCATGACTGGCAGGGGCTCATTATTCACTATTCCATGGCTTATGGTTTAATGCTTGTTTAACTGGGTTTGTTTTTTTTTTTTTTTCCTCCTGACTTTTGATTTCTTTTTGCCAACTTTATATTTTAATGCATGTTTTTATGGAAATATTTATAGTGCACATGTTGCATATAAAACACCATCATAAAGCTTTTTTGCTTCAGTCCTGTTGAAATAAATGATGTTATTATTATAATAATTTCATAGGGTTATATCTGTTCTGTAATGAAAAAGACCTGTGGCTGCTTGAACCATCAACCCAGGCAGTTTTTACAGCTTTCTGTAGCTACAGTGACCTCATGGAGCTGCTGAAACTTAAAATACTCCATTTCCCAGCAGAGGTGGGCATACAAAGCAGAATGAGCAGATAGAAGAAATAGGACATTTGCATGCTGCCATACAGCCTGTCTGATCCCTGATCAAGAAGCCAGTATTGGCTTAATATTGGACACAATGGTAATGTTGTATTTTATGGTACCTATTATTACAATGCCAAAAATCATGCTAGCCACTTTACAAATGAGGTGCCAGGGAAACTGGCGCGGTGAGATAAGTGGGTGAGCCGCACTAGTTCTCAGAAGTTTGCACAGCACTTGTGCTTGTCAGCGTAGACATTGCTGGCTTTTCTGTTTCTGCGTGCAATGCACTGATTTGTGGTTGGGAATACCCAGAGGTGTTGCTAAAGCAAGGGGGATGCATACATTTGGCAATCTGACTGCAGGCACTTTTAAAATGTTCCCTGTGATGTACCTATTTCAGTGAGATTGAATTAAAAAGTTGCTTAAGAAATTCCCTTCTTCTGTGTTGGTGTTAGCAGTACAGTATGAATTCCAGTAACCTTCTGCAGAAACTTCTGTGTGTTCATCCTCCCGGCTGAGCGTTACCTGAGGTGTGGGATAAGATTTGCTCCTCTAGCCCTAGAGAGAGGGAACAATTTTTGGGCCAGGAGCTTACATAGTGGCAGAGCATTCATCTGATAATGGTGGAAGATGGACCTCTGGACTTGTAAAGGACTTCTGCTGCTGCTGAACATGAGTTCAGTGCTTAAATTACAGAAACTTCTTTTCCACCTTCAGCTTGGCAGGCTTTCAGTTGTGTCTCTCAACAAGGATAGATCTAAACATGCTTTGGAAGGTTGACACACTATGCCTGGGGAGCAAGTATCAGAACGGAAAGATAAGGACTAAATATGTGAGCATCTATTTGTATGATTGATCTATTTGTTGATTGAGAGAGAGATATAGAGAGAGAGATATGCGCGTGCATGCACGCTCACAAGCCTTAATGATAAATTTGAAAAAGCCTAGGCAAACAACTGTAAAGTACTGTGTATTTACAGGAGATTTTAAAAATTAATACTCAAACATGAAAATGCTTTATATAAGAAAGAAACCTTTTAGTAACTTCTCCATTCTAGAAGAAAGTATAATGAATAATTCAACTATGCACCGAGGAAACCAATTTGCTGAACAAGTGTAAAATAAATCTGAGAGTGAACTAGTCTAGATCACCTAAATTAGGAGTCTGGTGCAGGAATGATGAGAGTAAAGCTAGATATAGCATAAGAGTCTCTGTAATACTGTTATTAGCAGTGTTCTTTATTATCATTAATCTTATTTAGTATAGTAGTGCCAAAGAATCCTGTTGTGACTGGTCCTTAGGAACCCAGCGGAGGAAAGCGCTGTGCTTCAAGTGCTTGCAGTCTAGTTAGAAGATGCGGCAGGAAAGGGTACCACACACAGGCTGGCAGCTTCTAACACGTTGGGCTGCTGTTGGGATGGAAATGTAGTAACACTAGGTTTAAATTGACTTTCAGTGCAAGAAAAATAAACATTAGGCGAAAGTCACTAGAACAGCACATGGATTCAGCAACATTGGTGACTCTGTGTAACTCGTCCATGCTGTTATCCTGAAGAATTTACCATAGGATTGTTTTAGTGTTTATAGGTACCACAGAAAGGTGATCTTGAAGAAGGTGGCTGGCATTCTCTTATTTTTGTCACAGTTCACAGTTTGAAATACTTTACTTAGTGCCTATATGCAACCTTCCTCAGCAAAGTCAAGCATAAGCTGAAGTCCCATGAAAAGTGGTGAGATTAAATCACATGCTAGGAAAGGTTTGCTAATTAGAACTGGTTTGCCTGTAGACTAGGACCCAAATTTCTTCTCTTAACAAATGCCTTAGTTATCCCAGAATAACCCCAAGACATAAGCCAGAAATGAGTCTCTAATGCAGTGTAGAGATAATACTATAGATTTTAAAAGAATTTCAGAATCACTTGGTGGCATTTTACAGGCAGCTACATCTGCAGAAACACCTGCTGTGTGCTATTTGTTCTATCTTCAAAAAAGAAATATCGTTCAATGGCTGAAGCAAAGCTGATACCCAAACTCGAAAGTAGGGAGGGCAGCCTGATCTCTCCAACAGAGCCAGGTCATCCTCGGAAAGTGCTTAAAGTGGATGTGACAGATGAGTTTCAGGTAGAACAAAGTGAAGGTACAGATAGAGTATAGCAGAAGATGAAACCAGAATTAAAGTGTTTAGGGGATGGACGGAGAGAAAAAGTGGAAACTATTTGGATTTGGTCTGAGCCTCCACATAAAATGGTTTATATGTTCACAGTATTGAGCCTGCTTCACTCTCTAATTTTCATAAACATCACACTCTGGGCACTTATTATTGCTCTTTCTATGCCCAGGTATATGAATTGCCAGGAGCCTAATTCTCCCTTTCAGGAGGAGATCAGTCCATTGACTCCTAATCATGCTCCGCGGCTTCCTTCTTAGCTGTGAGTGAATCAGATCGGAGTGAAGTCACCTTAGGTGAAGACCTCCGTCTCTAGGAAAGGCTGCTTAAGGTTGCCCGTGATTTTCTGGAAATGACACACCTTGCGGCGCTCATTGTGTAAGGCCCATACTTCACGCAGTCACCTTCTTTTTGACCTTTATGGTGGAACTGCGCATAGGTGGGGTGAGGAGGAATTTCTAGTAGAAAGGACTAGTGTTTTCTCACTTGTCAATTTACTTCAGACACAAATTCATTTGCTGCCCTTGAAGCAACCCGGTCAAGGCTGTGTGGTCCATTTGGAAGCCCAATCCTGTTTCTGATTCATATGAGGCGCTCCGCATAGACTGAGCCCTTTTTCTGCCATGCTATAAAAGAGTTGGGTTTTGCGTACTGCACTTTGGAATGAGCCCCTCGGAGGAACAGGCTCCATAAAGTTTTTATAACCCATATTTTATAAGGTATAGTGAGTTGGACGAAAGGAGTTTTTTCATGTGTATGTGTGTGCGTATGAATCAGAGCTAATACACAAGTAATTCAGCCTGGCAAAGTAGGTTGGACCACAGTCCCAATTTCTGTATAAGTTGACCCCTAGGATGCGGATGAGAGTGAAGTCTGTGGGGAATAGTGTGGCAATGGTTAGCGAGACATCACAAAAAACCTGTCATTTTCAGAGCGGGAGAAAGAATTCTCCTTGTAGTAGCCCACCATGTCCTCGAGTGATGCAGTATGAGGGTTTTGCCAGCGAAGGACCCGCCTTCTCCAGATTACATTTTGTGGGTTTGAAGGATTTCTTGTAAGAAATACTCAGAAGGTGACTGTTCCTTATGTATCGCGTTTTTAAACCTTACTCTAATTATGCAGGATGGTGTAGGTATCCCAATGCACTCCTGCTGTGGGGGTATGAAAGAGAAAACAACACAGGGGATTGCTGCTCTTCTTTTCCAAAACGAGCATTTACTCCAGTAAAACCCAGAGCTTTTGTAACTTGGTGCATCTCTGAATGCTGAAGTCCCTGTAGTGAATGCTGGGCACACAAAACATTTATGCGTCTTTTTGTCTCAAGGGCTCCGCAATGTGTATTTCAGATGGTTAACTTTGGCATTTTTTTTTCAATTAAATATGCAGATTAGAAACGCCTGCAAACTGTAAGCAGAGAAACGAATCTTGGATTTACTGTTCAGAGCAGTCTGCCTGGTAGTTGTGGCACTGGCTTAAAGCATGGGCAGGGATTTTTAACCCAGTGAAACTGTTTTTGTGATTCTTTTGTTTTAATTGGTTTTGGACCCTGAGACCTGGCCTGTCGGTTCAGCTGTTAAACACAGCCATGAGAGCAAAGCTCAGGAAATCTAGAGCGTAAGGCTGAGGGTGCATGTCACGCTGCCTAGTTTATGGCACCTAGCTCAGGAGGTGAATCCTCCTCTGTGGTCAGTAAGGTGTGAAATTCCTCCACGGAGTATCAGGTCGTGCAGTTAGAAGTTATATCTGGGGACAAGAGACTGAACGACACGATGCTCTTAGCACAGTCTGGGCTTGAGCAAAGCTCTGCAGAAACCCATCAGGCTGTGCACACGTTCTCAGCTCTCCGCTCCAGGTTTCAGGTTCTCTTATAAAATACAAATTTTGCTTGTAGGACAAATGCCTGCTGGTAACTACTTGGAAAAACCACCATCTAATTCACATTGACGCCCTCAGCTTAGTGGAGGTGAATGCAAGCGTGAAGTAATCTTGAATCAGGCTCCGTAAAATCATGACATTTCAAACACAGCCGTTTAAAACAGTTGTAGAATTCGAATTTGAAGGAGTCACATGTTCAGCCTCAGAGGCTAGAAATGTCTCCGCTCCTGCTCCGTCCCTTCTGCTGCAAAGATGACCACAAGCCTGTCGTGACAGCGTGACTCCAGCAGCACCAGGCAGAGCAAAAGACGTTGGCCCACCGCAATGCACTTTGCTCTTTGATGTGTACGAAACGTGTAAAAAGCTCCTTCTGACTCACAGCTCTGCTGTGGAAGAATTTCGGAAAGTTGTTTCTAGTGGTACAAGCTGCAAGACGGGAAAGAATTTGCTCCCCATATTTTGTAGTTAAAAACCCCCCTCCCAACATCATTCTGCAACAGTAATTTAGCATGGTCAAGATTTTAGCAGTTGTAAGGAATATTACCTGCCATAAAGTTTGAATGGTGTTGAATTTACAAAAAAAGCCTGATGTAAAATCGTACTGTCAGGAACAATTAGCCATGGTGCATAAAAAACCTCTTAGAGAGATTACACTTCCCAGATTGTTTTACAGAAAAACTTTGTGTTAATGTTATGCTTTGAATGCCTTTTGCCGTGAAACATTTAAGAAACAACAGTTTATAGTCTCTGATCTTTATGGTTTGGAAGAATGAACACTCTCCTCATGTTAGGCCAAATCGATGTTTTAAATTCGGGAGAAACCCCATCATGTTATAAAAAGGAGAGAATGTCCTAAGAAGAAAGTGGTCAAATCATTCCAAGATGTTATGGGTTTAAGGGTTTTTTTCAGCTTTTTTTCCTACGGAAAAATTTTCATGATCCTGGGCATATGGTCAAAAAACACAGAAGTGAGATATTTTTAGACAAGCACATTTGGTATAAAATTACCCACTCCAGCGTGCGCAGGGACAACCTGGTCCGTCCGCAGCACCGAGGGACGTTGATGCAGAAGGGTGTCCCTTCTCAGTGCCCTTGGACCGGACACTTTTTTCTGCTACAGCCCAGCGGTCTGGCTCAGGAATACAGAAGGCGAGGGTGGAAGTCTTCTCCTTCTGCATTACCTGACCCACCGTGTTCTCTCCGAGAGGCCGCGCGTGTTTTCCCCGGGCCAGGCTGAGGTGCAGAGCTCGCTCCGGTAGCAAAAGCCGGACTGAGAACAAAACAAACGCCTACGCAGAGCAGGACCGCTCCACCCGCCTCTCCGAATTTCTAGCCCTGGCATAACCGTGAGGGCGAACGGGGCTGAGAAACGGGGTTTGCCCAGGCAGGTGAGGAACCGTCCCGTCCCGAGGAGTACTGCAGGCGAAGGAGAGCCCTGACCCGCGGGCCAGCGCTTTTTGGGGTGCAGTCATCGTTCGTCCCTCTGCGCCTCCCGGCCAACGACGCCTGTGCATCTCTGGGGCCCAGTCCTGCAGCTCAGACTCGTTTGAGTGATTCGGGATCCAACTTTCTAAGATCTGCTTGTAGTCTTTTTCCAGCCCTGTCAGCACCGCGGAGCCAAGGCATCCCTGGCAGCTCAGGCTGGATTCTGTTTGGCCTCACGCATCATCACCAGTCTTGCCAGTTAATTCAGGCGGAGGGTGATGATGTGTGAGGCAGAAAAAGCACAGCCTGGCCTTCAGGTGCTGGGCACAGTCACCACAAAGGCAGTCAGGAAAACGCTGTTTCCATTCGTACACTTGAGCGAGCGTGACCTGGGAATCCTTGAGGCTGGAACAGATCCTGGACCTCAGCGGGGTTTACTGCTCGGCCACAGATGCTTTTGAATGACTGAGAAACTACCCCGGCAGCGGGTTTGTGTCGCTGCGGGCCGTGCCAACGCCAGGATGGCACTTCAAGCCCGGGTGAGAATCCTCAGCAAAAAAGAGGCTTTTTTCAGCTTGGTAAAGCAGCGGCGAGTCTCTACCTGAGAGCGCATCGGAAGCCTGCCAGCCAGTTTGTCCTAGCTACTGGGGGTCACCTCTCTAAATCCCCATGGTCGGCGGTGGGGCTTCCTTGATGCCTTTAAGCTGAGGTATTGGGGCTGAGCAGACCTTCGTTGTTTTCTCGACCGCCCTGGAAGATGCTGCTTCCCCTGGAAGGGCAGCGGGACAGGTCTCCCGCAGCGAACCCTGTGCCCCGTGCTCCGGTGGGAAGAGGCGGATGCCCGTCCTCTGGCGATGCCGTTCTCCCGCAAGGACGAGCAAAAGGGTTTTTCGTCAGCAGCCGGACCCCGAGCCTCTCCTGCGCTCCCCGGGTGCCTGGGAACGCGCAGCCCTGCGACGGATCCGGGGCGTGCGGGAGGCTTTGCTTCTGCTGCCGGAGGGACGCGGCAGAGGCACGGCGGCCAGGGACCCACGTGTTTTATTTGTGCGTGTCCGTGCGCACGCGTACGCGTGCGCACGCCTGTGTGGAGGTCCCTACGTGGAAGGTTTTGCTTTGGTTTTGTTCTGTTTAAGGGACGCCCTAGTCTTGATGGGCGTATGACTATTTTTAGGGGTGGCCAGCGGTACCCTGACATTAGATTAATAAACGCGTGCCAAGATGAACTCCGCGCGGTATTTTCAGTTCCCACTACCCCGTGTTAGGAGACATGGCACCAAAAGAACTGCAAAAGCCCGTAGCCATGCAAAGAACACAATATAAAATGCAGACCAGGAAACAGACCGAGGCATGATCGTCAATAATGCTTAAAAGTCATAATCCACACAGTTTCTGGCAGGAATGGAAAAGCAAACCACACAAGATCCTGGAATATGTGTGCAGGTATGCACTGAGTTTATTCTGGCGCAAACCAAAGTATGGCCCTAATAAAAAGTCCACATGTCTGACATCGTGTGCTGTTCTTTTGAACTGACATAGAAAAGGTTTATCAGGATGGCGACCAAAAAACGTTAGGCTTTGGATTTGTAGATGACTAAGCCAGACTTTGGTCTGCAGACATATTTTCAACGGTTGATGGCATCACATGCAATCACGGCCCTACAAATACTCACATGTATGTAACAAGACCCGTGTAAGTAAAACCAGTGAGATTACCTTGTGAGTCCAGTCATTCTTCTCTTTGTACATTCAGGTTTGCATCCAAGAGAAAGGAAGGGGTGAGAAGGCAGGCATATATCCATGAGGAGGGTGAAAGTTTAGGGAGAACTCTTCTTTGCTTTACCTGTGGTATTTAGAGTGACTCACGCTGCTCAGAAAGGCCAGGACTTGATCCAAAGCTGATTGATACCTTACTTCAAGGAAAGCTGGATCTTTTTTGATTGGTACTGACCGCTTGTGATGATGAACTCGGTGCTCAGGCAGCGGTCTTGTACACATGGAAAATCAACCCTAAGCTCTCCTGGAAATGCTACTTTTTTTATTTAGTTTACTTATAGAACCTAAAATTCTCATCACAAAAGGCTTCACGAGACGGATGGAGGTACTCTAAAAACCAAAATACCTCAATTGTACTTGTTAAAATGCTTAAAAAATAAGAAGTCAGATGTAAGTTAGGCACTATGCCTTTAAGGTGGGATTTCTCCAGAGTAAAGCTGGAGTGCCAGGAGTACTTCTTTCAACTTCAGATTATGTGATATATTGGTTTGTTCTCAGAAGCCACAGTGCTTCCTTATTTATGTAGCTTTGATCTAAAAAGCTGTTTATTTATGTTTTATTGAACTATAAAACATCCAGTAAACATGCCTTATGCTTTTATTATGTTCTACATGAATTCTGTCATGAAAATGTCAAGGAAAAATAATGAAGATCTTTATGGTGTTGCTGCTGGTGTCTTCCTTTGGAAGTTCTTATGCTTTGTGTTTCTGTTCATACGACTGTAAAATTCATAAGGCCTGCAGATGTCTTGCCTGCTAAGCATCTGGAGGAGAAGGAAGTTTTTCCTTATGAAATCCCAATGGATACACTACCGAGGGCATTATGAGAAAATAATGATTTGACATTTCTCCTTGGATGCCACTTGATAGGGTCTGTATCATAATTATCTGGAGGTATTAATTATCGTGGTGGGAATGACTTTCTGTGCTCAGCTGCTTGTGAGATGTTCTTGCTATGGGCTATGCTCCTTATTTGCAGTATCTCACAGCAGCCAACAAACTACCGGGAAAACCTGATCAAAAGCTGGGGCACAGGCTCTCAGCCCTAATTGCACCGAATCCCTGCAGCGTGCCTGGATAAGAGGTCCCAGGTTTTTAGAGTATCAGTAATAGCCCAAATCACGTAACAGCGCTTCCTTCCTAGTTATGGTATTATCAATGTTGTTGTAATAGAGCTGAGAAAGAAAATTGTAAATTCAACACGGGCCTAATTGTTCTGCGCTGTACACTGTAGTTTAATCTAGCAGGCGAAGAATTAACCTGCTCTGCTAATTGACTAAGGGGAGGCCCAGGTGAGCTGCAGGTTGTTTACTGGCTGTGAAAGCCTGGGGAAGCCAGCTGAGGTTGGGTGGTGTCTCGTGTAAAGCAGGCTGTGGCCATGCCTTCTCCTTTCTGCCGATGCTCCTCTTGCTGTGGAGGCTCTATGCTGCTGGAGCTTTGGCTGACGTGCCTAGGCCTTTCCTCTGGGAGCAAAAAGAGCTTCCTTCGCTCTGTTAATTGCCCGCCCCTGTAGCGAGAGACCTTTCGAGAGATTTGCTTCTGTGTCCGGTGGGTTGTGTGGGGAGGAACTTTCCTGAGCCGGAGCTTCCGTGGGCTGGGAAGGGTACTTCTTGCCTTTGCAATGCAATGATGTTCTCTCAGCCCGTTGCATGGGCGGTCTTGGGAAGATGGGAGAAGTTATGGTTGTGTGAGGTCTGAAGTCGGCCATGGGAAAGTGAGAGGAAACCTTTGGATGTGCCCTTCTAGATTGGCCTCACTAAAAATGGTGTGTCTGGAGTTAGTTAGGCAGCATACTATCTCACAAAGTGACGCTGGCATTGCTGTACCCTGTCTCACCCTTATTTCTGTAGTATAGTTGTTGCTGCTCACCCCAAGTCCCTAACCCAGCTACTTCAAGAAGAGAGCTTGAAAATAAGACAGTTCTTGTACCAGAAAATAGGTACTTCTGGGGCACAGCCTTCTCTCCACAAGCAGGCAGCTTCTAAACCTTCTGGTGAGGTCAACGGAACCATATTCTGACAAGGTCAAGAGAGTAGGGGTCAGGAAAAAAGTACCCTGAATGCTGGAGGAATTATTGTGTTGTGTTCTTCAAGTCCCCTTTTATGAAATCACAGGGCTGGTAGAGTGGCCAAGAAAAGACAGAAGGTTGAGTTCTTTTTCCAACACCTCTTCTCACCACTTCCGTTTATGTTAATTTTTTAATTTAAAGGGGTCTCACCTTCCTGCCACACAGAAGACTGGAGCGCTCTCAGAGAAGCTTCTACCCATATCAGCCGAGCAGGTTAGTTGTGTATGTGTGAGAGGAGAAGCGAGTTATTAAATTTGGGGGTCAGCAGTGAGAAGGTGTGGGAATCTGGACTGCTTCAACCCTAAATTATTATGGTTCAGTATTTCAAAAGTGTAATATCATGCCAGTCAGGATCTGGGTGTCACGTTGTTAGTTCTTTCTCTACAAAACGTGCTCTTCGAGCTTCTCGGAGACCGACGTGCACAAGTCCCTTTTGGGGTTCTGAAGCAGGACTGGTTCAGAAATGTGAAAGTTTGCTTCCTTTCCATTTGAACAGAGAGCAAAAGGCTAATTCCATTTTACAGTCATCTTTGTACCAATATAGTTTGTATGTTGCATTTGACCTCCTGTAACAAGGTTAAACCACAAGGATCCCCTTGAGAAGTTGCTATTCATCTTTTATATGTGAAGATTTTCAAGTATAGAAAGGGGATAAACCTAATACGGTGTTTAATGGAAAAAAATTATGACACCAATAACACATCTGTGTCTGTAATTTCACAGGTTTTCTTTCTGTATATTTATATATGTATATATGTATAATTTAATATCAGCCTCAGGGTTGTGGTCTCACATGTCATCAGCTTGCAGGAAACTGGATCCTTGGACTAAGTATCAGATGAGTTGCTAATGTTTGGAAAAAAAGCAAAAAACATGCTTTAGGTCTCTGTTTTATGGCTGTTATTGAAGTAAGAATTTGTGATTGTAACCTGATGCTTGCCTCACCAACATGTTTTCATTATTGTCTGGATAATTGAAAGTCCAGGCAAATTTGGACGTTAGGAGATATTACACACGAAGGTCTTGGTGCTCAGCACAGCTGAACCTAGAGGTGGTTCAAATTAAGGATGAATATGTTTCACCATTTTATGCAGGCTTAAAGATTGTTTTATTCCCCCCCTCCCCAGTCTAGACGCAGGCTGATTAACATGTACTTGGTTTATTTCCAGGTCTGGTTATCCAGTGTACCCAGGCTGTCATACACAAGCTCTCAGACTCTGCTGTCTCATGAACAGCAGTATGACTTCTCAGACTTATTTTGCGGCAGTTCGGCGTGAACTATCCACGATAACGCGATAATGTATTATTCCCTTATTGTGTAAGGAAGCATGCCAAGGGAAGAGAGCTTCCCTTTGCGCAGGGCTTGTTTTGGGGAGGGCTATGAGCAGGACCTTTCTGTTATGTGGAAGTGTACCTGTAGGAAGAAGCTGCTAGATCTTCACTAGCCTGTAAAAGGAAGTTTAAATATTTCTGTCCATATCCGACCAGTTCTCGTAGAATTTCTGCTTGGTTTTGTTTGTTTATGCAAAATGGGTGGTCCTGGTTCAGTTTGTGGGTTCCAGGACTAAAAAAAACCTACCCAGAACCTTGGTTTGTTGGCAGGAGTTGACATTTGTTGAAAATCATCAGAGTTGCAAGGACAGATGATGGGGACCTGACCTAAAAGGTGGTCCTCCGTGTCAGAGTGAGACATGATGACAGGGGCACCTCTCTGCCATAGTCCAGGCCTATTCCTGTTCCATGTTTAAATCCACAGGATTTATGGATCTAGCAGTTTCCCCACTACGTTAACTCAAGAGCTGACATACACAGAAAAAGGTAAATGAGGTTTGTAAGTTAATCCCTATTAACTGGGCATAACTGGAAAATTAAACCAAACAAAAACTTTGGGTGGCTTTGAAAAACACCATGGGACTTTTCTGCCAGATTTCTGAATCCTTTAATTAGATGCACGTGTCTCCGCTGACAAAAAAAACAGGACTTGATCATTCATTAATCTTCACGCACAAGAGTCAACTAGTTCGGTGCAGTGCTCAGCCACAGAACAAGCAGACATGGACAGTGTGAAAGCAGACCTGCTTATTGCTAACCCACTCTTCGGGTAAAAAGCCTTTGAACAATTGGAAAAAGCTAACTCCATTTTTGAGTTCTGCAAGGAACTAATTACTTGCCTGGACTCTACCCACATACCAGCCTCTACCCCCATAAATCCACTGAACAGCAGGCATCCATGAAAGTCCTCCACACTTCTTTTCTGAATCAGGTTCTTTATGTATATCTCAACTTGCTTGTGGAAGATTCATGGCCCAGGCTGCCTTAAGTATTTTTGTTATGAATAGGAACCCTTAAACATTTCCTTCTCATTTAATTTATCATTTTTTTTGGGCTTTCAACACTGGGTACAAGCTAGAAATAATGGGAGGCAAAGTTTGTCCCTGAGAAAAGAGCCTTAAAATAATAAAGCATACGCTGGGAAGGAGAGCAACGAGGGAAATAAATTAGCCACTTCCAAGACGGGAAGATTTTTATGTTGTGCGGCTGCTACATGGCATCCCGGTGTCTCTAAGTATTGACTTGATTCCATGTCGAAGTATGCTGTTAGGCGCAAGTCGGGAAAATAGTGAAAATAACAATGACAATTGTAGCAACTGTGTTCCAAGCTCGCTGCTGGCGTTGGGATGTGGAGGTGTGCAGAGAGGTCGTTACTCACTGTTGAAATGTCTCATAAGGATGACCGTAGCCAGAGATATATGCAGCTCAGTAGTTCCACTTCTCCAAGGTTCTTAATAATTAATTATTAAGTACTGGTGATTTACTTACACTCACGCCAGTGGGTTTTTTTCGCCATGTGGGCTGGGAAAGTTAAAGCTGTGTTTTGAATTAGGGGTTCAAACAAATCTGCTCAGCTCAAAAGGAAACAGAGTTGAAAACACTGACTTCCTCCCAGTCAGGTATCACAACAATAAACCTGTTGAGATTTCACTTGGAAATGGATTGTGGATTTGCTAATACTTTTAGTAAGTCGCATTTTACAGCTTGGTATGTCGTTTAAGTTCATAACAGAGCACAAAACCTAATACTAATACCGTCTTTAGAGCTTAAAATAGAGCCGCGTTTGGAATAAATGCTTTGTTTACGGCATCTTGAACAGAACAAGAAATGGCAAAATTTGAGAAAATGCAGATGATGTATAAAATAGGCTGTTCCAAGCTATACATAAATCCCTTAGATTATACAGCGAGGAAGACCCGCATACTCATAATAATGTCTGTGAAACAAGTACAAAATGCAAGTCCTGACCAATTACTTCACGTGCAGTTTGGCCCGCAAGTAAAATAACAGACTACTTTTCTCAGCTGCTGAAAGCACTTTTTTCAGGGGCAATTTGGTTCTATGCCTTTTCAAAGGGAAATTTTATCCATCTTATTTTTTACTGTGTTATGTATGCATGTGACATATGGACTTACAAATGTGCAAATCATCACCAGAGCACGAATGATCCTTACCATTAGCAAATGGCGTGTGCAATGTAAATTTTCAAGAGTTTTCTGGTTTAGTCAAGTCACGCTTTTTATAAAGTCAGTGACAAATCTCCAGTTGTCTTTGGGGGGGAGCAGGTCTCATCTTGTTGGTGAGCTCGCCTTCCTACTTGGTGTCCGCAAGTCGGTTCCTCTGCTTCTTGGGTGCTCCAGCATCTCTCTCAAGCTAAGTGTTGGAAATGAGGTGCCCAGATGAAATGTGGTTGCCTTCCCAGAAGTCTAGGCTTATCACCTCCAGGGCTGCTCTGCTTTCCACTGACTCAGAAGGAGAACATTTTTCACTGACTGTTCCAAACCAGCCAGGGAGGTTGAAGACAGCCTATATAGTTTCATCTAATCTGATGCTGGAACTCGGAAAGCATTGCATCGGTTAGCTATGATTCAGAATGTTAACCACTAAATCAGTTAGAGGAATTTATAATTCATTTCAGCTATTGCAGGATTTAGTACAATAAGATCATTATTGCCTTGAGATATCCTTCAGGTCATTAATTTAAATTAGAAATGCCTTCAAACAGGATATCATGCACAGCTCCTTCCATAGATTTTAAACCTTAAATAAACTCAAGAAATACTTCCTAAGAGATATTATTTTTGCAGATATGAATCACTGCTTCCAAGTAGCGTAATACCTGACTGGTTACGGTTGTCAAAGGTGGCACTGCAGTAAGCAGCAGGTACATTCTTAATCGTGCTAATTATTATTGCTGTTTTTAAAGGACTACGTTCTCCCATAACTGAACGACTCTTCAACATTCTTTAGTGATTTTGCGCTACAGAGGTGTAGTTTGTTGCTTGCATAACCGGATTCAGACTAACAATAACTGTGACCTTGTAAACGAGGTGGACGTTTACTGTGGAAGACAACTCTTACAATAATGGTACACGACCGTGGTAGGGAGCAGCAGTCGGTAGGGGAATCTTCAACAGCAAGTGATTTGTTGCCAGCTGGGCTTAAATCACGACGGCAGGAGACAGCAGTGTGAGGTGGCAGGGTGCTAAGGTTGAGGGAAGGACTGGGACCGACCTAGGTGCGATGGGCAAAAATATGAAAGAAGATGGTAAAATGCCTTAAACACCTGAGGCTGCAGAAGGCATTCTAGTGCCAGTCTAGGGTTGGTGTAAAGGCAGCCTTGAGAGTCAGGGCTTTGGCTTGCTCTGGGGATGGAACTATTAGTATGAAGAGTCAGTAGAAATCATTTGCCAAAATGAATTGATATAGCACCAGCCGCCTCAAAAGGTGGCGTCTACAATTTATGCTCTTTGAATGGAGAGGACTTCTAAAATGGGAGGGTTGTTTTCACTGCGCTATGAACTGAGGTCTTTCACTCGCAGCTCAAACCACTCTTCTCCAGTGCAACACAAACAACTGGTCATTGGGATTCACAAGGACTTAGTTGAGATTAGCTGGTTTTACCCAAACGCAGATATATACCTCCAAGCTTAACCCACTCTCAGGGAAGGCTCAGATCACTTGGTGCTTCTTTTCCAGCTTCTTTTCCAGTTTCTCTTCCCTTGCTGGGGAGCTGAGGGAGAGCCAAGTGCTCTCGCTGGGAACAGCGAGGCCACCTTAGGGCATCTCAGCATCAAGAGCTAAGGGAAGCGCTCCTGACAGCAGGCGCAAGTGAAAAACCGTGAAGAATACAGCAGGGCTTTGCTGCAGGTTGTCATCTATGCTGGCTTACCCGCGCAAGGAGGGCTGTGCGTGCCTTCTTTCTGAAGCTGGCAGTATGGAGGGCTTTTTGCTGCAAAAAGAAAAGGAGTACCAGCCTCCGTACTTACACGTGTAATAAATGGAAGCTGTAGCTTGCTATTCAGCATCTCTGTAAGCAAATTGTGTTAATTAAAAATGTGTTCTCTGAAGTGTTTTTTTCTCCCTGCAAGAATACAGCTGGGGTGTGGACATGAATGTGCAGTAAGTGGAGCTCTGTGCCTTGGCCTTTGCAGCCAGCCTCTTTTGCAATGCTCAATACCTGAGCAATCTGATTTAAAAAGACTTGCCCCAAAACTTGGTATAAAACTGTGCTGCGAGGATCAGCAGGAAAGACTCAGCAGCATTTAAATTAACAGTTCTGTTGGCTACAGATTTTAGTTTCTCAGTTGTTTCAGACAACTGTTTCAACCTCTGATTATTTCTTTTTTTTTCCTTAGTCTGAATTTCCCTGTTCAGACTTAGGATTACCTCACGTCCATGGTTTCTGTTTCACCTGGATTTTGAGCAAAGGACTGCATAGAGCTGTCAGTACTACAGGCATCTGGAGAAATCCAGCATTTGGGCCTGAGCATCCAATCTGATGATTGTAAACGTATCTGTGGAAGTGTTTTCAGTGAGTGTTAGGTGATCACAGAACGACCGTGAACTCAGGCAGCTCTGAAACCCTCTTAGGACTGGGGTAGGAACCCTTCATTTCTGGGAAGCAATTGCTCCTGCATTTCTGCCCTTGTTTTAATGTTTGGTATTTTTGAGGCTTCCTGGACAAGTTACTGCTCAGTGGTGGAAGAAAGGCGTTTGCTGTCTCTCCCACGTTACATGGTCCAGCTTGTTTCTTAGAAAGCGGCAACTCTAAGTGGAGACTGATGGCTGCTCGTAGATATATCTGATTGTTTTTTCTCTCTCTAACCACCTCTGTGCGCCGGAGCTGCCCCAGTCCTCCCTGTTGTCTTCCCCTTTCTTGGCTAAATGGGGAAAGGAAAGCTCCTTGGCAGCTTGCCACGCCGAAACCCCCCACCCCTGATTTATTATCACTGAAACCAGCTGCAGATGTTGGCTGGGCCGGTGCTCTGCTGCCAATTAGGGAGTCTCATGCAGAGATTACTGTTCTGTTTGCCTGGCATTCAGAAACGAAGGGAGTGGGTCTGTGCAATAAAAATGAATTTTAAAAAGACGAAAAATAGGTTTCACCTAGGCAGGTAGCGGCTGGAACAGCGTTTGGGGGGGGGGGGGGGGGGAGTATGGGCCAGATTTCAGGGACTTTATATGAGTTGCCATTTCTTAGGTCTTTCACTGTGCTAATGAACCCTAAAATTCCACACTGAAACTCACCCAGCCCCTGTGTGCGTGCCTGTGTGATTTGGGGGCTTGAGATTTATCTCGGGTTCACTGAAAGTCTGTCTGAACTGTTCCTGTATTTAAAAGAACCTTTCAGTAAAGCTGGCCTCAGCTTTCAATAGCTAACCAAATCTCACCTCAACCTGTCTGCATGGGGAAGCAGTCTCGAGAGCTGTGCCTTTTAGTTCTAAAGCCATTTTGCCGTGCTACCTGCTGTACATGGTAATGGTGAGAGAAAACAGTTTTCAGGGAGCTCTTCTATGAAAATAGCATTACTTACTACACGGAAAAAGGGATAAGAGGAGGAGACACAATACTGAAAATGTTTGTAAAGTACATACCAGTCTTAAGGTAGATATTTTCTTCCGCTGTTAATCCATAGTTTAAATCAAACTGCTCACAATTCTAGATCATCTAATGCAAAATTAGTGTGACGTAAAACATGATCCCTTTTAATCCCTTTGTTCTACTTCTGTTACATTTTTGGTCTATGATCTACCATTGCAGTTTCAACGATAATTTCATAATACTGCATCTCCAGTGCTATACATATTGCCACATGACCTATTGTAGCAAAAAACTGTTCTATGTATGATGAATATTGCCAACTTACATTTTCAATGCTGTGTGTAGCATTGCAATTGCAGTTTGACCAAGTACAGCTGAGAACCATGTGAATCAAATTGGGGAAAAAATTATCCGAGTGTAGAGTGAAATGAATGTATGAAAAAAATTGCGGAAGAGTAAAGTCTGAGACAGTCTTATTCGTTGATATCAATAGCACCTGTAACGGTAGGATGCTCCTTTGGGTAAAAGCAGTTGTGTCTCTTGCAGCCCAAGCAAGAAACCTAAACAACTTATTTTTCCTTAATGCAGTGGTTTTTAGTCTTGCCTAAAACTCTGCAATTCAGCGAAACAAAATCTGAAAGGTATTCTGCTACTTACTCTCTCTCACAGACCTTCTTAACGTAGGGTTAATACTTACACTGTGTTCTGACAGTTTCTAAAAATAAATAAATAAAAATTCCGGAAGAACTTAAACATGCCTTTTTCTAACCATTTACCCCTTATGCTGAGTGTCCTTGTCCGTCTTTCTATATGCTTGCTATCATTTCTAAAGTTAATAGGAAATAAATAGAAAAAATATTAGAGTATTAGTTTATAACTCTTGTATTTTCAGCTCTTGATATTTGAGTTTAAAAGTAGCCCATACTGACCTACTAGAGTATCAAGTGGTGAGCGCTCCAAATGAAATGCAAAAGCTAATCTCACCACTTGACCGGTTGGAATGAATTCCTTACATATACAAGCAAGATCAGAGCCCATTAGCAACCAATATTAGATTAAATGAGACTAAACATTACATGTGTGATTTTACTTCTAGAAGTAGTTTATTATTGCTATAATGTAAAGCACTTCTTCGCTGCAGCGCGGTTTGAGTGTTTAGTCTCTCCCAGAGAGCGCCCGTAGTGCTGTGCACAGGATGCTCGAAGGAGATCCTGCAGTTTCCGTGGCTTATCTGGAGAGCAATCTGATGCAACAGCCCCAGAAGAACAGAGGGATGAAATCTGATAACCAGGCTTTACTCAAACTTAATAGCAACATAAAAGACTTTATTTTCGCTTTTAAGGTTTGAAATGTATTTCGCTATGAAGATGTGGTGTTACGTTACCGTAATGCACAGAAGGATTTTGCAAGCAAAGCCTTCAATAAAGTTTCCCAGCTACTGTATCCTCCGGACAGTTGGGGTTGGTAAAGTGGGACGCTTGAGAGCGGCCAAAAACATACACCTAAAGTTAAACCAGGGAAATAAGTTTGGATACTGCTAAAGATTCCCTGCTCATGACCCTTGACAGGGCTAGCCAACTCTCTGGGCCAGACAGGAGAAGCATCCTCACCGTCGACGTAATGATGCTGTTTTCAGGGCGGGATGAAGCACTGGGAGAACGATTATTTGTTTTATCTTTGCTTTGTTTGTTTGCAAAACTGGAAGTCGATTCCTTCCAGTAGGAACTGCAGTTTGCCAATGGGACAAATTCAGTGTGTTTGAAATGTCGTCATTTTGCGGAGGGACGGGTTGTGCTGGTGGCAGACTGGACAGAGTGCTGGGCGGCTTTTTTCATTTTCACATTCTCTCAAGTGAGATGGTGTAAAAATTGCCTGTTGGATCTCATGAGGGAATTCAGTGATGCTTGGCCAGGGGAGTTTTACCCAGATTTCAGTGAGCCATGAGGAAACATAATGAAAAAGATTGACACAAACTATCTCCTGTTCTTTTCTGTCCGTATTCTTGGGAGGGAAAAAACCAACTCAACCCACTCCTTTAGGCTCTCAAGATTTCCGCAATGCTGAACTTCCAGGGAACCAGTGGTAACTTACAATCAACGATGAAAGCTGAGCAAAGCAAATCCCATTCTTCTGAGGTTTTTTTTTTTCCAAACAAAATGTGATGCTCTGGTGCTAGACAAAAATGTTGCCAAACCCACATTACGTCAAAATGCTTCATAAAACTAAGTCAAATTTTCCTGAATTTTTTTTTTTAGAAGAAAAATATAAGCAAAAAGCTGTAGCAGAATAAAGCAGACCATGTTCATACTATTATCAAGTGTAGCTATGGATTTTCAGTGATTTCTTCTAAAATTTTTCTGTAGAATGAACATCTACTGTTAGAAATTTGAAACTGAAGTAATGTTTTGATGTAATAAAATATTTCGGTCAATCCAGGCTTCAAATTACTTAATTGATTGTGGTATTTTGGAGTTTAGCTCTCAGCTAAAAAACCCAATGAATTTGAAAATCCCAGAATTCTTTATGAATTGGAACTCCCTCTTCTGCATAGACTTGATCTTCCCCTCCTATGAGGTGGTGCACAAGTCTTTCTCCTAGGGGGAATGTGTGGTTCACACAAAACTACCACAAGCTCCTGCTTGCAGGCTCCTTGTGGAAGATGGTCCTGGACAGCAGCACAGTCTGTGCGTGGAGTCGTGGCTCCAAGGATCTGTGCGCTCCAGAGCGATGGAAATGGCACTCATGTGCCCTAAGTAGACACACGCTGAGGGGCAATCAACCCCAAATCTTGAATATCTTTCTTAAGATGAGGTGAATTTCCCCATCTATCTTCCCACAGGCTGGGGAGTGACTTGAGTGGTTTAGTGAGTAGTTTAGACCCGGCACCTAGTTATCTGGATGCTAACATGTGGTGGGGATGGATTCCCACTAAGTGGTTTGCATAGGGTCCAAAGGACATCATCTGCAAAGGAAGGAATGGTCTTGGATCTCCCAAATCCTAATAAAATGCCTTAACCATAACATTATTATTTCTTTTGGTAATTTTGTGGTATATGGAAGCATTTTATTAGTATGTGGTTTTGGACAAAACATAGAATATTTGAGCAGGCCAACAGCAGTTGCACTTGCAGTGTTTGGTAAAACTGAAGACGATATTTTATTACTTAGTAAGCCTTCACGGGTGATTTTAACCTCTCTCCAGCATTTAGTAGAAAGTAAACTGCAACTTGAACGGTACATTTGACGGTAGGTTGGCTTTTACGTTGTGCACGGACGTGCCAGGTGTGCGGCTTTGGGGTCGGAGGGACAGAATACCTGTCTCTCGCTGAGACCCGGTCCTCTGGGTACGGAGGGGGTCTGTCCCCCGGGAAAGGCTGCCTGGTCGTACAGCAGCAGCAGCAACACGCACCGCCGCATCTGCGGGTCGCGCGTGAGATGCGAACCCGTAAAACCAAGCCTGTAATATACAGAAACAGAGCCTGGGTAGTTAATGGTGAGACTCTTGCCTGCTTTGTGCAGAAAGCTTTCATTTAATAGCGCGCCACATAGTGTAAGTTCACTGTTTAATTATAGACTGTCAGAATTTGTGTTCATATTTGCAAAGCTGGGATCGCTCTCTTTGCAGTATTTGTGCTTCTCGGTCACAACAGGAATAACTTTCTTTCACAGCATACAGATTCCTAGCAGGGTAAGATTGATGGGTGAAAGAAGTGCACCTACTATAGGTTAACTTAGGCATTATTCTGCTAGTAACAATTAATTTGGGGTAGACCTTGAGAGAGAGACTGAGTGGGAAAAACTCATTGTAAAACAACATGGAGAAAATTCTCCCCCCAAGGAAGCGCCGGAGCGTAATCCCTTCTAAAGAGCAGACTTGGCAAAACTGTCACTAACAAAAGAGGAGCCGGGAGAAGTTGGTGGGCCAGGCGTGACGGGAACGTCTCATCAATGCGCTGGGTTTAATTGAGTTCTTTCACTGCTTATACAGTTTTAATAACATTTGGAGATGGAGAAGTGAAGGCAGTGGCTTCTGTTTCTGATAGATTCCTTTGCACTGAGATTTAATGGATTAGCCAAAATGATGTGAAAAAATGGATCTCTGATTTATTACCTGCAATTTTTCGCTTACTGCAGCATTTTTTTCCTCAATCAGTGTTTTCCACCCTGTTAAAGTCTTGTGTGAATAAGTGCTATGTTGTGTTTCTGGATTTGCCCGGAGGGCTCATCAGACGACCCTTTGCCTACAGTCCCCACCAGGCCATTTAAACAGGAAGTTTAATTTTATAGTATTAAAAAAGAGAAAACGGTACTTAATTATCTGGCTGTGAAACAGCAGTACTCTTTCTTAATTTTAGTAGCTAATAAAATGCTGTTCCTGCAGTTAACTACTTCTGGTCCAAATGCACTACAATTTTGGCTATTTGAATAGAATATTTTATGAACTGTTATATATTGCACTACAGTTTTTAAACTCCACTATGACATATTTCTCTCAAGATTTATTAGCATTTTTTATTTAAAACAATATATTAAAGAGAGGAGAAAGAGTAATCTTAGCTAAAATTCAAATATTAGAAAAACATAACATAGACCAAATCTTTTCATTTAACTTCCCCCCCTCCCCTTCTCCTCTCCCACTGTTGCTATAAAAAAGTTTTTTGGAACAACAACCCACACCTGCATCATTAATTCAATATGTCTTCCAACATGACTCAAATCATAGTATCAGTTTCAGGGGCCATTTGCTACTTAAATGACTTTATGAAAACAGAACAATGAACTACCCCTATGCAGTCCTTACTTTAACTCTGGGTAAAATAAACTTCAAGATCTTTTATATCCCAGTACGCTCACTTCTTTACTAACAGTTGCCTTTCTGCTTCTTCCCCCCCTAAGCAAACAGTTTCTCATTAAGCGTGTGATGTCTGTTGTGCTGCAACTGTCTTTATAAACTTGTTAATGCCTAAAGCATGGGCAGCACGTCTGCATCGAGACAGAAGCCCGTCTGGACGTTTTCTAAATTGGAAATTTTGGGGGGCGAGAGGCCTTTTGTCGCAGTCGGTGCCGCTGGGGGCTTCCCGCCGAGTGGCACGGGGCAGGCAACGCGATGAGGCGAACCGGTCCGAGGGAAGAAGCTCCCTGCTTGCATTGATAAGGCTGTGATTTTTTTTTTTTTTTTTTCCTTCCCCAGTCCAAGACACTGATGAAGGAACGACGCATACGAAAGGAAGGTTTAATAGCTGCATCGGTTCCATCATTGCGATGGCCTGTGTTTGCGTGGCTGAGGATGACCATGGGAAGTTGTTTGCTGCTTAGGTCTTGGATGAGAGAGGGGTGTCTTAGAAAGTGGGTGCTGATAATCTCCAGCAATAAACTGCTGATTCTCTGGTGCTCTGCTGTGGAGTGTAGTCCAGTTGTAGCAGCTGATTCTAATGGAAGTAGCTCTCGTTTCAAGGGTGCATCTTCTTTGTGCAGGGTGGTATGGCAACAGGAGCCACCAGACGTCAGTTGTGCCAACTTTTGTGGGCACCTTGAACGTGCTTTGCCAAGGCTGGAGGGGAGGGCTGGCCTGACCGTGGGAGATGGTCCTCAAAAACAGGATTCGGAAGGGGGAAACAGGAATAATCTCTTAATGTTCCAGAAATACACAGCCTATGAGGAAGACTCTCTAATTTAAAATCATTAAACCTAACTTCTCCTTGATTTAAGTTTCTTCACGCCCATGTATTACATCTCAAAGATGGACTTGTTCAAATACCACTTAACCTGTAACTGCACTCTGATCTGGGTATTTTATTTGGCTTTAAATATTTGCTGGTCATAATGAAAATGCTGTGGTTGTGGGAGTGACTCTTATAAAACACACGTAAACAGGAGCTTAATGGATGTGCTGCTCTTTGTCTAACCAAACATTTCTAACATCAGTTTTTAACGAGCCTAATTGTTCTGAGGGCTCCCACGTGGTCTGTGCTGGTGCTTCTCCTGAAACTTTTCCAAATTTATTTATGTAGTTCTTGGATGCCTTCTGAGACAATAACATGCCAAAGTTCTCAAAGTTCCCACTGCCATACCGGGTCCATTCATCTTTCTAGCTAACATTTATGGCAATCCAGCTTCCGTGGTGCATCAGCATGTGAAAACCCCGCAGGCACTGACTCCTATCACAAGCTGTTGAATAGAGGAGTGCTGTTAGCTCCACTTCGCCAACTGCAACCGAGGGCTGAATCCTCAGAAGTATTTAGCTCAGTAGGAACCCTAGTGGAGAAAGCGAACAGGTGAGAAATCTGCTGCAAATTGTGGTAAGCACGTATGCAGTCAGATGCTTAAATGCATGTGACAAACTCGGACTGAGGAATTTGCCAGACGATGTTCAGGAAGGCTGTGGTGTGGGAACAGAGTAGGACTGTGGTCATCAGAGACGCAGGTTTATGCTTGTCATGACTTCCTGGCAAGTCCTTCATTATGTCCTTATTCTAGGGAAGTTTGTCTCCTCTCGGTGGAAAAAGAATTGCGTGCAAAAGCCGTGTGGTCGCTACCATCCTTTCATGAGATTGTGACTTTCCAGTAAGGTATTCTAGATGCAGGCCTTCAGCTTTTCCCGAGCCAGGACCACATCGTTTGTTCCCCTTATCACCTCGACCCAGGTAGAATCTCATTAACTTCAGCAAGGTCCTTCTTGAGTTGTACGGTGGTAAATGAGAGTCCCTGGGTGTCCTGTCTGGTGGGGAAGAAATTCAGAATAGATGGCACAGCTGCACAATTCCTTATGAGTCAGGTCGCTTATGAAGGAGATTATCATTTGTTTGCATAAGGGATAATACCCTAGTGAGCATCTGCTTAATCTTAGCTGCCACTTAGCAATAGAGGATATGCAATTCATGCTGCCTCCCGCTATATGTAGCAGCAACCAGTTAAAAAGGAAACTATTGTCATCAATTACACAAGTCAAGGCTTTAGAGAAAGCATCCTTCACAACTGTGTTTCCGTAATTTAGTTGTGTGTAGTTAGTTAATTTGCAGGCTTTGAGAGACACGGACAACCATCAATATTGGCCTTACAAGCACATTGTACGCCAGCAAAAATAAATGAGGTTATCATTAATATACAGTCGAGTCTGTTAGAAAGCATGCCGTACTGGAGATCCTTCCTCACGCATGCTCGTTCATGTGTACACGTCGAGGAAACACATCTAACGCTCTCCAGCACTGCAAAAGCCTTTCTTTTTATTAGTGATGCAGCTTCCACACTGCTCACCACATATCCCAAATCCGGCTATGAATTGCTTGGGAAAAAAAAGCTGCCTATTCAGTTGCAAAAAGCTGCTGCTTATTATATCCATTCTGGTTTAGCCACCCCTAATATAGACATATCTAAAAATCTTCCCAGATCTATTTTGAGGACTGTCTGAACACAAAAATATTTCTTTGATGACAAAAAGTGTCTTGTTGGTGCATTTAAGAGTCTTCAAGGGCTAAATTGGGATTGGACGGGATCCAAGTTTCTGAAGAGCAAAGGCATTGGGGAAGACAGTTTTATACAATCTGTAGCAGGGAGGGCAACAAGGAAATTTGTCAGGTTTAAAAAAAAACCAACAAAACAAAAAAACCCCAGTTCTGGTGGAAACTGGAAAACTCTACTGAAGATGGTAAAGTAATTGAAATCAAAGTAATGGGAGTCAAAACCAGGCTTAACATTGGAAACATAGAAAGATACTAAAAATGGTTTACATTTAGCAGCAGAGTTGCTTGTCATCTGTGTTGTAGTTGCCTTGAATTCTAGGTCTAGAATTCAGAGTTGAGAGGAAATGTGTTAATCAAGAAAGGCTCCAAAAGATGTCTCTGTGGGACAAGGTAACAGCAGATAACTGTCTGCAGAAAATCATGCGCAGCCCGAAATTGGCAGCTCTAGATTAATCGATGAATGAAACAAAGCCAGAGACTCTAAGAAAGGAAATCGCTCCTTGAGTGCTCCAAGAGTCTCTTGGCCAAGGGCGTTGAGAGGAGCTGATAGATCGAAGGGAATTGAAGCAGAGATCATGGCCTTGTCGGGTGGCATATGGGGATCATTACCAACCCACCGTAAAGTGGCCTTCTCTCTGCAAGCACACAGCAACCCCAGAAAAAAAAGTTTGAAGCCGTACAGCAAGCGTTAGCTGTCTTTTTGCGCCAAACTACAGGATGGCAAATGGACTTGTTCGCAGGCAAATGGAAGCCTTTAATCGCTGGGGTAACATTAATCGATTTCAGAGGAGTGGAGCAAAGAGCATGATGTTAATTGGTAATGGCTGGACTTCATTAATTTTAGACAAAATGCCTGAGACGCCATGTAAATTGTTAGCATTAACGGTTGCAGTGGTGGTTGCTTAACTTAAGGGCATAGGATAAGGAAGTCTGGCTAAGGCGTAACCCGATATTAGATGCTAGACGATAAAAATCCTGCACATCCTGCGTGGGGTGGGGGCCTGTTCTTGGTTCTTCCAGCTGGGCTGGGCTGTGTGAGGACCTTAGGCACATCCTAGCACCTCAGGGGGTGAGGGGGGGGCGGAATGCCTAGCTATTCTCTGAATAATACTGGAAAGACAGATGTTTAATGGGCATGCAATTAGAATGGAAGGGACACAAAATCGGCTATACAGAAGTAGGCAGAGAGCCCCTTGTATGGCTGTACTGGGAAAGCAAGCACAAACTCCAAAAGCTGGTCAAGTATTCTTGAACACCAGACTTAACTGAAATTTTAACAAAAAAATTTCACTTCTACTTCTGAAATCAGACCTTGACTTTCTAAGCGAGTTCTGGTGAGATGTGGTAGAGATGATTCCTGGTGAGATGTGGTAGAGATGATTCTTGCTGAGAAATCAAAAACTTTCTCGTTACCAAAAATTGTTTTTACTCATAACTGCTCAGAATGAACACAGTCTCTAGATTTGAAGGCCTGGAGTGAAAGAATCAAACTCATCTCAGTTGCTCCTTGGCTCTCCCTGTCTTGTATCTCCTGTCCTCCTTGCTTCTCCGTTCCTAGACCTAAAGCTGGGCCACCGGTCGGGTGAAAGGCAAGAAAATATCACTTCTCTGCTTGTTCCATTCAGTGTTCTCAAATCCTCCCACCAGTTTTAAAGAAAGCGCCCTAAAGAACTCGTAATGATCAGATTGTGCCATTTTAGTCTATGTAATAGCAGTGTTGCAATAACTTAAGGCCTGTGGTGAGTCCCTGGTCTATGAAAAAATCTTTCCACCAGTGTGGACGCGATGCTGAGACTTACGCGTTGATTCATCCAGGAGGAGTGATGTGTGCAGGAAGCATTAGGAGAGTTCAGGACATGCATTTGGCAAAATATTAAACTATGCAATCCTAATGAGCCTTTCAGTGTTAATACCTGAGACTGTATGAGAAAGACGTCTCGGATCCTCCCAGATTTACTGTGTCTCCACACCACAGAAAGCAGCACACCTTTTAAGAGCAGAGGCCTCTGTGTAAGGAAGAGCTTAACTCCAGTGACTCCTTTGGTTTTTGACTCCTTGTAATTTTTATATTAAGATAATGCGCCATTAAGTAACGCCCGGGCCAATCGCGTGCTGATTGCTTGCTGTTACTTCAGTCACCTATCAGTGCTAAGCAGCCATTAGTATTTACCCACCTGAACCTTATCACTATGTGCACTTAGTAACCCGGATTCATTTGCCATTATGTAGATTTCTTTTCTTTTTTTGGTTGACACACTCATTCTTTAAAGACAACAACCCAAATAAGCCTATTATAGCTGTGCGCTTGTCAGCGGTCCCTGCTAAGCAGGCTGAAATCAGACTGTTTGCACTTCGAATTTGCTCAATTGGTCCTTTTCCATTATTCAACCCGGATTGCTTCTGTTCACCACCCTTGTCCACTGCATTAACTGTCTATTACCTTGTTTACTATGGTCGTGTTAAATGCCAGCTTATGAATGTCAATTTGTTCTCCAATTAGCTATGCCTTATTGACTTGCCCTTAGACTTTCAAACATAAGCTTTCTGAAGTGCCTATCATTATAAAACTGATTTGTTTAATTTTTTAAAGGGATATAACTTTAATGTGTCCTTTTATTTTACTGTTATCTTGGGTACCCATATTTAAAGTCTGTTTATGGAGTGGGGTTTATTTTAATAGCTCCATATCTGTGTTAATATTTTGTGACAGTTTATGTACTTAACTCGTGCAGGGGATGCATTAATTCTCTTCTCCTGGACGTGGCATACTAGCAGGAACCTGTTAAAGATACAAAGATTTCCCAGAGGTCTGGAAAGATATAGATAAGTGGATAAGTTTTGTGGAAGAAAAATTAAGAAATCCGTTTACTTGAGCATCTCAGATATTTCCTCTGCCGTGCATAGGAGTGGAAGCAACTGGTGGTGGGCCTGAGAATGCTGCAGGGGAAGAGGGCACAGAAAGCACGAGCCCTTGGCTCTGCAGAGCAGGTGGATACACACAATCCTGCGCCCTCCGCAGCCTTACACGAGCAACGTCAACGCAGGACTAACTCTTTCCCCTGGGAAGTACTGAGACAAGAAAAGCGAAATTGCACCACGAAGCAAACGGGCTCCTTCCTCTGGCCGGCCAGGCGCAGGCTGGATTCTGTAAGATGCAGAACATGCTGTAGACTCGTAAGGAGTCTAAAAAAGTCTTGTAAAAGTCCCCAGCACCTTGGGGAACGTTCGTGACGTGGCACATCTCGGGCGTAACGGCGGTCTGTGTGCCGCCGTACCCGGCCGGCAGCAGAGACAGACCGAGCTTGGGTCTGCCCACGGGCTCCCACGTCAACCAGCTGGCATGCACTCCTGCCTCGGTGGTGGCTGGCCGGCGGCGGCAAAACATGCTTTTTCTTTTGTAGCTCTCTCTGTGGCAAGGTTTTTTTTTACTAATCTGAGGCCCTAAATCGTATCCCTTGGTCTTTTGGACTGTCTGTAAATGACCCGCCGTGTGGGCCACCAGCAAACGCTAAGCTGAATGTCTTTGTTATCACCAAATGGCAACTCTCCCTGAGCTGTGGGAGATATTTTCTTCTCTCGGAATCAGCGATATGATGGTTTTTCCCCGCTGCGTACATTGGTACCTGGAGGAGCGTCGGGTGCTGTGAGAGCACGAGACGTGTGTGTGCGGCTGTCACGCTCGCAACAGCCTAATGGAAAGCGGAAAGCAGGCTGAATGAACTAAGGGGTTAAAACCCAGGCAACCCGGTTCCTGATTTTTCTCAGGTTTCTCAACCCAGTCGTCTTTGGACATCTCTGGCAGTTATCTCAGTGCTGAATGTGCCTAGAAGCAGTGCTTGGCTTGCACTTGGCTGTTTGAGCATTTACTGGGAATTATCTGTCATGAGACAGTAACACACTGGCACAAATGGTTTGTTTTTCCTTCTCCGCTCTTAATGTCATACATCCTTTCCTGCCTTAGCTCTCTGTCCTGGTTTCGGCTGGGATAGAGTTAATTTTCTTCTTAGTAGCTGGTACGGTGTGTCCAAAGATTGTTTAATTGTCAGTTTTAAAGCCTGTTGACTGGAAATTCAGAAGCATTAAAAAAAAAAAAAAAAAAGCAGTGCAATTTTTGCTCAGAGCTCTTGGGAGAGGGAGGAAATTCTGTTTCTCCATCTGTTTTAGAGTTTAGTTCATGACACCCTAAAGGAAGCAGGCCCTAGTCACCTTCGGTACCCACCTCCACGCTGGTGTGATAGTACAGATGTTCGAGCTGTTTGAATGACTTCACTGACCTTCTCTGTACCCTCAGCAGCGTTAAGTGGTGCCTGGGGAAGCCTGGAGTTTGAGGGATTCACAACTGTGAAACTGCTTCTTACAATGTTTAGGCTGTTATTAGTGGCCCCCGCGCTGTTAGACGCAGTGAGCTGCGTTTAGCCGTCAGATTTTACTCGCCATCAACTGCTGAGAGTCAAGCACGATGAAATATAGAAGTTGAATTAGACTTTGAATTTTTCTAGTCTTTCATTTCCTCCTTTCTGCAGCAGCTTGTCTTCCTATTTTGCCAACTGTTTTTTTTTTTTTAATACTACATCTCTCAAAAAAACCCCAACAACCCTGTAGAGTTTGATTCACTGGTTCCCCAAGCACCCCAAATATTGCTTCCACTTGTTGGTATGTACATTCTAGGTCCATTCTGATTGATTGTATCAGTACTACTACTGAGAAAAGAAGCACGAATCCAGGCTGAATTCAAGTCAATCAGTCCAAGATTTCCCCTGTTATGGAAGTTGAATCCCCTCTCTGAAAATACCACATCTCTCAGTCATCCTTAGAGCTTTTCTTTTGTTTTGGTTTTTTTTTTTTTTTCCTTAAGCAAACCACCCAAAAAGTTACTTGGACTTTCTGAAGAAATATCTCTGGGACAAAAGCACAGAGAACTCTTAGGAAGGAAGAAAAGCAATGGCTGTGAGGGTGTTTTTGCTGCTTTTTTATGAGTAGAACTGTATAAGACAAGTGGGTTTTGGCATCAGAGCAGCGTCAATAAATGGCTTTTGCAGTTATCTAAATGCTTTAGCTGTGCTTGGGCGTTTAATCTCTTGTAAAAGCTGTTTATTGCCTTCTGTACTGCTCTGCAAGGCACATTATCCTTTAAGTATATGAATGACACAATTAGTCCTCTTAGAGACTTACCAAAATACTGTTGATTAAAGGTCAAGCATAAAAATTCAGATGCTACTCTCCTTAATTAAGAAAACCAGCCCTCCTGCATAAAGATCGGTGTCAGTACTGAAGGGAAATCATAGTGATGGGAAGAATCAAATGGATGCAGTTCTATGGTGAGGATAAATGCTTTGTGGCCATGTTTGGTTTCTAGGTAACAAATTGAAATCACAAAAGATGTTCATAAAAGTCCATTTGACTATTAGTGATCTTCTCAAAACAGATTGTTAACTTCAATACGCTGTAAAATGTAAGTGGCATTTATAGGTGGCATCACAAATAACAGGCAATCAAACCTCATTAACACTGTAGTTTATAATTGCAGATTACTGTAATTTGTGAGGTATTCAGGATTTTGCAAGGGTATTATTTCTACTGTTGGGAGCTAATGAACACTGGTAGAAATTTACTGTAAGTTTAGTCTTGTACTCTTCTTTAGAAAACAATCGACACTAAATAAAGACTTCAGCCTTCGGTTTGTAATCAGAAAAACCCCCTAGCAAGTATTACACTGAATTTTGCTTGTGGGGGGAACCCAGACCTTCCCAGTAAATGGATGCTAACCTGCTTTTAATCCCTCCTTTTGCAAAGAAAGAAATGGAAAGTAAGTAATGCACAGAGGAAGACAGAAGTTCATGTCTGTCCTTTGGACAACTTTCTGATCATCTCTAGCAATTTAATGAAAGGCGTTCGTTTTGGCTTGTTCCTTTATTTTCCATTTTTTAATTTTAGGCAGCAAGATAAATCATTTCTTATAACCATTCTTTGTGATGGCAACAAACTCGGGCAGTTCAGATGGTGATCTCTTAAGTATTCAACTGCTGGGTATACATCCAAACTCTAATGTGTTTGAGGTTAGCCCTGCATTCATTTGCTTTCCAGTAGCATTTGATTGGTACAATAAAATGCATGACACATGTCCTTACTATCAATTAGGAAAGCGTCCTAACCTTCCACAAAGATTAGAGCTGGGTTCCTCCAAGGTTTAAGGATCTTCATAGTTAGGGACTTGCATTTGCTTTCTATGGTCTTTAAGGGAAGTGTGAATTTGTGTCTTCTGAACTGTTAAATAATTGGGGTGTATGCACTTAACGCCTTGCTGCTGGTGGAAAACCTTTCCTCCAAATGGAAAAACAGCTTAGGTTTTTGTCCATGGTTCCGTTCTTTAGCACCAAGGGTTGCATTAATTTAGTCTGGTTATAATTGCTGAGCTAGATTAAAATTGTAATCACATTGACCCAATTATCATACAGAACATACTGTTTTCCTACCCTGACATTTAGAGTATGTTAATAGACTGCATAGCTCCTTCATCCCCGAACCAGTTATGTCACAGTTACTAATGCAATCTGATCTGCAGGGCTGGCTTTGCCTATTTTTTTGGTAAGCCTCTCTGTTCCCTCATCCCTGAGAATGCCTGACTGACGAATTTAATTCTTCCACAAACCTTCTCCTCAAGTTAAAAATAAAAGTCATTTTTCAAAACAATGCTGCCTGTCTGCTGAACTCCCAGGTCAAATCAAAGGGGGGCAGTCATGGTGGGCAAATTGCAGGGATCTCTTCAAAGGAAGCCTGCTGCTCAGCAGAATAACAGAGGGAAAATATACTCTAGCAGTGGACAAATGTCAGAGAATTCTGACAACCATCCACATATTCAGGGCACATGCCAACTACTTTGAAGATAAAGACATGTTATAAGAATCAGACTGATTCGCAGGATCGCTGGGTTTTGGCGTTGTCAGAACCGCTGCAAGTACATGTGTACTTTTAGCTGGTTTGGGACTTGGAAGTTGTTGGAGGACTGCACTGGGACTACCCAAGCATCCTTCCAGGCTTCCAAAACCGAAGGGATTCAGGCTTCAGTATCTGCCACCAAAAGTAGCTGCAGCAAGAGTGAGCAATCCTAAAAAAACCCAACCCAGTAACATCTGCGTACTTTCAGCTAGCGCACCTGAGGATAGGCTGCAATTGCTTGAAATTCTTTCTGTACAGCAACGATGTTAAAAGATGTACAAGTTTTATTTTTTGACTAGGTTCATGGTTCACGAGCAGAAATAAAAATGCAAACCCTCCGATTCATGTCCTTCAGCCAAAAACGTGTCAATTTGCAAAGCAAAAAATAGCAGCCGCTGATATTCTTGACAGATGTAGTTTTGCTAATTTTAGGAGATATCCCTAAAGGTGAGCTTGGAAGGATGTCATATCTGACTCTTATCTTTGAATCCCATATACTTATGTTTATTAAAATCAATATAATCCATTAGCCTACATTGTTTCCATTTTTAATAATCTATTGATATATTGCCTGGGCTTTTACGGGACTAAACAAATTTCCTCTTTATGTGCCCTGTAATAGCCGGAGGTCAGGCTGGTTGAGAGCAGTTGCTGTATATAAATGTTTATTTACTGCCTGACTACTGATTGAGAACATATCTGGTCCACAGGCTTCAGATGGCTTTTAAACTAGAGATTTATGGCTTACTTCCTGTTTTCCAGACATAGTACACCATTTTTAAATAAAGTAATGAATGCAAGGTATTGTGAAAATAATAGCCAGGGATTGCCCCAAACTCCACGTTTGAGAACGTGGACTGTCGGGACCTCCGTTATTTCATCATTCATTTGTTTTCTATTGGGGTGGTTTTATGTACGTTAAACACCCTTCTGTTTCATTTTCCTTTGTGCCAGTATGTCTTTTTAGTCTGGACTTGCCCTCCTAGAGCAGCCGAAGTGCCTGCCTCGCCTCCTCGGTGGCCAAGCCAAAGCAAGTTGGAAATCCGTAGCCGAGAACCTGACCGAGCTTTGCCTAGCAGCTCACATTGCCTCGCGGCTTCTCTTCCATTAGCCACCAGTTCAGCAAAGCGTTTACACTTAGACTTGGCTTTAAGCGTGAGTCCAGGTCCCTTCTTTGTCTGGTTTCTTGCCTTTTTGCTTCCAGCTGACAGTGTCTTGCAGAATGTGCTTATTTTTAAGTTCCTAAAAGGAACGATTGAAACAGACTTGTTTGGCTTGGAGCTCTGTTTATGTATTTTTTGGAAGCCATGTTACATGACACATCAATTAACCAGGCTTGTCTGAGTCCTGTATCCCACGTGGGATATGCATCTGCTTCGTCTGTTAAATGTTAAACATGCTCTAGTCTTTACCCCTGCCACTTAAAGCTGTATCCGAAGTAATGAGTGCCAAGTTCCTTTTAGGCTTTTGTTCTCCAAAAGTGTGAACATTCATCTACCCAGCAAAATGCGAATAGCCCCTTTGTCCCTACTGCTACGAGACAAGGAAATCACATTTTTCATTATATTATTGTGACAAAAGGACTGACTTCATTATATTATTGTGACAAAAGCACTTACTAGCATAGTATCTTGAACCGATGACAGCAAACAAATAGCTAATGTAGTTACATAGCTGCGACAATAGGATGTTTGTAATCAGAAGTTTGCATAAGTTCTTGGTCTCCGACTGATACCTGCTGCACAGCCACAGTCAGAGAATTTCAGTTACAAATCATAATTTCATACAAGAAAATTGGCCGTCATTTAGGACATTCTTGCCTCACAGGGATTCTTCCATGTGTAAATCCTGATAGTCTAAATTTCCTGGCAGCAAATTGGATGGGAGTACAAGAGCAATTGACTGTAATTGTCCCCTGGGGATGGGATCATTTATTTATTTGTTTTTACAATTTTCATTCACCCAGTGAGTATCACTTCCCTCTGGACATGATGTGGTTTAGAATGATCATTGTTATAAAGATGGTTTACATCCTCACGGAAATCTGTTGATTTAAGAGCCAAACTACAGCTTGCAGGAGACAGCAATTTAAATAGGCAAACTAGTAGTAGGTCTGCTGCTGGGAGGGCTGATGGCCGTAACATGCTCTGCCTCGTGTACCGAGCCAGATTTGGCACCGCCGACATCGGTGGGGGAATTTTTTTGCTGACCTCAATGTGTGTGCCTGCGGGGGGGGATTACATTTACCGCTGTGAATACCTTTTCTCCCAGACTGTGCTTTTCTTGGTGATTTAGATGGCAACTTTGCGGGGCAAGGGCTGGTGGCACGTGGACTGAGCAGGCGTGGGGTACGCCAGCTCCCATTTGGACATCTTATAGTCATGTTAGCCAGATCTCTGGAGGTTTTTTAAGCAAGTTCTCTCATGATGTTATCATGATTGTGCAACCTCGGAGCAAGGCTGTCGTGCATCCCTCCAGCTCAGAGGGCAAAGGCACTCTGGGCTGCTTGCTTCGGTCTGGGGTAATTGCACCCTGCTGGCAAATCACCAAAGTAAAGACGACTTGTAATACTGAACCAGCTCAATTCCATTTTGTTTTCTTGATAAAAGACATTGCAACTGAGTGTTGCTTCAAATAAGAATAAAGTGGTGGGCCTCTCACGTGACGGGCTGTCATGCTCAGGAGCGGTTCTTTTTAGATCTCCGTGAGCTTCCTTGGCCATGTATGTGTGATTCCTAGTGCTGATCTCTGGCCCCTAGATGATGCTGTTCATCTGTCAGGGCAAGTTCTCGCATTGCAGAGATCTAAGTATGGCTTTGACAACAATTGAAGTATTTTGGCGATGCTGCGACACGACAGGAGTTGGAGCAAATGTGGCAGCTACTCTGTTTTTCTTGTAAGAAAATGAGGGTGAAGAGAGGGGGCTGCAAAAGCGTCATGTTAGAGTGGCCCTGACGCACAATTGTAGGCCCTTCATGTGAGTTTTATGTGCATTTTTAACCTACGAGTCCATTAAAATGAGTCCTAATCAAAGCAACACACAGCGCAGTGCGGAATGTATCCTGCCTGGGGAACACAGAGCTCCTTCACGGAGAATATGTTCGTTAAAATGTGTAACGACAGACATAACTCCCCAATATTTTGCATGATCGTTAAATGTCTAATATCAGCATTTTCTATAATAAGTATGTGGCATTCTTTATGGATGTATTTGGCACCAGCAAAAAAGTGGCAAGGAGGGGCGAGGTGACTCGCTGCCCTTCTCGCATGGCGTGCAAAGTTCCAGGAGCATTCCCTCCGCATCTCTGCGTGAAACCACCACAACTGTTACGGCAAGGATCTTTATTTTCTTTGGACTGTGGAGCACGGATCCTGATACGTGTGGGTACTCACAAGATGGAAGAAGTGAGGGAAAAGTCAGAAAGCATCAAGGGCTTGATTCAACACCCATTAGACTCAAGTGGAGAGTGATAGATTTTAAAGGGAACCTACAGATGCAATAGCTACTTAACAGGACTTTCAAAAGCACTTGGGTGTCTAATTCCCATTGATTTCACGTGAGGGAATTGGCCTTCACTTATAGGACATGATTTACAAACAGAGGTTCTTCCACGTGTAGATCCCACTGATCTGTAAATTGCTTGGCAGCAAATTGAATGTGAATATGAGCACAATTGGCTGTGATCGTCCCCGGGGCGCAGGATAATTTCTTTGTTTTTACAACACCCATAACATCTAGTAAACACAGTTTTCCTGAAGGGATGATACAAGGGGTTCCAAGGAGAGCTAGGCTCCTGGCTGCTTTTGAAAAATCCTTGCGTTTATTTTTAAATACCGGAATAGCTTTAAAAATTTGGGAATCTTCCCATTATCTTCTGGAGCAATACTCAAATGTTCAGAGGCTTGCCTCAACTCCTTAACCACTAAAAGGAACTGGTAGTGATGTAGAGGAAGATTTGGTTTCAGAGAAGTCTCTCCTCTGAGGAGTAGGAAACAGAGGGTTTCTCTAATAACTTCCAGATTCTATCTGCTGCTAAAAAACCCAACAACACTTAACCTTGTACATAAGTAAAATAAGTATTTTTCATCAAGTTTCAAATTTTTAGTTAAAAATGAATTATTTGCAAAAGACGAGTGGTTGTATTTCAGTGGATATCCACACTGTGATTAAACCGGTGCTTTGTATTAATTACGTAAGCATACACAGCGGTCGTAGATTCCAGCTTATCTGCAGCTCTCAAAAGCAGGACAGAAAACTTTCTGTGCTGATGCACGTTCTGCATATTTACCTTTTGCCTCCGCTTTATTTTGGAGTGATCAATAGCTTGAGTTTGTGGGATAGGAGCATGGATGTGATCGTAACTTCCCAAATATCTACTATAGGCTTCTTAAAGAAGGCACAGAGCACCATACGTGGCAGACAGTGATGAATAATCTCCTAAGCATCTTCATGTACACTGAGCCCTGGCCTGTCCCCTCCTCCCCAAGTCGCTTAGGTGGCCAGAAGCTTAGAGCTTACAGTGTTTCTGTAAAATGTTGTATTAACTGAAAATAACCCACCTTCACAGTTATTTCACCTTTTGTGAAAAAGTCTCTTTTAAAGATTTTTATGCGGTAAGCTGCCTGCCAAGTGTAGCTTTGTGTGGTCATGGCGGCTAGGCATTCACCAGCCCAACGCCCAGCAAACACAACTATTTTGTAAATTCTCCGGTTTGCGATCCAGCAGCTTGGATTTACTCATAGGGGAAAGCAAGAGAGATGTCTGCTCTGGGGGCAAAGCTGCTCTTGCCCCTCACTGCCGGCTAGAACGTGGCCTCTTTCCCCAAAGTAACAAATGCTGCAAATGCAAGAGCTAGCAATGAATCTGAAGAGTATCGAGCTCTCCCATCTAGGCTAATCTGATCAGAAACTTAAAACGATTACATCACAGAATAATTAACAGCTTAGTAACCGGAGCAAAGCAGGTAAGACCTTAACTATTCACCCTGGATATGCATGCAAAAAAAAGCAAACCCAAACCAACCTTTTCTTCTGTCTGCCAAATACAAGTGACCAGATGATTTGCAGGGAAGTGTCGTGATGAAATAGGATGCACGACTGAACTGAAAGTCCTGAAGGAGATGTAGTAATTATGGTTGAAAAGAAATGGCGTTAACTGGCCCAGAGAGCGAGGAAAGCTGAGAACAAAAGCAAATGAACTAACTTATTATTAGCTTTAAGAAGCTAAAGACGGGCTGGAGTCGAATACCGTAGTGATCCACCTGCAGGTCAGTCACAATGCCCACATGTAATAAGCACGTAATATGATTTCTATGGGATGTGAAGAGTGGAGTAGATCAATTCTTGCTACCCTACCAGAAACGAGTAATTACTTATTGACTCTAAATCCCTTCTTCTGAGTACAAGAGGACCCTTGCTTTCTGGTGGCAAGCGTTAGGGCCCTGCTGCACCAGAAACTGTACGGCTAAGCGATAGGCAGGCAGTCCCTGCTCCTGGAGGTTCACAGTCTGTTCTGCATATGGCCAAACTAATCTGTGGTGGAACTGATGAATTTTAAGGGTTTTACACCCCAGGTGAACTTGGCTTAGAGCATTTCTAACTGTTTACTTTCTCCCCTTCCACGTTCAGCAATGTGTCGAGCTTCTATCCTTTGTTTGGATGTTAATGGTTTTCTTGATGACAAGATAATCCAAATTAAATTTTTATTGCCCTGTAAAATCAAAGTAGGCGAGGAGTGCACCCAGTGATTTTGGATTTCAGCAGCGGGGCTGCCCACGAGCTACAACAGCAGGTTTTGGTGTGTTTCTTTCTCCTCCCTCTCTGTTTTTGAGAAAGGTCTGCGGCTGTGGGTGCTAGAATGAACACTATCCAGCAAGTGCAATGTGTAAATTTTGAAAAAAATATTAAACATGTGGTTTGTGTTTCAAAACCCGGAAAATATTATGCAAGCAATAAAACATCCCTACTGCAGGCAGCCCGAGAGGGCTCTCCCTTTGTGAGTACATGCATTCAGATTTAGTTATGTGTCATTCTCCAGCCAGCTTCATTCCAGGAGAGCCAGACCTGGGTCTTACGTTGCCTTGAGCCAGGCTATGCGAACAAGCTGTAGAAAATACAGGAGCAGCAGCAGCTGCACCGTGCCCCTAATGGAGCCCGTTCCAGACCAAGTGGAAAGGAAGGGAACGACGATCTGCCTCCACCCGCGGAGTTTGTCCTGTGCACCTACGGCCGCTCCACCAACAAAGAGCCTAAACTTTCGGACGGACTTGCAGAGAGCATGGGTGCTTTCTAAGGTCTGCAATGCAGATAATTAATAATGGTCACGGGGCCACACTGTCTGTTTTTCAGCGGCTTGGTATTCAATGGGAGTTAGTTCTGGCTGGCTGAAGTCCTGCCTCGTACAACAGGCTAATATGAAACCTTCTCTGAAAGGAATCCTCACTGCCTTTAAGCCGGGCTTCAGTGGTGTGCTGGCCTTAGCAAATTAGAGGGATATGTTTCATTGTGGTGACTAGATGTTTTGGCCTATCTATGCAGGCACACAGAAATTCAGTGGCCTGAGGGATGGCTGACAGTATCATGCAGTGTCATACAAAAACTTGGGAAGAAATAATTACCTCGTAACCGTTTCTAGCAGATAGAGTAATAGGGTGAGTACATTAGCAATAGGATTCCCGTGTTGTTGTGGCTTTAGATTTAATCAAAGCTACAGTTAAACAAATCATTGTTTAGGGAGCATGGACACTTTATTTTTTTTAATAGCCTGTGACCTGCAATAGAATTTAGCTCGGGTGTTAATGACCAAAGGTTTTGCAAGTAATTAAATTTGCGGAAAGCACTATCCCTGAGAGGCTGAAGAGTGTACTTGAGAACAGGCGTGCGTCTGTGTGTTGCTGGAGTCTTAAACTTTAGTAGGCTAGCTGTGCATAACTTGAATGGACCTGATACTCATCAATCCAGGTGGCTCTTTTAACCCAAGCCTTGAGTTAGACACACTACTGCTGTTGTATTTTATTAACTTAGTAACAAAACCTATGAAACTATGACATGCGTGTTTAAATCATAGAATATGACCATCTGATTTTTTTGTTGGCAAAATAAGTGACATGAGTATACATGACATGAGGTATAACTTGTATACATCATAGAAAAAGGTTTAATATATTCCAGTCAAGGATCTCACATGTATATTATACGTTAAGTACGTGTATATATATCGTATGCACACTTTGCAAAGAGAAGGCATGGACTGTTGCGTATGCTATAATGCATTCCTAAAATGTAGCTTTGTAATATGTGCATTGTTCTAGGATTGGTGCACAAGTCGTAGTGAATCTTCTTGTTATCTTTCAACCGTTCTGTTTTTTATAAAGTCATTGTCATCTTCATCTAAGCCTTTGTGCTACCCATCAGTAATCTGATAGGCCACCATATTTCACTTAAAGTATTGTGCCTGTATGACCGTATTTCAAAAATGAGATGTGTCATAGATAAAATCAGAAGTACCCTTAAGTTTTACCCAACATCTCAGATCACGGCTTTTTTGAGACTATGAAATAAAAAAGTCATTAAACTAAATATATGTAAAATTTCATTTCCACGCGTGAGCGAGCATCCTGGTTGCAGTAAAGATAATTGTGACATTTGTGCTTGGAAAGAGGGCAAGATTGTGGAAACCTCACCAGAGGGCTCGTTCTTCCAATGGCTCAAACCCAGTTTTTCACACCCTGGAAGGCTGGATTTATTTACTTTATTTTATGTCAGGGGCTGCTTTTACTAAGGTCATGCATTATTCATCCATTTCTGACTGTCTGATACAGAACCACCTCTTGCGTGTGGGATGAAATCTGTGGTGCCCACTCTGAAATGCTGACTTATGTGGAGTTAATTAGGCATGAATTAGAAAGAGGGGGCCAAAAAAGCCACAGAGGTGCCACGAAGAGGGGGTACTGCCAAGACAAGCTAAGCAGCAGCCCGGGGTATTATGGGTTAATTAGTATATATGATTTCTAATGAATCGGAGACACACTTAGGTGGGGTCTAAATAGTGCTGCTGAGCACTTACATTGCATAGGCTGTAGCAGGGTCCTGGGAGATGGCTGTAGCGAAGGGAATGGAAGTGACTGGGGAGGGGTGTAAAGAGTTGGCTGGCGATGGGAGGTTCGAGCGTGCGACCGAAGACAGAGAGGAAACTCTGGTGATCCAGTTTAACCTGGCAAAAGTGCGTGACCCGAATTCCTGGGTAAAGTTGTTTGTGCTAGCAATGGAGTCTCGGTTACGGTCTTAATTTTTTATCACTGCCCCTAACATTTTAATTCATCGTCTTCCCTCTGTGGCGGTGAAGTGTCCTACAGAGGATCTTTCCTGGCTGAGACACTACTAAAGTAGCTGAGTGCTTCTTTGACTAGGAGTTACTCTTTGCTGGACCTTGTTTCCTAACAGGAGTTCAGTTGGTGCCGATGGCCTGTGTTGGCCAAGTGTATCTCATCCCCAGAGAGCTGTGAAGCAGACATCGTTTGGGGAAAATGCAGCATCTCTTGGAAAATGCATGGCAATATATTGGGAGAGAAAGTAAAGATAGAGAGTAGCCCCAGGGGAGCTCCAAGGGCAGGGATGAGGCACAACATATAATCATTTGAGTCTGAAAGAAGGCCTTCGCTTTCTTGGTCACAGAGGTACCGTGTGTCCCCTGCACAGGCTGTGAAGGTCTGGAGCTCATCAACCACATGGCCTCTCCAGTAATGTATACAAGGATTCAGATCCCTTTTTCATGGGATCAGGCCTAAGGAGCTCTTCTAAGTTATGTGAATAATTCCCAAGCAGTGAAAGAGGTGACAGCCCTATCTCCTGGATGGAAGAGAATTTGAGATTACATCCACATAATTTTTGTTGTCCACCTTGGCAAAGGACAGTAGGATCAGCTTGAATACTGCTTTCCTCCAATAATGAGCTGTCACCTTTTTAAAAAAAAAGTTTTAATACACAATATTGGACAGCATACAGGCCAAAGAACAGCAGTGTTGCCTGCCTTTCCATTTTGCCCCTTTTTCTGAGAGTATCTTGCTAAATGTGTTTTGCATCACAGGGTTCATCATTCAGATTCATCTTCTGACCCTTCTTTTAGACAAGCTACTTGAAAGATACCTGTAACACAACTATTAATTGAAAAATACAACAAATGTCAAAACCATTCCTCTTTTCTTTGTACCTGCCGTGTGTGTTACAGCCCTCCAACATGTTCTGCTTCCATGAACTGGCCTGTCCATTCCCTTCATCAAACCCCCAAAGCTCAAGCAAACGTTCATCCAACCAAAATGCCCCGGTTTGCACGGTCAGAGGAGTAAAGCGCATTATTATGTTTCAGCAAGGGATATTATTAGGTGGTCACGAAGCAATACTTGTATTTCACCTTAAAGGCCAAAGGTTTGGGGATTTTGTATGACGCGAGGGCAAAAGCCTTGGGGTTTGGACCCAAAGACATCTAGTGACTAGTCAAGCAACTCTTTTCGTCTGCCCAAACTTCGAATGCTGATAACTAAATGCTGTCCATCTAGGCCCTGGCTGAAGCAGCCGCTTTAGCTGGAGGGTTTTCATCTGTTCTTGTACCTCGTCAGGCAGCTGCACTGTGTTGCCACTAGTGCTGGACATGAGAGAGATTGCATGTTAGACCGAGCGGGGTGTCGTATGCTGGTCTCCTTTATGGCTTGTCTGTGGCTATGAGAAGTCCACAGCAAGAACAGAGACATTAAGAACCGAGGACTGCAAAACAAGAGGAAAGTGTTTTCTTTTCTTTTTTGCAGCAAGAAGAAGGGATGGGGAAAAGTTGTAAGCACATAAACTCAATGCATTTACAATGTTTTGTGCTAAAGCTTTGCATGCAAGGTTACCTACTGTGTACTGTGTCTTTAAAACGCTAATGGGCCCACTGGAAAAAAAAAAAAAAAAACCAAACCAAAAAAAAAAAACCCCAAGCCCAAACCCATGACAGTCCACTAGCAACTAGCACACTAACAGGTTCTCATCTGACACCAGTAGGGAACCGAAGATATTTTATTATTTGGAAACTCCATATAGGGAAAGCCAGCCTTGAATCTGTCATTACTCCAAGAACCGCACCTCCCCTGGGAGTTAATTATTTTCTTAAAATGCAACTTGTACTGTTAGTTTAAAACATTCCAACTGTGTTCGCACTCTTTAAATCTTCTGTAAACCTTAGAGTTTAAATCACTTGCAGATAAGAGTAATTCTATTAGAAAAAAAAAGTTCGGTGGAAGGGGAAAGAGAGGGAAATAAAAGGGCATTGATAGAAGCGTCCTTTGGGTGCCCATTGCCCTGTCACCTTTAGAACTTGGCAGGAGTTGCAGCCCACAGTAACTTTATAGGTCCTGGCACAGAATGAAACAAAATAGGTGCATGCCACATTTTCCTTCCAAAAAAAACACCGGAGAGAGACTTACCTCCTTTGTAAGAGGCTGAATATCTGAGAAGGTATGTTAAATTTAAAAAAAAAAAAAAAAAAAAAAGTTAGTGGGACTGACAGGTCATAGCCCTTTCTGGGCTTCTATTTTGAAAGAAGGTATTGGGCAAAGGGCTGCCTCTGGCTGGAATCACATTTGGTAACTGAAGGGCTTGTAGAAGTGTTTAAATATAGGGCGCTACTGCAATGTTTGACCATCTTAGCTCCTCTTGCTTTGGCTCCTTTCGCTGCTTTCATGGGAATTCCGGGGCATTAAAAAAAAAAGAACCCATTGCTGCGGGTTTGCCACGAGTGAGCCAGGGAGAGAGTGTATGTGTCATTTTTGGAACCGTCTGCGCAATCTTTCGTATGCTGTATTGGCCAGGCTCCTAGAATTAAGGGTAATTCAGTGGTTCCAGAGCTTGGCTTTTTTTTCTTCCCTCTTGCCCTCCCCAGCCCCCCTTTCTCTCTCTAATTTGTTTGGGCTGAAAATCAGCTTCCCAAATTCTTTGAGTACTGTTTTTCTTTTTTAACCAGTTTTCTTTTGCAAGAGTGGATTGGTTGAGCTGTTATTTTAATCAGTAGCGCGTACCAAACACCCCGCACCTGTGGGAACCGTCCGTGAAAGAAGAGAGATGGGTAAAAGCAAAGCGCCCGTTGCCAATAACGCTGCGTGATGCTGACTGTGGCTCTGGTGGCACAGCTGTAGAAAAAAGAGGTATCTCGACTTAGTAACCTTCAGAGACACTGTTGACGCCATGCTACCTGCTGGGGGACAGCCGCAGGCTGTGAAAATTCCGTTCTCCAGTGCCTGTGAGCCAGCACGGATAGTGTCCAAGTGTGGCTATGGCCTACCGAGGCTCTCTGGTAGCTAAAATAATAGAAGCCATTATTTTGTGAAGCAAATTCCCCCCCTCCCCTCCCAAAACCCCCTGGATTGGATGGGGCTGTTAAACTCGGACATACCCTAAAACTGGAGCCATCCTGCAGCCTTTCCCTGCGTCAAAGGAAGGACCCTAACAGAAGGAGACCCAGTCCCTATTGAACAGTGATTTCTGCACGTGAGAGCGCTGCACAGAATTATCTTCTCCTCTCAATCCCTCAAAATCTCAGCTTCATAAAAGTGGACTGATTCTTGCACGCTCGGGGGACTTAAGCATGCACTGAAAAAAGTACATGCTGTTGCACATCTGACTCGGAGAGCCCGAATGTTGGGGCCCTGTACCAATGAGCTAATTTGCGTGATTCCAGTAGCAAACTTAAACCTTAAGGCCTTGGGGTTTGTTACAGTGAGCCAAAAAAAAAAAAAATGGCTGATGGATTTTAGTATTTTAATAACTTGTTCTGAAAAGAAACACCCATGATACGATACATAAATTTGTCAGATGCTTCCGCTTTACTTTAGGTGCGTGTCTTTATGCGTATTCCTAACTTAAAACAGATGAGATATCAGTGCCGAATAAGTTAACATATTCATTATGCGCATGCTTGCGAACAGTTCTGCGCAGAGCCAAGCCATCAGGCTACAGAAGGCGAGGATGAACGTTACACCTTTACAGGCCAGAGACAGGCAGGGTGATGGATTCTTTTGCACATTGCTGCGTGGGTCAATATTAGCCTCACCCACTGCACCCTGGGACTTCTCTTCTGTGACGTATCACGTCAATGATTTATGTCTTAAGAAATGGGAGTTTTGATGCAGCGTTACCTTGGCTCTGCTGGCAGCACCGTCACCTTCAGGCCAGAAGGTTATTTAGATTCTACACCGGGACTTTGTTCTCGGCCGGTGGAGCGTGCTAGGAGAGGAGCTTACCCTGCTAGCCGTGCCGCTCGCGGCGTGACATATTGGAAAGGTGTCTCCCGTGGCTACGCAGGTGGGACATTAATCTTTTGGCACCTGGAAGGAAAGTAGCATCAGGCAGAAGCGAGGATCGCCTCTCACCGCTTTAGTTGCATCTTCTCGGGGGTTTTTTCTGCCTTTTTTTTTTTTTTTTTTTTTTTTTAAAGTGCCCTGTTAACTGTGTTGTGACTGAGGCACTGCGTGTCAGCGTAGATTCACTGCGTGCTACGTTGCCTGCATTTACGGAGTTGATGAAATCACATCCCTTCACCTAAATGTATTGTCAGGAGGCTGTTCCTTGCATACAGTCATCACCTTTGCAGCTTCAATCACCATTTTATAGAGAAACTGAGGCAGAGATGGATCACAGGACATACCCCTCACGTGGACTCAGTTGAGAATTGGAATTGAGGGGCTTTGTCCCATCACACTGCCTGTGGCTGAGCGCAGAGATGATTCACGTTCCTTGTGCCACACGTAACCAAAGGGCATCTCTGATTTAATTGGAAGTGCAAGAACCTGCAGGAAAGAGATTGACACGTTCTGAAAAACTGATCCTGCCAAACTTTCCTTCCTGAATTAAATGACCCTAGAATCAAGCCATGGGATAGGGGAGGAGACATTTGAGAGAGTCTGTGCAATGCCCCTCTCTAGTTCGGGCCAAAGAAAAAGCAGAAAGGACCCAAATAATGTATGTTCTGGCTGAATTTCTGGTCAGGCTGGGTGATGCAGTAATGAAGCTGCCACAAGAAATGTCTGTTTTCATAAGCTTTTTTGCATCATTTTGCAAATGCCAGAGGATTTCTGTGGCGCACATGTGCGGCTGAAATTTCAGATCTCTTCTATCTGCATGCTGGCTGGCTGTAGTAACCTTTTCTGCTTTTTATTCTATGACCATTTGTCTCGGAGTCTCTCGAGACCTGGGAAGGTGATTAAATGTTGTGATGCAGATAGAGCTCTTCTGTTCTGTAGAAATAACACTAGCAATATAAGCGATGAAAGAATTTCTTTCCCCAAGCTAGTCTTATTGAAGAAAAATTCTTGCACATAGGTTAAATTCGAACAGATCAAGAATATTTTCTGGAGGTATTTGTGACTTTCTCCAGTTCACTTCAGGCAAGTAAAACTTTTCATACAAAAGGATTGTAACGTAAAGCACAGAAGAGTCTTTATATAGATGGCTATCAGCAGAGGAGGAAACACTTATGATTATGTTTTTAGGCAGAGTAAACCTGTATAAAGTACAAATTTCCTCTTAAAACTGAACTGTGTGTAATGAGACACAGGAGCCCACTGAAAATAATGAGCTGTTAAAGAAATAAACAGTTAAAATAATAACAAAAGGCTAAACAGCTTCGGAAAGACAAAAAAAAGTCAAATGTGATGTAAAGACATACTTGCTTACAGAGAGTAAGGCGATCCGCTTGAAGTGCATAAACATGAGAAGCCCTGGGTAATATTGCTGCTGTTTGCACAGTTTGCACAGATGGGCTAAAATATCCTATTAGTAATAAGAAATTGCACTCAGATCTTGGAAGTACTTTGCGAACTTCAAATATCTCTTTCAAATCTCCCCGCGAATGAAAGTGATTCCATTTGGCAGCGCTGGCCCTGATGCACAGACCCGCCTGCGCTCTCAGGGATGTTCACGGAGATGTAGGAGGCGATTGCGGTCCACCGGGCGCTCTGCCTTTCACGCGCCCACGTGCGCGGTGCAAAAGCGAGAGACGGAGGTACCACAAGTTTTCTCTAGCGTTTTCACGTGAATCCCAGTCGACTCGGAACAGGCAATCTTTGCCTCTGCAGCTTCGGCCGCCCCGCTCCCGCTCCTCGCCTTCCTCACCGCTCCAGGGATTCGCGCTCGCTCTCGCACGTTGTTTTGCAAGGGCCGTGCGATAAGAGTCTGTCGCTTTTGCTTATCAGCAAGCGCGGCTGTCCTTGCTGCGTAGGTGAGGTGCAGAAAGGACACGAGGTTTTTCTTCAGGATACAAAATCGTTAGGACTACGCGGGGGACGTGGATTGTGTCCGAATTGAAAATGTACTTGCCCGAATGTTACCTGTTCCAGCGTATTTATGAAGTAGTGCGTTTCTGCGGTAAAGGCTGTCATCCGTAGCTTCTTTCCTCTAGAGAAAGAATTGAGTCTATCATTAAAAACCTGTTCGAGCTGCAGTTTTAGGTATTGTGCTCATCTCATCAGGTGAGCTGCAAAATAGTCCGGAGACACTATGATCCACCATTGTCTTCTGAGTGTGAACTGAATGGCAGCCAGCAAGCTGGCTGGGCCCTCGGCTTTTTATTAAAAGCCTAGGAGATGCGGCTGTGGGCAGTGAGGACGGGTCCCCCCCTTAGCCGTGATGGTATCTGGCGATGCACAATAGGGTTGGGGCAGTGGGATTGCTCCCGAGAGCTCTGCCACCGAACGCTGCCCGGTTCTTTCTTTTCACACAGCAAAAGAAGTTGTCCACTGGCATTAATTCCTATTCTAACTTAAACGGAATTTCTCATCCTACTGGAGCATATAACAAGGAGTAATTAGTTTTAATGTATCTACAGCGTCTTCAACAGAAAAGAAAAATCTCATACCCTTGGCTCTCCTTGGTGTGACTAAGCCTCATTAAGGTTCTTGAAGAAAAAAAAAGCATACAAAAAGAAATGTGCTTTGTATGAGAGAAAGATGCCCCTTTCTGTTTTACTTCTACCTGCTTATCTCTTTTGGGGTCATGTTCGTCCCTCTGTGTCCTCCCTTCAGAACACCAGAACAAAGCTGGGTGTAATTTGCAGAGTAGATGCATTGTAACAGCAAACAAGTGTCAGAACCTACTACTGAGAGGTGGTGAAAAGGCTTGTGGAGATGGGGGAAGGTGTCACCAGCATTTGGTAGAAGTGGGCCTCAGCACCTAGTACGCGACAGCCTAAACCAGACAGGTTGTTACACTCTGGCCCTTGGAGAAAATGGCTTTTGTGCTGGATTGAAGACAGGTGAATAGGAAGAGATGATTAAATGCAGTCTCCGTGAGATGCTTCATCCAGTCCGTAGGGTATGAATCACACTTCTGACCACGAAAAGATCTTATTCCTGCCCCACCATGGAACAGCTAACTGGTGAAATTGGACAACCAAAGCTGAGCAAGGTCAAGGAAGAAGATTTTTCAGATAGGTTGGCTCAAAAAACTCAGAGTATTTTAGGAAGAGACCAGAAAAACCTTTATTTTGTTCTGCCTAGAGTCTGCTTGATTACTCTCTTCATCAGTCTTTTTTACATTTTTAACGTAAAACAAGGCACATTTTTATGCTTGGTGTCCTGGACATTGGGCTCATGTGTTCCAGCACCCAAGTGAAGAGACAACAAAGCTGGCTTGAGCATAAGTTTAGGAGTTGGCCAGCTTTTCCAGTGCTAGCACATTACTCTTGCTGAAGAGGTGAGGCATCCAGGGAAGTTCATCCTTGTGCCAGCTTTCATTGGCCATGTCTACAGAAACGTTAAGCACTGTTTTTTGCATTGCATTTGCTTGTTTTTGTTTCTTTTCCGCTATTGGTTCTGCTCCAGGACTGTTGAGTGTATGAGGATGCAAGTAAAGTGGCATTCTCTGTTGCCTTAATTTTGTCAGTTGGAAAGCTTTAAAAGTTAATATTTACATGAAATGATCTACAATTCATCTAGCTTGATGCATGTTTGTTTAACATATTTAGGTGATGGCTGTACTTATTTTTTAAACTACTTGCACGTTACAGTACTTCAGTGATGCATGCAATTTTAACAAAACCTATCTTTCTCTAAGCCTTTATCACAGTTGTTAAAGATTTTTATATTAGTTCTGTAATTACACCTTTTAAAGACTTTTATAGGTATTTCTCACTTCAGGACAAAAAAGGCATTTTAACATAAAAGTCCTTTTGAGTGAATAGAAAAATCAAACTTTTTGCTGGATTTTGGGCATTCTAATGGGTTTCGGAATGAAATACGTTTCAGATGCTGCTGAAAGTCTTAGGAAATTAAATTCCTGGTTCTTCAACCTGTAGAAATGATTGCAGCATCATCGGTTTGCACCAAGTGCATAGCGCATAGCCTGACCCAGATATGTCCTCTGAAGGCCTGCAGGCTTGCTGAATTCCTAGAGAGCTCTGCAGGTCTGAACGGGAGTTTGCTCCGTGGGCTTCCTCTGTAAGGGAAGCTAGTGGTTTCCAGCAGTTGCTGAGAAAGAAGAGCAGTGCTGCATGAAATAACATTCTAATCGGAATTCCCTCCTCACTTAAACTCTGTTTAGATAGACAGTTAATTTATCTCTGTTTAACTGCTGAATCAATCCATCCATCAAAGCTACAAAAGCTAATTAGCTGGAGTCAAAGCAGCAACAGCTCCGATACACAGTAGGGTATGTAATACCTTATAAAATTGCAGCAGGGGATACAAGGTACATTTCCCTGCATATGCCTTAAAGCTGCCCATGAGGCCCAGGCATCCAATCCCCGCTGCGTTTGCAAGCGCTGGCTTTGGTAAGAAGTCTGACTCACGCGGTCACTCGAGGACCTTCTCCCGGTAGCCTCCTTCCCGGGCACTTGACCTGCCCGGTCCTCCGTCCAGCAGAGAGAGGTGTTGGCGAGCGCGGCTGTTCTGCTGAGCCCCGAGGCAATCCCTGCAGGTCCCCGCGGCCCCGCCAGCAAAGAGCAAGCGCGCTGGACGGAGGCCAAGGTGGATGAAAACTTTCGTTGAAGGAAAGGTAGCTTGCAGGCTTGGAGATGGAGCCCGAAACGTCGTGGGCAGTCCCTCTAGCGTTACCCTCACCTGGCTTGGACCGCGGCCGGGTGCTATGGTAAGGAGGAATATTACCGGAGTGCTGTGTTGTTTGAAGTATGGTTCGTTTCTTGGGATTGAGGCTTTTCTTGTGCAAAGGTCTTGGTGTGATTTTTGCCCTTGGTGCTGTAGGGAATTTCCACAGCACTATTGCACTAACCCGGTTTTAACTGACTGCAGACGACATGCAACTACAAAAAAAAGCCCATCCACTGAAGGCACAGAGCCACGAGGCTGAATACCATGGGAAGAATAGTCTGTGCATGAGGTGGAATTGTTTCCCTTGGGTTCTTCACAGAGCCGTTTGTACGCAAGCTTTCTTTTTGATTAGCCAACAGTGGACAGCAAGGCAAAAAGTGGGGATAGCGGACTCAGCAGAAACTGTCAGAAGTGCAGCACCTCAGACAGACTTGTAGAGGTGGTCTGGATGAAGCGAATGAGGCACTTCTGTGGAGATCCAAAAGCAAGGAACAGCAAACCCCAGAAAATCTGTACATGTCTTCTCCTGGTGCCAGGATGGGCCAGATATGTCAACTTTTTTCCCTGATAAAAATCAGAAAATAACATGTTAGCAGTATCTCAGGTGTTGGAAACACATTCCAAAAGCAGGGCAGTTCTTAAGAAAGGTGAACCTTGCTTTCATGCTACCCATCAATAAATATCACACTCTGAACAGTTATTTCTTAGCAGAATAACTTACAAATCTTTCTCTCTATCCCTAGTCAATTAAACGAGGTAAATACGTACTGCTTATTAATCTCCACTCTTGTATCACATGCAACATGGTCCATTTGACACCACGTCATCTCTACCGAGTATTATCTTATACTCATATCAGCCTTCAAGCTGTCTGCAATAAATAACCACTCTGTCAAGTACAGAACACCCCTGAAAATGCCACTGCCTACTGTGGTCATCAGCCTGAGGTCTAAAGCTACCCAATGCAACACCCAAAGGTGAACATAGTCCTTGTCTGCTTTAAGACTTTGAGGATTCTGTGTTGCCAAGCTTCAAACAATTATTTTCATCATGTGGAAGTAGCGTGGTTCACCATTCTTGTGCGTTGGTTTACACACAGTCGTTATATAATCATTAAATTTGGTGTCCATTAAATCCTGATAAGTTGCTTGATGCGCCATTTGTCATGCTGGAAGACAGCATGCAGTCTGTGTTTTCTTAACACATGTTCCACGTTAACTGTTTTCATTGACTATGAATCCATAAAAATACATGTGGAACAGAGGGTACACAGTACAGTCATGTCTGCCTGACTCCTTCCCATTCTAATTGGGTAGCAAAGCTGTTTAATAGAGTCTGTGGAGTCTGTTTAACTACATTCTGCCAGAACAATGCTCTATTCATGTTTGCAACAGAACACTAGTGATTGGACTAATATCTTTAAACTAGAAAACAAGTCTTAATTGGAACAGATGCTGCAAATACCAATGCCAATGGCCAGCTCTTGTGTGATCAAAACCAGGTACAGTCCATTGATTTGTTTTTAATAGCAGCTTTCATTTTTTATTAGTGTACACAAACCTCACTAACACTATACAAAAAGTCAGTAACAATATTCTGAAAAATCATCTTGTTTAAAACAGACTCTGCCATGCATTGTTTCTGGCAAGGTGCTATTAAAGAGTTTCCGTCCTATTTTGGCAGATCATGTTACTGAAACACTCTTCTTTCTTCTCGTCTAGAATGCGAATAATCCCAGTGATTTTCGTAAAAAAGCTATTGCTGTTACATTTAATAATCTGTTTAGATATTCACTTACATTACAAACAGGCATTCAGGTTAGATTAGGCTAAATAAATCCACAATCCTGGTAAGTATGTGTGTGTTAGACTGTGATCTGCCTGCTTTTGGTACAAGCTTTAGCAGAACACAGCATGTGTTCCCAGCGCGTGAACTTTTTGTCGTGGCAGCGTTTGGCCCGGGGAAGCTCTGAAATGTTAAGAACACAATGATTTTTATGCTGAGATTAAAAACGTTCTGCGATTTTTCTGGAACAAATTGGCTTTGTCTTTAGGATGTGTGAGCTATTTGATAGTAACAAGAACATCAAAAGGCACTCAGAGTAGAGAGATATTTATTATGGTACACCAGGCACTTATGAGTAGTTTATTGGTCTGTTTGCGTATGCAAATATTTTCATTTGCCGCAGTAGCTGCTGCTTAGAATTGGAATATATTTATATGTGTATTTGTATGTGTACACACATATGTATTTGAAACGGGCTGCAAGGATAAGATGCTGTTTCAGTCAAAAGGAAAAGAGAAGCTGCGAGCAAGGAAAGCATAGAAGAGGGCTTCTGGTCCCTATTTTCAAATCCGTATTTGTGTATTGGTTTTTATTCTGAGAACTTTTATCACTTAGCTTTGCAAGTGAGTGTGTCACAGAGGCTTATTAGACATAGGTGCCAGTTCTCTGATGCCTTGGTGAGGTACAGCCGAGGACGCGAGTATGATACAGGCAGAGTGAGCCTGGAAAGGACACTTGGAGATATCCACAGTTGCGGCTTCTTTGGAACGCAGCTAGCAAAGCAGGCGATGTAGTTAAAGACTTCCAGATAAACCCTAGAGATGATGTATCCCTCTCTCCCCTCTTGGTCCCGGCCAGCACCCCTTAGGCCAGCACAGGCCAGCTCGGAGAGCTGCCGTCCGGCGGGACTGAGGGGCCACGCTCGCTGACCCGCGAGGACGCGGCTCCGTTCATCTGCCGTAATCGCGGCGACGATTTACGGACCGGTACGAGCCCCAGCTGCTGACGGGACAAACGGAGGAAAACCCATCCGTTCAGGTAGCGTTTGAGGTCTTCCCAACAGAGCCGAGGTGTGTTTTGCCCCGTCAGGTGCGTTGAAAAGATACGACATTTGAGGAGGGCTGGGGATTGACCCGATGGAAAAAAAGGCTTTGCTCGCTACCTACCGCAGCACGGGCAGGTCAGAAGCAGGGCTGGGGAGACGAGGTTTGGACGGGTTTCAGGAGCGGCGTCCCAAAATGGAGCTGCATTGAATTTGGCCTCTTTGGGAAAAGCAGGGCCTGTCAGTCATCCCCAGCTTTGTAAAGAAATGAAAGGTATCGCGCCTGGCCAGCCGAACGCGCGGGGACACCGAGCCCCGGGCAGGCAGAGGCGTTTGCAATTTAAGCAGCAGTCGCTGTGGGCTGGACAGTTCTCTCCTTGTCTCCTTAGGCCCGTGGGTTTTATTCCCCCAAAAGACAGGGACGGCGTGGTTTGTGTTAGCTCTTGCTGCTCAACCGGCAGAGGACTGTAGGTTTTGTGGGAGGGCTTTTCTAATGTTATCTTGTAAAGTTTACCCAAAGAAAATCTGGCCTTGTGGCTGGATACATTAAAAAAGAGCTGGTACAAAAACATTAATTGCAGCAAATAATCAAGGGGCAGTTTGAAAGTCAGTCTCTTTCTTGATACACTTCTTCTGGATTAAAAGCAGCTCAGTACAGAAGCAGCGAATTTCTCCTTTTATTCTGAAGAATATGTGAAAAATTATGGGGTTGTAGCCAAAGAACTGCCTTGGGTTTAGGTAACCAGTTTAGATAAATTCATGTATATTTATATGAACTGATTAAGCCTACATAAAGTGATCCAGAGGCTCTGAAATAAATGATGCTTTGAAGAGATTTGGTGAGCTCTGCTATTTTCATTTAATGCTAATATCGTTGCAGGTGCGCATAGAAAAGATTGCAGGTTCAATGCCAATACGACACTGATTATAAGCAGCTTGCTGACGGTTGCCCTGTCATTGCCTTAGCTTTCCATTTACTGATGTTTACGCCGAGAAATCACACAGAAAATTGTGTTCTGCCACGTTCACGAGGTCTTCATACCATGGCCAGCGACACGAGTTTTCCCCCACTCCCCCTGATTTGTCCCTCTTTCCTGAAGATGTCCTGCTCTTGCGGAAGAGCCCAGCTCTTCCAGGACAGCCCTGCCGTCTTCTCCTACCTGTAAAGGTGCTGCTCGTGGGCCTGGGGAAAGCCAGCCTTCAGCAGGCTTGGGTTCATGCTCTAGGTAACAACTGAAGTGGTGGTCTTCTGTTTTAATTAATTTTTAACGTTTGGACACCCGTGCATTTGATCTGTGTGGAATTTGGCAGAGATTGTTCCCAGAAGGCGGTGCAAAAGTTTTCTTTGGTCAAGCTGTAGGCAACGGCCTATGGCCTGAATTTCACTTTGAGATTTCGGCTTGAAATTTCGTCCGTGGGGCGAAACTGGCAGCTATCACGTTTTACAGCCTTTGATACAAATGCGCAGATTTTCTGTGAGGCAGATGCACGGTCTTGCGTCACCCCTGAGTTTTCAGCTGGGCTGATGTTCGTGCAGGAGGAATGTCGTTGTGAGATATAGCTCACGGCGGGTAAAGCAAAGCTCCGCAGGAAGGCGTTTTAACCCTTTTTTGCTGGTGTCCATAGCTTGTGACAGCCTGGGATGGAGAAGGCGTATTCGCCGAGCCGCCTGCCGCTGCCTCCACACACACAGCCGAGCCCGGGGGAGCTTTGACTCTCGCTGGTTTTTTTCCTACTCCAGTTCTGAGCTAGGAAATTCAGAAGGGCTTTTGCAGAAGGAGGCTTCAGAAGGCTTTTCACCAAAGCTAAGCTGGGAACAAAGTCTGATGCTAACTTGGAAAACATGGTATTTTTTTCTCCGAAACCACTTCCTTCTTTCACTAGGAACTGGACTGCAACCAGCCAACCACGCTCAAGCAATAACCATTTTGAAATACAAGTGAAAGTATCAGCAATACTGGAGAATAAAAATACCAGAGCCATGGGAAATGCTAGGAAGGTAGCCAATGGAAAGTACAGTCCCTCCTGTAGGGAGCGTGATCTAGTTGTTGAATTGCTGAATTAATGAAATCTTACCAATGAGGTTCATTTCACGGAGTGCTGAAAGGAGCCCAGATTTCTTGCGTTGTCTTAGTGGTTGCACTCTGATCCCAGATGGGCGGATAATAATGTTATAAATGATTTACTGCCGTACAGTATATGTTATGGGAGGTTTATAGAGATCAAATCGCACAGTGAGCTGGAAAATCCTCTCTATTGTCGAGGCTGTTCCCTGGCTGCTGTTGGCAGTAGTACATTAACGGCATGTGAGGGAGTTTGCCTTATTCAAACAATAGTGGAGGCATTATAATTTAATTACTCCCATCATTAGGCCAGTTTTGTTAGAGAGAAAAAAACACCCACAAATGAAAAAAACCACCGAGTTTTTTCTTAGCTGCATTTAATGAAAGACTCCCAGCCCTTTCTGGAAGAAGTCTTCTTTGCAACGCTGTATTTTACTGATGGCGTAACAGCAGATTTTCACTTTCCACTCCTAATATCCTGGACCAGATTCCCCCTGCCAGGTTGTCTTTATTCCTGAAATTAAGTGCCTTCCTGACAAGGATTTCCTGGGCCAAATTTAGTGGCTTCCTATCTGCAACCTTAGGATAAAGGGTAAAATTTATTCCTTGGGGAGGACAATCTCCAGACTGGGAAGAGAAAATTCATATGAATTTTCAGTATTGCAAATATAGTATAACAATCAGCAAGTATATAGCAAGCGTAACAAGCAGGAGCGAAGTGTTTCTTGACCTGTGGCCCTGGAGGCAGTAACATGAAGTTCATCTCTGCTTCAGGGCTAGCATCCAGCGGTACAGCTTCTGATGATGGTCCCACAGATAGTAGCACACTTTCCCTTTGATGTATTTAAAGACTCCTTTCATTTGTTTATTTTTGCTGTCAAATTACTTCTCTTAGTCCCTTGTGCAAGCCAGATACTGTGGGGTATTATTACATTCAGCAAACAAGGAAGTGGAACCTGACACCTGAATGATGGTAAATTAAGTTATTTGCCAGTCGCAAGGGGCCAGGTTACACATGTGCTGGACTTTACTCAGAGGCACGTCCTATGCATCGCCCTTCAGGGAGAGATCCGAGCTATTTGCTGGTTGCCCTCGTCTTCAGAGAGCTTGTACTTCCTCGAGGGTGTTTAGCACTTCACCTGCCACGGGTGACATGGGATTGCTCTCTGGGAACTACTTCATACTTCATAGAAATCTAATGTTTTCAGGTATCTTAGTGTGGTCTGAAATGAAACAGGTAGCCCGTTCTCCTCCGTTCCAAGCTGGATGTGGCCTGTCTGTTCTCATTCACCGTTGCACATGACATTTTATTTAAGCAGGGGGGCACTAGTGACTTGTGCGGAAAAATTTTTATCGGTAAAGTATTTGTATTATTAATTGCTTTCCACTATAAGTAAGCAGCTGACAATCCTCTCAGAAGAGGACTGAGGGGAGGAGGTAGTTGTTTGGAAAGCTTTTTGGGTATCTTGGTTGTAACGTGCAACGCAAGGTCAAAGTTATCATCATTGCTTTCTACTGTTGCTGTCGTCATTTCACAATCAATGTTTCTGTTTCAATAATAACACCTCCAAAATAATTTATGGCACAAATGAGGCCATCTCTGGCCGAAACACTGCGAATGTTGTTAGTGGTCTTGATTTTAACGGCAGCATGGACCCGTCACGCCCATTAGGCAAGGGGAGCATCCTCCACTTCTACTGAAAACGGGAGGGCTTTCTCTCACGGGAAGAGCACGACCCGTTGGGGTGCCCACCGCCAGTCCTCGGAGCGTGGCACTGGTTTCCCGGTGTTTGGGCGAGAGCCTTCCCTCTGCACAGAACGGAGAGCGAGCGATGTGCGTGGAGCTGCGCGCTGACCGAGCCTCTCCCGCCCAACGCGCTGCCTGCTGTTCCTGCTGGGGAAGGCGTTCTGGTTTTCGTGAGCCTTACCCGGTGGTACCTGTCGTGCTGGCACGGAAGGCCGGGGGGTTCTGCTGCCAGCTGTAATCACTGCTCCGTGGCATTGTGCAGCATGAGGCTCTTATTCGCTTTGTCTATTCAATCCCTCGTCACCCTGTAGGCATTTATTTCTTGCCCCAGAGTCACGATTACCGCTTTAATTATTAGCATTTCCTTTGCCAGCAGTTCCATAGCTTTCATTCCCTGAGTCAGCAGGGCCTGCTGCAATTGAAAGCCTTGAGTGCTTTACCCTACCGAGACACAACTGTAACTCGATGAGCCATTTGCAATGGCAAACCCATTTTTAAGCTCCCAAACCTGAGCAGCCTCACTTCAGTAAGTGCTGCTGCCAGGAGTCTTTGCAAATAATGACTTTTCACGTCAAAGACCTGGATAATTTGATAGGACAATGAGGAGTGGTTCGAGGTCTAAAGTTTGAAATACCTCCAAATTACTATAATTGGATGTGTCGCAGGAGGGGGGGAACCTCCATATTTTAAATACCTTTCTAAAAAACAAATTTATCAGTCAGCTTCTGAGAACTAAGCAAGCAAATACCATGTTTGGTTAGGACCCGGGCAAAAGAAACGACGAGTGGGTTCTCTCCGTTGGTTCTGCAACAGGGATTAGCACGCAAACCCCGGCCTGGGTTTTGAAGTCTCTGCTCGATTTGTACTTGGACAAAACTCTAACTGAGCTACCTCTAGATGTCTGGTTGAGCAGCTGGCAGATGAAGTCTGACCCAAAAGCAGAGAGCAGCAGTGTTTTGTGAGGACATAATTGAAACAGTAGTCTCCCGGTGGAGGAAAACCAGCCACAGTTGCATTCAGCAGTTGCTCGGTACTTTCTCTTTAAATGGCTCATGAGATTTTAGGTTTGGAATTAAACTTCTTTCTCAGTATGTCCCAGCCTTTAGACTTCTGGGCTGATTTCTGCAGTCACTGTTCTGGTTTTAATGATCTTTGTTCCGTGGGACAAGGATTTTACTTGCTACCTAAACATCCCAAGCCACGGGAGAAAAACAAATTTAAACAGATACATTAAACTTGAGAGTTTGAAAATATACAAGGGAAAATCTTCAGTGTCTATCCAGAGCCAAATCTAATAAGCCGGTACTTTCTATTAAAGGAAGTTTCGAGTGGCTCCCACAATCCTTCTGATTACAACATGATGAATTTTACCTAATGAAGTTCCCAATTGCTCATGATTTTTCAGTCAGGTGGATCTGTTTCTAAACTCATCCATCTGCATTAGGTGCTTTTCCAGTTTCCATAGTAACTAGGCAATTCATCATCTTTAACATATCTAGCCTTACAGTATCTTACAGAGAGAAATACGATGTCCACTTTATAAATGTGCAGCCAGCGGTACAGGGAACTAAGTGATTTGCCCAGGGTTACAGAGTTCATCTGCAGCTGAATGGGGTAAGAACATTGCTTTCCTGAGTTCCAGGAAAATGCCTTAACTGCCAGGCTGTCCTTTCCCAGGGAGGTATTTGCTGTATCAGATCAGCACCAGCTGAAGGTTGTTCCCCAACTGTTCTTTTTCTCAGACTCAGAAAAGAGACTTTCAGAAATGAAGAGGTTGGAGTTTCTGAGTGGTACAGAACAGAGTGAGTAATGAAACAAGAAATCAAAACTTGCAAGTAATGTATTCAGCATAAATGCCAGCCGCATTCTTTGGATAAATAACTCGCAATGAATAATTCAACCAGCGTCATCACTACGGGGCATAGCAACAGGATTGGTTTTTAATCATTTGGCCTTTTTCTTCACGAAAAGTTCAACCCAGATTCAGACCCTGATGCGTTCCCACTCTGGATCTGCGTTTTGCTTGTGGCTTGGCCAGAGATGGCCTAGGGTCAGATCTGGGCCTGCGCCGAGCACCTTCGCTTCTCTTTGCAGTCTGAAGAAACTCCAGTAATTCGGTATCCTACAGGATACGATTCAAAGCCGCTCTTCAAAAAATGCATCTGTAGCCTCAAAACCTTGCGAAAATAGCAAAACATTGAAAGCTGTTGAGGAATCCTGGATTAACACAGCACACCCAGCCGGGAAAAGGCTGGTGGCCTTTGGAACAACTTCTCACATTAATTTTCTTCCAATGCTGACAGCTTTGATTTATTACCTTAAGGCTGGTTAGAAAACACCCAGACATGAGCGAAGCCAGGAGTTATGGAAAGAAAAGGAAAATATGGTAAACGTAGTGATGAATAGCATTGGTAGAGAGACAAACACTGCTCTGCACTCCTACTGCACCCAAATATTGCCTTAGAGTGAAGATGGGAACAGAGGTTTTGCTCGCACTTTTAGTATTTCTTCTTTCACTTCTAATATGTTGAATATTCTGCTAGAAATCCTCTGGGAACCATGGGTTTATTTTCTTTTTCTGTCCGTCGAATGCCAGCTGGAGCACCAGCCAAAGGAGGACTTCGAAAATGAAAGAGAGAAACATGGCGGCTGAGAAAGTCCTTTAAATTTTTCTGTTCTGAGAATCCGGTGTAATGATTCCTTGCCTTCCCTTTTCTCTGACACTGAACAACACACAGATGGGCTCTGCATCTATAGTTGATACCAGAATCCTGAGAGGCAGCTTCTCCACCCACCCACCCATCCCATCTTCTGCATCTTATAGGTCTGGTTGCAAGTGCTTCTTCCTCAGAAAGCTAAACAATATATTATTTCCCAACAGAAATTTGGTAAGATTATTTATAAAGAGGGTTACCAAAATTGTTTGCTGAGAATCCCTGGCTGGCCAGTGGTCTCCCGCCCCTTTTGCTATATCAAATTCCTGTTTACAAAAGGAGCACTGGCCCTGCAAACCAAAATGAACGAAATAACTGAGGAACATAGCATCGTGAAAGTTGTCTTTAATTTCATCAATGGTTTTAAATATTTAGAAAGCACAATGTAAACATCTTAAGAGCAAGCAGACGGATTTCTCTTGATGTTCAGAATTGTTGGGATTTATAAACAGAGAGGCAGTTCTCAGGGTGTGGAACCGATGTTTCAGACTTTCCACCAAAGTTATATATGCTCATGTCATTACAGCTCTTCCTTCAGCCTAGATTGTTGGCACAGTGTCCCGAAATGTTTCTCATTAGTAAACTTTTCATAACCTCCAAAACTGCAACAACTGTAGAATAAAATGTCCCAGGATGCCAGCTGGAGTTGGCACTTGGCACAGGGCTCTCCGAGCTGTTTGCTTAGCTGGATTTGAAGGATGTTCCGGACCAGCTAGCAGGACATGTGACTGAGTTTTGACCTAAACCGCTGGCCCAGTTCCAGCCATCCTGCATACTTCATGGGAATGCTTTCCACTTGTCGCTTTCATACCTCAGACACAGCTTTTAACAATTTGCTCGTAAACCCAAGTCCAACAGCCATTGGAATATAGTTAGAGGTAATGGTACTTGGCTATATAAAGTAACAATGAGATTCCAGAACAGCTCGGTATGTATTTAATGCTGAATTAACAGTTTTCCAAGGGTAAGAGAGCCCTGCTTTCCCTTTTTTCCCGTCGTACAGTCTCAAAACTCCCAACAACTCTGATTTCTTTTACAAAGGCTCTTACCTGAGCAGACACGGAGCCGAACGTGTAACAGGAGTGGCACACACGAGCCGTAAGCAGATGTCCGAGGGCCAGCTGGAGACCACGTCTCTTTACCGTCCACTCGTCCTGAAGCGGTCTGAGTGGGGAGTGCTCTTGCAGGCTTATAGAAAGCGTTGCTTTGCTTTTTGTTTTCATGTGAAATGTTGGTATTTGTGCCGGTCTTGTGCTGAAAGGCGTCAGGTGCGGTCCGGACCCGTCCATCTGTTGAGATGCAGGAGGTGGTGTGTGAGGTTGGTGCAGCTGTTTCATAGGCGGTCACTGCAGCGCACAGCTGGAGAGATGTGCTTATGGTCAGACAGGAGCTGAGAGACCGAGAAACACACTGCGCAGCTCAGTCAGCTACCCTTCCGTGTCTTAATCCTAAAACTTGCCTCCTTCCTATTAGTATTCTAGGGCAACTTGTAGGAGATGGAGTTATTTCAGAGCGGAGCCACCAGGCCTTGGTTCTCCCCAGGAAAGGTTAATTTGTGGATAAGTGATTGGAGTTCAGCTTAGTGAAATTGTTTTACCTGATTCAGAGCGTTCAGACAATAAAAAATATAAGAAGACTTTTCCCGGACTTCTCTTCATTTTCAAATAATCAAGACTGTTATTTTAAATATATGAATTTTCAACCAAGCCTTTCATTTATGCGTAATTTATATCATTTCCTAGGTATAGATCTTATTTTCTTTTCTCCAACGTGGAAAATAACATGTGAACTCTGAGTAGTTCTCAGATGCTGAATTCCAAATCGTCTGAATTAAATTTGGATCCCAGTGGGTTCTGCACCTTCCCAGTTGTTCATCACTTGCAGGGTTTATTACATTTTAGATGATACTATTAAATCCAGCCACCCCTAGAGATACTGGATAGACTTTGTGAGTCTAAAGAGTAGAAGACCATGAATGAGTCCCCAGAGCTCTTCCAATTTAGCAATGCAGTAATTTAAGTTTCCTTTAAAAGGACAATGCACTGTAACTTTTTTTATATTTTATAATTTGTTTACCATTTCAATTTCCCTCCCTCCGATACCTTTTAGGAATTACAAAATAAATGAAATTTCCCCCAATTTAGATCCTTTTCTTCTATTTAGCAAACATTGATTTTTTTTTTTTTACTCCCTTCCCCAGTGCTTTTGTTCACTGCCAAAATTAACACGTCTTCTCGGCTTCGCTTTCCAGATGGTCTGTCTGGGGACATTAACAGGAGTGGGTCCTGGTACAGGAGTGGGTCCTGCTCCCCGCTCCCTGGCACTGGTCGGTGCAGCTGCCCGCGGCACCACCAAGGAGGTTTGGTGCTGAAAGGGTCTTGGAGCCAGTGCGAGGAGTCTGGGCCTGTCTCATGCTTTATAGGGGCTTTTATAAGGCTGTTCACTCGTAACAGCAGACACCGAAACATCGAGTTTTAAAACGTTTTTGTTTCATGCCGCGTGGTGGAGCGCCCAACCTTCCAGGCTCTGAGTTGCTTACCGAAACCTTTCGCGGCCCAGACCCACAGACGTTGACGAGGCGCGTGGTCTCAAGCGACTTGACAGCGTCCACTTCCAAGTGCCCGGTGGCCCGCTGCTTTCAGGAGCCGGACAGGCAGCTCTCTTGGCCCCGCTTGACTAAGCGTGTCCCCCTGAGGGTGGCAAAGCCCCGTCGCCATCCTGAACTTGACCCACCGGGCAGCTTCGCGTTCCTCGGGGGCTGCAGCCAAGGTGTCCTCATAGGATGGGAGAGACCTCCCAGGTTCAGCGGTCCAGCCCTGGTCAAAGGAAGGAAGAACTACCCTTATCGTTTCTAACGGGCAACGGTGCGGACTCCGAAAATCTTCCCTTGCTGCAGCTTAAGCCCACCTCTAGCACACGGAGATCAGAGGGAAACCTCCTCTGGCCGAGCTGCCGCGTCAGGGCTGAGCTCCTGGAGCCACCCATCGCTGGGCCAGGTCTTGGCAGCAGATCTAACACCGAGGCCGGCCGCAGGCGCAGGGTTGACTGCTGGGCTTGAGCATGGGAAACCCATATCGAGAGTCACAGATCTGCAAGGAAAATTGAAGAGGAGGATTTTGGCCATGTGGTGCCCATAAAAATGAATGCAAAATGTTTCGAAAGTATATGAAATCTGCAGATAGGGGGGGGTTGTGTTTCAAAAGTGTTGAATATCGAAAAAAACCCTCAACAGGAGTTTCAATAAACACGGGCAAGTGAGTCAGCAAAAAGATATAAAATCATCAGGAAAGGCCGAGTTTGTTTTGATATGGGGATTACTGTAAACACTAGGAGTGCATGGTAACAATTTGTAGCCCATGTGTTTTGAAATATCATAACTGGTGTCGATAAACACATTAAAATTCAACTTCAAAGAGCTTTGTGGACATTTGGAGTGTCACGAAGACATTGCAAAATGGGGATTTTAGATGGAAACAAGTATGGGAGCAATCAAACACAGCTCCTATGTGAAGAAAGGGATCTTGTCAAGTTGTTAGAGCTAAGCATCTGTGATGGTGATTATTGCTTCTTACTGGCTAAGAACTGCTCTCAGCCCCTGATTTCTTTCACACTGTCTCCCTTGCCTTCCACCCTGACCTGCTTGTTTGTCTCACCCACCTGTTAGGTCTCACTTCCCAGACCGAATTCTTTTGAGCAGGGCTGGCCCTTTACTGTTTGTTTCTACAGTCCCTGGGAGAGCCCGACTGATTTCTAGGCATTATCACAACCTAAATAATAAATTCATTTTGTATCTGTACCAGAATGACTTGTGGCACAGAGTCAGTGGTGTCCTCGTGTGCTGACAGACTGACTTTGTAAAGGCGTCTATCATCGCCGCAGGGTTTGATGTGCTTGATTCTTCCGTGCGCTGTGAACCGCCGGTCCAGGTTTTTAGGGCATGGAGAAGGCTGAGCAGTCTCCATTCTGTCTTCCCCACATACGGTCTCAATGGTGGTATTCTGAACAGAAGTTTTTTGTCCTTCCTCATTCAAACTTCCTCTGGGTTGAAATACCTTCTTTTCCTCACTTTTTCTCCTGTAATATTTATTTCTGATGCATTTGGATTCACTCCATAAATGCACTCCTATTTGTTGCACAAGTCATATGCATGCTCCAGGGAGATGGTTCTATAGCTGTGATCTTTCAGCTGTAAAAGCACAGACGTCTAACACTTAAGCTGTAGCACTTTAATAAATCCTTTGGTTTGTTTCTGGGATATCCCAGAAAGTGCTAAATTACTACTACTGTACATAAAAAGGCAGCATACTTCCGTTTACATGAGACGCTGCCTTGAGACTCATGTCCACCACGTGCCAGCCTCTTGTTTTTTCTTATTTTCACCTTTTTGATGTATTTAATGCATTGCTTCGCAGCAAGCAAAAGTTCCAGCTTAAAATCCACTTGGAAAGCTGCCTTGGTCGTCCTGTTGACAGATCCACTGTCACAGAGCTCTCTCTTAGCCAACAGCCCAAACATCTGTCCTCCCCATCCAGAGAAGGTGATGAGGAAACTGTAAGCCAAGAAGATAACCAGCATTTTTTTGGGGCGGGGTAAACAAAGATGGAGGAGACGTGCCCAAAAAAGGTGGTGGGTGTATCTTGGCTAAGAAAGTTATTTTATGGAGAAATGAATGCCAATTCATCAAGTCCCTGTGAAGTTTTTGAAGGATAAGACAGCTCTTCCTTGGAGCTGTATGTCTGAGATTTCCTAATAATTGTGTTAGCCAGCAAAATCAGTTGCTTGTAGGAAACCAAGAAAGACTCAGAGTGGAATGAGTTTGGGGCATGAACAAATTCCTTGCAATTGTCCCCTTTTTCTGTGAAACAGAAAAAAATCATGATTCCATGGATTTCATTAAGGGATTCTCTGATGAAGCATTACTATTTCTGGGGTTTCACCTGTATTTGGTGTACTATAATCACCTCACCTGTATCTGGTGTACTATAATCACCTCACCTGTATTTGGTGTACTATAATCACATTGCCTCAGCTGCTGCCCTGTACTGTGCCTGCTCAGAATGAGCTTACATCCAGAAAACAGTCATCTGAGGATGGCAAGACCCACACAAATGCAAAGGAAACACAGGTAAGATATCGAAATAATCCGGTATAGAAAGGCATGGAGAGAAACATCTCTCCCTCAGTCTCTGGTCCTACTTGTCTCTCTTTTTGGTAACGCTTTCTAGATGTGGAAAGACTTCTATCCCTGCTGCTACAGGTGTTACACATTACCCAGGCCCTCGGCGTTTACGCAGGCATAGAGACTGAGAGTTAGCTGATCCTTTTCCTCCTGGTTTTACCCCAGGTAAAGTCAGACCTTCCAAAGCTCATCACCCTTTTCTAGGTGCTTTCCAGATTCACGCAGAATCTGCCCTGAGGGACATCTGTGTCTCCAGAATTCTCTGGACAGGGGATGGCTGTGGAGAAAGGACAAGCCCTGGTTTGCCTGGGGGGATCACTCTGCGCAGGCGACACGGTCAGTAAAGCAAAAAGACGTGCGTAAGCCGGTAGGTGAAAATGCGTGCTCAGCACTGACATAAAGCAAGCAAGACTGGCCTATAAACAACACGTTTAACTATCTATGGATTTATACAATCCAATGCCTGTGGGACAGAGGTCATTTATGGTTGGTACGTTGTGGGAATTACGTTATTACTGCGTTTCCAATGTGCCTCTCAGCTTCGAGTTCATATTCCATCCCATTAAGAGGTGACAAACAGCGGATACCATCTAGTCAAGACGTTAGCAGCTCCTGTGGAATGGATTTGCTCGTCTCAGTTCAGTTCCTTACGTGTCTCTCCACAGCTGGCAGCCCCTGGCAAATGTCAAAGGCCAAAGACCGACTGGCTTTCAGAAAATGAGCTATCTTTCCATTCCTGGGTGAGGACTTGTCATAACAGCATAAACTATACCACCAGGTGAGCACGGGAAATTTTTGATGTCTCATATTGTCTCTTCTATGAGTCCAATTTACTTCAGCTAAACACAGTCATTTCACTTGTTACAAACCCTATAGTAACAAAATTAATTCACGCGTGCCCTTTTTAAGGTGATTTATGACAGAACCAATATGAGGGAACAGATGAGCATTCCTGCGTCTAGATTCAACTGCCATTTAATAATAATGCCAGTCAATATTCCCTTGTTTTAATACTCAACATGATGTTCAAAACGGAGTGCTTTGCTGTAAGCTGCATGCAGACCATGCAGGATTAAATGGGGCTTCTAGTGTGATGCATATAAGAACCTCTTAAATGATTAGGACACCTGTTGACATTAATATAGAAGCATGCATGAAAACAAGTGTGCCACACACTGAAATATATGTACACAAATATTAAGAGGATTAGAGAAATTGCTAAAATGGATAGGGTGGCATTTAACACAAACATGTCTGGAATCTAAGCAGAATGGAAATAACATACACAGAGCTGATCCCTTGTTAGATGGCTTTTTTTTTTAATAGCTCATGTGGGGTATAAATGTCTCTGTACAAGGAGGTCATTTGCTTACGCTTAAAATTTCTGTTTAATATATATCTTTGTTTGGAATCTGCCTCTGATTCATAACCGCCTTCATTTAGTACCTGGCACCTTTGCCATGCGAGCTGCAGGAAAAAGTAATTAAATTTAATAGAAGCCACCCTTGCTTTGAAGCTGCCCTGGATTTAGAGCCACAAGGAGAAGCAATTAAACTCTGGCAGCCAAGGATTCAAACTGAAGTTATATAGTGATTTATTTTTTTTTTTAAAGGAAATTTTCTCTGTAAATGGATTTGGATTGTCAGATCTCATTGGATTCAAAGCTATAGAAAATTTTATTCTTTGGGAAATCTTCTCTTGAAGCAAAATTAAAAACAAAAACAAAACCAAAAAACAGTTAGATGGGAAATGGGGATCGGTTGTGAAGTTCTAGGATATTTTTCATCCTTTTGAACAAACTTCCAAAAATGAGTTTGTTCTCAGCAAAGTGCTGAATGGAAAAGGGAAGCATGGAAGGAAGACATCTGCACGCCTGTTTATTTGCAGGCAGGTCAGCTTGTCAGCAGCCTAGGATATAGATTCATTATGGGAAGGAATTTCTTTGCACTAGAAGGCATCATAAGCATTGTTTAAAGCTGTCGGTGTTTTTTAAACCAGTAAGAGGCAGAGATTATTATTTTACTTTTGTGATTATACCAAAAAATAGTCTTTAAATTAAGAAACAAGGACAGGAAAAAATATTCCAGAATGCCACAATCAGTGCCAAACATAGTTCTAACTATTTAAAAATATTTTTCAGAGTTTCCTGTCAAGGATCAGAAAGGATTCAGCTGGAAAAGGTCTGCTTCCAGTGCAGACGTTATTCAGAAAAACAAACTGGTAATTCAGTTAATATTTCTAGGGAGACAAAATTGTCCTAATCTTCACCAACTCTTGGAAATATTTGTAGAGTCTTAGCTAAGCCAGAGGCACACGTGAAAAATTTAATTATTGTCATGCACGTATTTTGCAATACATGCTTTTCTATTTTGAGGAAAAAAATGCTCTTGGTCTCATTACAGGGATACGTATATTCATGGGCCATGACCTGTGGATCAGACTCGGTGAATTGATAGTCCTCTGGCTGGAGTCATGGTAAAGCTACACTGGCCATATCCAGGGAAGTGTCTGGGATCAGGTAACTTGCTGGGAAAATGTATTATTGTATCACTGGCCATTGTGAGGTAGCTGGGGGCAGACATGTTGGAAACAGCAAGCTCTACATCCCCGAAAAACTTGCCTAGCCATGGTGACCGGCCTGTAAAAGGGAAGGGGCAAGAGTGCCACTCTGGGGAGCCGTCAGCTCTGCAAAGAATGTTTGACCCCAGTGTTTTGGATGTCCCGGCTGTAATCTTTGACAATGGGTCCGGGTTATTCAAAGCGGGTATCGCAGGTGACAGCAGCCCAAGGTCTGTCTTTACAGCAATTGTTGGTCGCTCAAAAGTCAAAGCTACGATGCTGGGAGCGGGACAGAAAGAATGTTACATCGGAGAAGAAGCTCAGTCCAAAAGAGGGGTCCTGTCTTTGAATTATCCAATTGACCATGGCATAGTTACCTGCTGGGATGATATGGAAAGGATCTGGAGACACGTCTATGACTATGAGCTGAGAATCAAAGCCAGTGAAAGGCCGGTGCTGCTGACTGAAGCCCCCCTCAATCCTCTGCAGAACCGGGAAAAAATGACAGAGATCATGTTCGAAGGCTTCATGGTGCCAGCTATGTACGTTGCAGTCCAGGCAACTCTGGCACTCTATGCGTCGGCCCGTATTACTGGAATAGTCATGGACAGCGGGGATGGTGTTACCCACACTGTCCCCATATATGAAGGATACTGTTTATCCCATGCTGTCTCCAGGCTGGATATTGCTGGCCGGGATATCACGGAATATTTTATGAAGCTTCTTTTGGAGAGTGGACACACTTTTGTTAGCACAGCTGAAAGGGAAATCGTGAGAGATATCAAAGAGAAGTTGTGCTACGTAGCCTTAGACCCCGTCCAAGAAATGAAAGCAAGGCCAGAAGAAATCATGAAAGAATACAGATTGCCTGACAGCAATATCATCCAGATAGGCAACCAGCTCTTTCGTGCACCAGAGACCCTTTTCGTGCCTGCAAACATTGGAGTTGAAGCTCCCGGTGTGCACAAAATGATCTTCAACAGCATCATGAAGTGCGACATCGACGTGCGCAGGAATCTTTACGGCAACATCCTGCTCTCAGGTGGGTCCACGCTCTTTCCCGGCCTGGAGGAACGGATCCTGAAGGAGATGAAGCTGCAAGTGCCCGCTGGCATGTTTGTGAGGATCATCGCACCCCCTGAGAGAAAATACTGCGTGTGGATTGGGGCCTCCATCCTCACCTGCCTGACGTCTTTCAAACAAATGTGGGTCACCGTGAGCGATTACAAGGATTTTGGGGCAGCTGTCGTTCACCGAAAATGCTTTTGAGGAGAACGCCAGACCGAGAGAATGGCTTGCTACAGCAAGGCCGGAGCGAGAAACGCTCCTGAGAGCTGACTGACCTAAAAGGGGCTGCAGCTGGCTGTGCGTTTATTAGCTGACAAAACCTGTATGAAAATAAAACATTAAAAACATTGGTAACGAGGATCTTATTGTTTATCATCTCCCTTCCCCTCCGCAGAGTTTACAGGTGCACGCATGTCCCAGGGATGCCGTAACTCCTTAACTGACTCACAGCCTGCCTTGGAGTCATCTGGGGAGCAGCACACCTCCACTCCTGGGAGATTCTTCCCTCTAAGGTCTTTGAGATATCTGGGGTTTGTATTCTAAACCTAGCTCTCACGTTATTTTTGACCTCATTAAAAATGTTTCCTTTAGAAACCCAGCAAAACCCCAAACAGAATCCAAATATAAATCAATGCAAATGCAATTACTGTAACCGACCCTCCTCTGTGCCTGAGGGTCTGAAAAAATCCATCGATTCTCTGCTGTAATTTATCCGGGAAGCAAGAACACCCAGTTTCACTTCCAAATACTAGCCCTGAATCAAAACGCTCCGCACCGCTGGCTCCCTGGAGGAAGCAGCGTTGCCGGTGCGGCTGCGGAGGATTGTGAGCTCGGTGGAGAGGTGCCTCTTTGGGACTGGGGGATCTAGAACGTTTCGCAGATGCTCTGTGCCAGCAGCCACTGCCAGGGACAGCACCCATCCTGCCCAGGATGTCTGACTCGGCGGCGGCAGGGACCCGCGCGGTGATTTTTGACATCGGCTCTGGACAGTGTAAGGCTGGTCTGTCAGGGGAACAGGCGCCCCGTTCGGTTATATCTACTGTTGTGGGATACCCCAAATTCAAACTTGTCATGTTTGGGGTGAGACATAAAGACTGCTATATCGGGGAAGAAGCCCAGTCCAAAAGGGGCATTTTGTCTTTCACTTACCCGATGGAAAATGGGGTAGTTACGTCCTGGGACGACATGGAGAAGATTTGGAGATATCTGTACGAACAAGAACTCAAAATTAAACCGAGTGAGAGGCCAGCCCTGCTGACCGAGACTGCTCTCAATCCTTCGTGGCATCGAGAAAAAATGGCTGAGACAATGTTCGAAAGCTTCCAGGTGCCTGCCCTTTTCGTGACTCTGCAGGCGCTAACAGCCCTGTACGCCTGTGCCCGCACAACTGGACTAGTCCTGGACAGTGGCGACAGTGTCACCGTCACGGTCCCGGTCTACAAAGGCTGTTACCTGCTACACAGCATTACCAGACGGGATTTTGCAGGCAGAGGTGTAACCAAATACCTTGCTAGGCTCCTCTCGGAGACCGGGCACTCCTTCGTAAGCACAGCAGAGAGAGAAATTGTCAGGGATATGAAGGAGAAGCTGTGCTATGTTGCTTTAGATCCTAGCCAAAATATGCAGGAAAAGCCTGAAAAACTTACGTGCGAGTACGTTCTCCCTGACGGAAGGGCTGTCAAGGTAGGAGACCAGCTATTCCGAGCTCCTGAAACACTTTTTGTGCCCTCAGAGGCAGAAATCCCAGGGCCAGGGGTTGGGAGGATGGTCCTCCAGAGCATCGCCAAGTGTCGTGAGCATATCCAGCCCGACATGCTACAGAACGTGCTGCTATCGGGCGGATCGACTCTTTTCCGAGGTTTCAAGGAGAGGCTTCTGAAGGAGCTCCAGACAGGAATTCCCAACACAACTCATGTCAAGATCATCTCACCGCAAGATCGGATGTACTCTGTGTGGATCGGTGCTTCCATCCTTGCCAGCTTAAGAACGTTTAGGAATATGTGGGTTACCAGGGAAGACTATGATGAGGTTGGACCAACAGTACTCCAGAGAAAATGCTTTTGAAAATTTCAGTAGGACCATCCAGGAATTTTTTTTCAGTGCCAATCTGAACAGCTGGAGAGCAGTTAATAAATCAGTACAAAAATAATTGATTTATAGTAAGTGATTTTATAGCTTACTGAAGAAAGGTCCCTTGTGCATTGGGTTGAAGAAAGAGTCCTTGTTCAGAGGTTTTTTGCTATCCAAGATGTTGGTTTTAATTCTAGAAATGTGTTGATCCCTGCTAGAACTGCAAACAGTTTGTCAGACTTTTAAACACTTGAGAACAAGCCACCTCCATCCCATGCCCGTGGGGGCTGGCTCCTTGCCATTCACCGTAAACTTCCAAAGAGTGGAAAGAGACCTCTGATGCAGAAATAGAGGACTCAAGGGTATTGCTGACCCTTCAGCACAGCACTGGAGATCTCCTGTAGCAGCCCTGGAGGAGCTCAGAGGGGACCGAACTTCTAAATTTGTTTTTGCTCACCAAATGAAAATGTGTTGATCCGGCTGTTAAAGCAGAGCTCTTGGACCTGGAATATCTCTGTGCTATTAGCGGCCTTGCCATGTGATTTGCTGTGTCACATCACGTAAACCATTGCCTCCATCTGTCCATCGGTGGGGTTTCACCCCAGCATAAGGACTAATGTGAGACTACATTTACATAACTTAATATAAAGTTAATTAAAATTAGTAAATTAATCAGAGGGCACAAGGTGAAAGGTATCTAGTTGGGGTTTATTCTTAGCGGACTCCTGAACAAATGTTTTGATGTCAGGCATCTAAGAGAAGGTGGAGACATTGGTTCCTAACCGACACCGATTCTTTTTTGGGAAAAGCCGAATATGTTAGGAGAAAGTGTTACTCCTCTACCACATCACCGAGAGCTAGGGAAAGCGACAAAGTAATCCTGCAACTATTTGCTTGAAGTACTAAGCAAATCTGCCTTGCCAAGCTCAATTTTTGTAAATAATTCCACCAAATAAGCTTAACTAGCGTAAACGTCATGGCTAGCTGATTGGATTTCCAAAGCGAGCTATGAAATTCGTAATAAAGGTGTGAATTTTCAGCAGTGAAATTTGCATCCACATAAGCAACTTGAAAATTATGCGTTTACAGAGATCATCTTTACCCACATCTGCAAATATACGCCCTGCATCCAGTCAGGTAATAGAAATCTCGTCACAATTTGTGAAACTGATTAGCAGTATGATTTATATATTGTTCAGAAATTATTTGAAAAAAAAAAAAACCGCTCGGGATGTACCTGAGAACTTCTTGAATTTGTTCAAGACTAACGTGAAAATAGGAAGAGAGCTGAGATCTGTCTTGTTAATTATTCAGTACAGTGTCTGGCTGTTTTCATTCAGCTCCGGAGATGAATCTTCAAACTCATTGATGCCCTCTGCTGCCTTGGGACTGATTAGTCATCTATCGCCTCCTCCCGCTGCCCTTTGAAGAATCACAACACGCTTTTCCTTTTCTACAAGACGTTTACAAGTGCTCCGAAGAGAGGCACATCTCGCCCTGCGTTCAGTTGTGCACCGAGCCCTGGAGCCCTTCCCCAGCAGGACGAGCGGGCAAATAAAACGGGCTGAAAGACCCAGCGGCGAAGGATGCCGGCGGGGGAGCGGAGGACGATTTGTGGGTGACTCCAGCAGTAAATACAGCGAGACTCACCTAACTTCATTTTCCCCAATGATCAGAGTGAAAGCATAAAGCAAAGAGTCTGGAGAAAAACACTTAGCTTTCCTGCTCCACTTGGGCCCTAAGGCTTCAGAAGGTTGAGATACATATTACTCCATCAAGTTAATGCAAGTATTCAGAGCGCTTTTAGAGCTGTTATGAAATCAGAATCAGCAGTCTTGGATCTTTCTTCTATTACAGTATGTTACCTTTTAGCAGCCCACTGGAAATGTGTAAACAAATGAGGTACAACTGTAGACAGTTTAAATATTTTACAGCTCACTGACTTCCATATGAGGAGGGATTTGCAGTAACTTAAGTGTTTAGACTCCTGCCCCAATAATCTAATGCAAATAAAAATGCAAAAAACCAGTGTGCTGGAAAGCAGAGGGAACCTGGGCGAACAGTGCAACTCAAGGTTGTTGTCAGGAAGGAGAAAAGAAAAGCAAGGAGTGTGATAACTCTGCAAACCCAGATGCAGACACAAAACGTGTTTGGAGAGTGACACCTAGCAGAGCTCTGTGTGTGCTTTTAATGAGATCTCACCCTTGCACAACAAGATATTGCCTGATGTAATCCAGGATGGATTCATCGATACCAAACTTGTTTTACATCGAGGGACCTGGTTCAGCTCCTCCCAGCTGAAAATCATTCAACAAACCATTATTACAGGTATGTAACACCCACAGTACTGGTTTGGCCTGGCTGTTTCCATTTACCTCTTAGACGTGACTTTGCTCAAGGGCACACAACAAGATAGCAGAAGTTGGCACATGTTCCATGACTCCAGACTTCATATCAGCCTCTTCAGTCTCTTGGTCACCTTGTGTTTCCATCACTGCACAGGGCACTGGAAATTCATTGCTTCGTTTATATTTCACTTTTGCTTTGAAGAGGTCTGATGTCTTAATCATTTGGGACCTTATTCCCTTGGCCCTCATGCCATAAAAAATGAATTGCAGGAATCCTTCCTCTACCTGTTCCCTGGATACACAGAGGATTTATACTGTAAGTGCCTGGGATCTTTCTAGCCTCAGGAAAGCAACACTAGTCTGGTGAATATAGGACTGCTTGCAGGGATTAAAGAGGCCTGAGTTAATTCCTAGGCTTGCCGCTGATAAATTGTGGAAAGAAAAGTTTAATCTTGGGTACATCAGGCATTAGTTCCCATTTATAAACACCCTTCTTTTGTTCCATCCTTTACTTGTCCTGCAAGCTATTTGGGGTAAGAGCTGTCTCTTGCTTTAAGAGCACGTATCAGTGCAAAGATCTGGGACTTTGGGGCCACAAGATCAGAAACACAAAATCATTTGTGAAGTTTGCACTGGAATTACATAAAAAACCCAGTCTGCTCTGGTGTCGTGGTTTAATACCAGCCGGCAACTGAGGCCCACCCAGCCGCTTGCTCTTCCCCCCCCGCCCCGGTGGGATGGGGGAGAGAATCGGAAGAGTAAAAGTGAGAAAACTCGTGGCTTGAGATAAAGGCAGTTTAATAGGTAAAGCAAAAGCCACGCACGCAAGCAAAGCAAAACAAGGAATCCATTCCCCGCTTCCCACGGGCAGGCAGGTGTTCAGCCATCTCCAGGACAGCAGGGCTCCAGCACATGTAATGGTGACTTAGGAAGACAAATGCCATCGCTCCGAATGTCCCTCCTTCCTTTTTTTTCCCCCAGCTTTACATGCTGAGCATGACGTCGTATGGTCTGGAATATCCCTTGGGTCAGTCGGGGTCAGCTGTCCCGGCTGTGTAACCCCCCAACTCCTTGTGCCCCCCCAGCCTGCTCATTGGTGGGCTGGGGTGAGGAGCAGAAAAGCTCTTGACTCTCTGCAAGCATACTAGCTACTATGAAGAAAATTAACTCTATCCCAGCCAAAACCAGCACATCCTGGTAATTTTTTCCCTCCCTCCCCAAGTCTCATTTAAGTTTCAGTCTAGCAGCAGCTCTTTATTTTCTTTTACATGTCAAACAATTCATCATTTTGCACCTCCCCTGTGAATTTAAAGGTTTTATTGGTATGCAACAATGTCGGCCTGGGACAATGCACACTGATTACCCGAAACAATGTGATTCTTTTCACCCTGCCCATTTTTGGTTGCGAGCTCTCGAGAACTGTACAAGAGCTCTTGCTTTCTCCCTCTCCTCCCTGTTATCATAAGCACAATAAAAAGGCTGGGTTCAAATATACGCTAGACAAATAATTATTATCTTTATTATTGAAAATTCCTGTCCCCTGCCCTCGCCTGTGCTGAGCTGTGCAAGCACACTGCTGTAAAACGTGCCCTCGCTTCTGCCTTGGCGGGTCTCGAGGAGGAGGGTGGCGGGCAGCTCATTCTGAAAGCAGCTGGATAGAGAATGCCAAGTACATCTCGTCAGAAGGGGCACGGAGGAGGGTAGGCAAATGAGCGCCTTCGTTTCCCCAGACAGGGCGACGCTTAGGGCACGGTATGGAGAGGCCTGACCTTACAGAAGTTCGGAAATGCCGCGCTCGCAGGCTTACCACGCGAGGGCTGGTAGCCAGGCTTAGCAAGCGAGGTCAGATCCGAGCTGTCTGGGTAAATTAGGTGTTTCTTCACCATCCGTGGTCTGAATGAAGTGGTGCCAGCAGGCCAGCGTGTGCAGCCTACCACCGACAAAACCAACGGCCGCTTGTAGGAGCGCGGCGGTTGTCAAAGACGCTCGGCAACGTGGCCGTACGGAGCAGTAGCTATCTCAAAGACCAGCGGACACCCGGTGCGGCCAGGAATGCTGAAGAAGGAGCGGTGAGGCTAAAGGATCTGCAGGAGGCAGACTTTGCGGGGGGGAAACAAGCTCTGTGGATGCTTAGAAGCGGCCAGAAAGGGTAACGGCGTTACCAAAGGCAGATAAATACCAGTCCTGCACTTGAGCGTGGGCAGCTCCATCAGTTCATTTACCGAGCAACTGGCAGGCCCACCTCCGTTTCTCCAACTTTGGAAACATCCCGGTGAGTATCTGAATACGAGGGGTTTGACGTGACGGAGGTAAGAACATTCCAGAGCTCTTCCCAGCGGAGATGTCGCTACACGGAGTAAGATGTAGCTCTGGGTGAGAGAGGCTCTGCAGTCATTATACACATATATCCACACGAACACGTGCCCCCGCATGTACACGCACACGTGCACGCGCGCACACACACACACTGATTTTATTAAGCCATTCCATGCAAGTATTTTATATATGTATATATTTTTTTTATTTGGAAAACTTCAGAGTGCTTTTTTTCACACACAGTAAAGTTAGCTTTGCTGAGATTCATTAGTCCCCTTTCCCCCTGTGTGTAAATGGATCTCTCTCAGTTATGCAATGCAAGGGTACACAACCATGAAAAGTGCAGAGGCAGCCAAAAAAAGCATTGTTCTGAACTCGGACGTGTAAAATATTCATATTCAATAATAAAAAAATAAAAAAAACAGCCCTTAATAAAAAATTCACGGCGTAAAATATGCATTGTCGTTCCATCCCCAGGGCTGCAGCAGTTTCCAGACCAACATGTTACACGGGTTTTCACTGCCTTGTTTTACTCAATTAATTCAAAACCAATTCACTCGCAGACATCCCAGTATTAGGTGCCTAAATTGATTCTGATTTCTCTAAGGGCGGTGTATCTATGACTACAGTAATAGCTGCTAGAAGCTGCGACCGTTCAAAGCATCCAACATGTAGGCCCAACGGTACATAGGGCAAGGCTGTCCCTGTTCCTGATGGCGTCTGTACATCGACATGCCGTGCTGGGCACGGACACGCAAACCAGCTCTGAACAAGCAGGAGAGCTCTTTTAGGAGGGTGCTTGGACCACCTCGGTACCCCCCGTATCTTGAAGGAGAAAATTAGCCAACTGTTAACGTGGCTGCGCAGCTCTCCGTAGCGGAGGGAGCGCATTTTGAACGAGCTGAGACGTCTCCGTGCAGCGCTGCCCTGCACCCTGCAGAACCACCCGCGGAGATTTTTGCACACAGGGCTGAAGAACAGAAAGAGTCTCGTCACCGTTTTACCAAAGGGAAACACAGACAGGTGGAAATAACCGCCTGGCTCAGATCCTGACCAAAGCGTGTAGCAGAGCCAGGAATTTAATTTAGATTTTTTTCTGCATCCCCGTCTAGCGTCGTAGCTGCAAGGCCCAACCGCCCCAGTATGTGCAGATGCGTCCCAAACGGCGATGAGGGCAGGAGGACGGGACAAGGGAGACTGAGGCACTGCACCGGCAGGACGCACGAGTTCGTCTATTTGTTTCTGCTCGGGAACGCGTCGTCAGGCAGTAGGTCCGCTAAGGAGATGCGGCACAAGACCTCTCATCCAAGCAAGGGGGGGGGGCTGCTGCTGTTTTCACCCTACCCGCTCGGCTGGGTTTAGATCTTCGACACACCGCGCCGCTCTGCCTTGCGGAGGGTCTCACGCCGGGTTATATCACCGCGCTCCTCTGGACACCGATGCCAGCAGAAGCTGCCTTTTCGTGCGCATGTTTTCATTTCGCGCATTCGTTTTGCATGAATTGCATTTGGCAGACTTGGTCTCGTGTCCTTGGTGGCAAAACTGGAACTAAACCACCGATGCCCCGCTTCCGTAGGTGCGCTGCGCTGCGCTGCTTCGTGTAACTAGGGGCTGCGTTGCTCCGCAGAGCCCAGCAGTAAGGGAGAATATTAAAGTGATATTATAAATGTTGCTAAAGAAAAGAGAGCTTAGGAACAAGAGGAAGGGTTTTGAACTTAAAATATTGTGCCTGGCACTTAAATTTTATGAAGATATATGGGAGAAAAGAATGAGAAGCTCCAAAACAACCAATGCTTCAGATGTTTCTTTTATCTAAAGTATAGCTAGTTAAATGTTTTACATAGAACAAGTCCCAAGGAGCATAAATCAGGGGATGTAAGCTATGTTTTATAAAGACCTCAAAATATAAGTTTCTTACCTCCCACGTTCTCAGGCCAAATATTTTAAATGGAAAAGCATGTGGGACAATAACTATGTATATTACCCATGCCTTTAATGACCATTCCCACCAAGGTGATTTGTTCTGTGTCCACAGCCTGAAATTTATATACAAGGAAAGGGAAGAACAGAAAAAAAGCCTCAGAAAAATCTGATGCTGGAGAAATTGTGACCACAACTGATAGTATGGAAGTAATGAAATGTGCTGTGATGTGACAGCTGTCAGTCACGTTTGAGATTTTTCTGCTTGGTGGAAAAAAGTGGCAGAAACAGCTCTTTCTCACTGCAAGCTCCAGATATACCTCAAATGGCTGGCAAATCTTAAAAGGGAACTGGGAGAATTAAGTATCTTCACTGACTTTGAGTATCATTCTCATTTGCCTTTGCCTGTTAATTTTCCGATGGTTTTGGATAAAATACATTTGTCTTCTTGAACTGTGCTTCTATGTAGTTCACGTAACGAAAGTAAAACTAACTCACCATGGCCGTTAGGGCTGCATCGTGCAACCTAAAAAAGGCCTAAATCCCAGGCCTGAATCCTGCTGCTGGGGCACATCGGCAAAAAGGCAGAAGAGGCCGTTGCTTAACGGCTGAATGTTTGTAAGGCTGGCTAAGAGAGCTTCTGCAAGCTCTCCTGAGCAGCCGAGAAAGCCAAGGAGCAACGGGATTGCCTGAGGATGCCGACTGTCGAGCTTGTCACTGCTGACTGGGCAGCCTGGAGAGCTCTGCTTCCCTCCAGTTTTTTGCTTCTTTATTCTCTGTGGCCGTGCAGACTCAAAGACTAACATGATAAGAAATCTCCCTCTTTTGCAAGACCTCCCGACAAATGGTTTTCCTGGCTCTCAAACGCCTGCCCACGCTTTCCTCCTTTATAGTTTTCAGGACCGTGCAACGGGAATGTGCCAAGCAGCGTGCATCTAGCTGGGAAAGTCAGCGGAGCGGTGGTCCCTGTTTGCAGGCCCCAAGAATGGCCGCAGGTTTGCAACCCCACCCGCCGTAGTCATCTTGGATGCGATTTATTGTGTCTCGTGACGCTATCTGCTTCGTTATTGTGTCTGAGAAGGGAGGAGGATGTTCTGAGAGCCTTCACATGGCCGGCCGCACGAAACCACATCCTCGCTATCCCAAAGTTCAGCACATCTGTCTTAATTTGTCTGGCCCTCAGCGCTGCGCTCTTGCAGCCTTTGAGAATTTGCTGCTTGTTTTTGCAGTGAATCTCCCTCACCAAGAATGGAGAGGGGAATTTGATGGTGTTAGAAAACATTACTCTCCCTGCGGTTCTCAAGACATCTTGGATCAAATGTAACCCTGCTAATGTCAGAGCCTCAGACTAAGCAAGGAACCACTGGTGAGCCACTTAGTCCTTGTAATGCAGATGAGCTGAGAAGATTTGGAAAGTTTCAGCTCTTCAGATCCTTTGGTACCCCGACAAATCCAAAGGGAAATACACGCGCTGCCAAAGTTGTTTCTATGGGTCATTCCCGAATTCCTACAGAAAACAGTATTTCTCAGAACAACACAGCAGAACTATTAAACGGTGCTGGTGGTCTGATGACATTCTCTGAAGTACTGTCTTTCAGCCAAAGTAATATATATTTCCTAGAAGCACATGCCCCTAGAGGAAGAAATCATGGACTTTTAAGGTATCCAAGACAATAGTCCAGATGCTGATTTCAGCCACACTGCTTTAAACCCACTGTATTCAGTGGATTTACTTTGAAACTGGTTTGTTTTTTTTTTTTTTTACTGATGTGAGATCATTTTTCCTTTATGAGAAGAATGGATCCCTGCATATCCAGAGTAACTGGGTAACGTCCAGCTTGACCTCTTGGAGGTTTTATTTCCAGATCTGTCACAGTTTTTCTAAGGCAAGTGACCAAGATCTGGATTCATCCCATCTAACCTTTTACAACTAAAGCAAATAACTTTAAACTCCAGTTAAGAAGATAAACAGTGGAGAGAAAGAGAGAGACCCCACCTACTTACGAGCTGCTGGGCTTTTATCACTCTGCATTTACTGAAGAGAAAAGCTTTTGGGACTGGGTTCCTAATTTAGTTGTCTTCTTTATGCATATCAGTGACACTGAATCTGAGCCGTTGCCTTCCTGAGCCTCAGTTCCAGTTGTGTGATACTTGAATGCTGTGGAAAACATTCAAGAAATTTAAAGCATACATTTTCAGAGCGAGATTATTTTTGTTATGAGAAAGTTGTATCTATCTGAAGGCTGGAAGAAATAAACAAACAAAAATGTTACCTCGGATGTTTAAAGGCAAAACCAGATTAAGTCAAAGTAGTTCCTATTTGAGGTGGTGATGTTGTAGGGCTGTGCTGTGTCCTGCTTCAGGCAGATTTACCTGACGTGGAATGTATGCTAACTTTCAGGTACTCCACTTCGCCTGATCAAATACTCAGAGGTGGTGTCACCATCAGAGAGGGAGGGGAAAAAGGCAAAATGAGACCTGTAAAGAAAATATATTGAAATAAATGAAACCTTATTAAGACTTGGACTCTTCACTTCCTCAAAGCCCCCACTTCTAGCGTCTAAATGTCTAACATCCTCATTACATGCAGTCAATTAGCTGTGCAGCTGACAGGCAGAGCGAGCTCTCGGTGAAGTACGGTTTGGGATACCTGGCAAGGGACTGTTTGAGCTGCCCGCCTTGCCCCTCCTGCATGGACAGCCATGGAGCGAGCGGGTGGCACAATGCTTTAAGGCAAGCTGAAATCAGTGATGGTTACCTCCAAATATCAAGCTGTAGCTGCAGAAGAACAGGAACCGCGTGGCTGCCCCGTGTTAAGCCAATACGTTTAACTGAGCGTTCGTACGGAAGGCGGTGTCTCGCCAAATGTAGCCATGGAAAATCCCCGCGTCGTCTTGCGTCCCGTTGTTCATCAATGGGACGAAAGGAACAGATATTGAGTGCAAAGACCGTAAAAAAACCACGGACGTGCCCAGGTGTGTTTGAAGGAAAAACTCCTAGTCAAGGTGCTAGCGCGTATTTTTCCCCTCTGTTTTGGCTTGAATCTTGCAGAGTCTTTCGGGAGGGGATGCTGTGAGCTGCCACATCAGGGGATTTGCCTTTTCATCCTGCCTGGAGCTCTCTTGACACCCTGGGGGTTCCCGTGGATGAGAGAGCCTATCCCTGCAGAACTGGGGGGGGGGGGGTGGTTCAGAGCAAAAGGTCCCTTAGAATCACCTGCTATTTTATCCTCAAGCAGAGAACAGTGGATCACACCCATAAATAGAACTAGCTCAGCCCCAAATTACCAGTGTTATACACCGAAATAACCAGTCTCACATATCAGGCTGCCTGAGTCATTTAATAGTAGTTCCACCAGTTTGACTGATGTCCAACTGCTTTTATTTTCAGTTTATGTTTACAGGGAAGCATCCATGTCATGAGCAACTGAATGTGTGAGGATTTTCTTTCAGAAACCACAGAAGGGATTAAAACCAACAATAATCCATGAAATTACTTCAGAATTTTTTTCTCCTCCAATGTCCTAAGGAATTCCCCAACTCCTAACGTGTTCCAACTGGCACCATCCTGCGCTTGAGCTCTAATATCAGTGGAGTTTGTAATGTTTCCAATTTTTCTGGTGAGGGATTACATGAAACCGAAATAATTCTTTCCATGGGGGATTACATAGCCACTTTTGTTTCTAATATTCCAGTCCATGAGTGAGGAACTTTTTCTTGGGTACCTGTTTCTTCTTTGGCTATGAGAGCTAGCATCGTTTAGACTATCTAGGCATAAATCCATTTCATTAATTTCATTCCTAATCATTTAATTCCTAAAGGAATCTGATTAAATAGCCTATTGTAAGTCCAGTCTTTATATTTTGGCTGAATGCTCTTGGACTACGAATTTCACATAAATTAGATGACACAGTGTTCTCCATTTTAGTGACTGAAATGCATCTGCATAGTTAATTAGATAAAACCTCACCTTGAGGAACTGTCAGCCACTGATGAAAATGACTCATATTTGAGGGGAAAATTGCTACTGATTTACAAGAGTCTGGATCAAATGTCTATTCTCAAATGCTGGGTTTTTTTCTGTTCAAGTACCAAAGTGTGCTTCAGGGATTTTTTTGGCAGGGGTTTTAGCGCAGGAAAATAGGAAATGAACTGGAAAATTTGAAGACTACAGCAAACAAGAAAATCCTGGAAGGAACACACTCTATAGATCCACCCTAGCCATTAATAATATGGAAAGATTTCATTAGAAAAAGAGAGGGGGAAGAGAAAAAGAAAGAATGTACAAGGAGGCAGTGTTGGCATCAGCGTGCGCAGGATGTCCTCGCTGCTCAGACTTACAGACAGAGCTTTTGCAGGGCACTTCTGCCATTGCAGGCAACAGCCACTGCATTAAAAACTACACTTCTGAGTAAGCTAATAAACCCCAAGCACTGCGACATATGGCAAGCGGCTTTTGAAACATTTCTGCAGAGGCCACTTTGCTGGGGACTGTGCAGAGGCGAAGGCGCGCAGGTGAGATGCTTTAAATGCAAACCATCACACGAGCATCTCCTCTTTGCACCAAAGCATGGGGAATAAAGCAAATAAAGGGACATTGCCGGCACCGTGGCCGTCTGAGAAAGTCATTTGCGCTGACGGAGAAACACCTTCTGCCCCAGCCCGAAGAGCGCCTGGCAGGGGGAGCGGCCCCCCAAAAGACCCTGCTTTATTTAAGAGGGCATCGTCTCCACGCCGGCCCCTTCCTAGCCCGCAGCCTCCATGTGGCCGGTCAGCCGCTGTCGAAGGAGCGAACCCTTCGGGAACACCATCCGTGCCGGCGAGTGCTGGGACCCGAACCCGTTCCCCGCCCCGGAGCCGGGACCGGGCGGACTGCCGCGCTCGTGTTGCAGTGTGCTGTTACCTGCTCCACGCTGACAGGGCCCGGTGAAATACACGGAGCCCAGCAAATTGTTTTGTAAAAAGGGAAATAAAGTTCCGTCCCCTTTCACCTCTCTGCAGCACGTACCTGCCACCTCATCAGTGCCACCTCCCTCCTGCGTGGGGGCCCTTGAAAGGTTCCCTAGTAGCCAGAAAGCATCCATTACATCAAACGCTTCTGTTTACTGTAACCTATAAACAGCGCACTGAACTCAATATATTTTTGCCCGGAAAATTGTTTTGTTCTTCCCTGTAACACACTCGAGGTGATTGTCTGTTCTTTTGTGTCAGTTCTAGGCAAAGTGCACTGCATTAAAACTCCCACCACAGCAAAATAGAGCAGAGCAATTTAAAATCCCTGTTTTTGCCAAAAGATTTTGCACCATTATGTCACATCCTATACATCAGAATTTGCTGGGAAAGACTGGGTGGTGGGTTTTTTTTTTTTTTTTTTCAGTGTTCCTGCTCTCTTCTGGAAATAGAAATATCAGCAGGTCAAATGACATTGAGTTATGTTTTACGTATTTCCACAGTATGTATGAGGAAGTTCAGTCTTTATACTTATGAAACATGCAGTTACTCCAAATAAAAAAAATCTAAGCATTGGAAGTGTCATGTGTATTAAATGTAGACCCTTTGGGATGCCTAACAGTTAACTCATCTGTGAGGCAAAATTTGTCCCGTTCTAAGTAACGATAAACACATGGAAGGGGGTGGGGGTGTGCATTACTTGAATGACACAAGATGGGCTTCACTTATCACTGGGAATTACTGACAGCCCACCTAAAATTCATTAATTGTCTGGCTTTAGACTCGGTGAGCTGGGTTGTTTCAACATGTGTGTTTTATCTCTCTTTGTACCGCAATAAATCTCCATTTCTTAGAACGTGCAATAGGAATCTATCCAGTTAGCCAGTACGCTTGGAGAGCACATCCACGGCAGCAATTTTGCCTCGTGCTTCTCAACCACTGACACAGCCACGAAGAAAGTCGCTTCACGTGCAAAGGTGCCGTCTCAGGCGTAAGAGCCGCCCGTGTTTGTCGCTGCCCTCGGAGCGCAGCTCACGAGAAAGCGGAGAGGAGCGGTTGCGTCGTACCGGCACCGGCTGCTCTGCCTGGTGCTCTCCATCGCCGGCTGGCTGCCCCGGTGCTACAGAGCCCGGCGAGACCCAGCCCAAGACCTGATGAACTGAATTGAATCCAGCTGGATGCACTCACCTTAATTAGAGTGCCCTCCTCAAGCCAATTAATTCTATATAGGCAGCTCTGGGCTGCTCCTTAGAAAGGTCAGTTTTTTATCAGAGGAAGGCTTGCTGCACGTTGGTCCTGCCTCGTGAGCTGGGAGCTCCACTGCTCCTTGGAGGTCTGTATGTTCTTTAGCTATTCTGAGGTAGTGCTCTGCAGGCTGGTTCGCAACCATAGGAAAGGGAATCAGAGCTGCAACAGCAAAATACAAGCTGGTTTATAGGCTTGTCTGGGGCACCTGTATTGTATATGTGTCAGTAAAGTCTCTGCTGAAAAAATTGCTCGTGGGTGATGCGCATCAGCAGAGGATAGGGTAACCTGCAGGAACCTTTGCAGTGTTTGTAGCTTTCTTACCGTGTAAAAAGAAAAATCTACTGCCTCATGAGTTTTAGAGTCCCTACCCTGCTACCACGGAGATTAGGCTGCAATGGGATTTGGGGGGAAGCTACTCCGCTACAAGGAAATATGGGGTTTGCTTCAACTTAATGGTGCAACATTTCTTGCAGATCGGATGGGTCCTGATGTTATCGGTACGGCTGCCTGATTCCGGCGCGTCGAGGGAAATCTCTTCACTGCAGAGGATGAAGATGACAGCAGATGCAGACCTGGTAAGTAGGAGAAAACTGGTTTCCTTGCTAGAAAACTTAAAGGTTAGGAAGCTTCAAGGCTGAAAGCAAATGAAAGGAAAAGTGGAAGCAAGTGGAACTTAATAGCTGAGATGGAAAGTGATTTGGGAAACCTGAAGTACTGCAAGGGCCTCTGCCCTCTGATCGAAATGCTGTTGTTTCTGGAGTGGAACATGGTGCATATTCAGCAATTCTGAGTGATGGCTTTGGTCAGGAAGCTAAGGTGATAGTCTCTATTTGAAACACCAAATGAAAATAATTAGTGGCTGTTGCTAGGCTAACAAGCAAACCCTGCTGCTCTTGACGAGTACAGCAGGCTCTCTCACATCTCCTGAGCTTGCTTCAGTCCCAGTATTTCATGTGTGTTCAGATGAATTGCTGGAGACTCTGGTGGTGTCCCTCTAAATCGGTTATTTTGAAACTTCTGTCTCCTAGTAGGGTGTTGTGAGGGTTTTGTGAGGAGACGAGAGAGACCTTGGTGACTTCCAGACTGAGTAATTACAGAAGACCTTGAGGTTTATCTCCAGAGGGAAGAAGCTGAATAAAGACAGGCAGTTAGGCTCTGATTGCTGTGTGGTGATGATAGACCTGACCTGAGTCTATCGAGGAGAGCCAAGTATCTTTCCTCCTCCTCCTCCTCCTTCCCCTGTGTAGCCTGTGGATAACATGCAGAAGAGAGCTGAATAATTTGATACTGTGTATGCAACAGAATTTGGAATTTCTGCTTGATGGTCACTGGAGCTAACCTTGAAGCTTGTTGTGATGCTAGAGGGCAAGTGGTACCTGAGCCAAGGTTCTGGAGTACAGGGTGAAGGAAAACTGGTGTTGCAGTCTGGGTGAGAACTGTCAGGAATCATCCTTCTCTGTGAAAACACAGCCGTGTTTGAACTACATGTTCATCTGCTTCTATTAAAGAAAAATACAGCTGCTTTCTTACTGCATTTATTGTTTAATTCATTCATGCTGCTTGTTGGAAACACCATTGTTAAAGTCCTTCTGGGGCGTAGTTTGTTTTAAAGAAAACTCTCCATGGAAAAGACTTTCCTTTAAATTTAGTACAAAAGAAAAGCCCAACTAGTTTTATTTATAGATCGGGGCATGAGAGATTTTCAGTTTTCAGGCTAGCTCTGTATCTCTGTTTCTCCCATAAAAACATGTTTAACATTTTTTCTCATCCTTCCAGAATAAAATTCTTTTATGGTGTTTTGTTTTTTTTTTTTTTTTCTAAAATGCAGCCACTTGAGTGACACAAACATTGGGTTTACCTGTTGAATAGGCAGTTCTGTGAGTTGTGATTCTGTTCTTGGATGATGTATTCTGGGTTTTGGCTATTCATTAATAGATCATTTCTTACTTCTGTGAGTTTGTGATGGGTTATATGCCTAAAGTTGCCTGAGTATTTTCCAGATCTGTACCGTACATATGATAAATTTGGGGGTGTTATTAATACAGAAGCATTCAGAATTTCATTGTGCAATATACGCTTGTATGAACAGTGAGAAAATGGCTAAATGGTGAAATGGTCAGACATATGACTTCCCAACAACCTGGATGATGAGAAAATAAACAAACTTAGTATCAGTTTGTGTTTAGTAAGGGGGGGAAAAATGCTAAACTGTGATTTGCTTGGAAAACCAGCAGTGTCTAGGTGAATGACAACACTGAGAACATAAATCTTGTTTTCGTTGATTGATTTATAGTAAGATGCAGAGTTTTGAATGGCTTTATTTAAAGGGATAGTTTTTCCTCTTCTGGTGAGGCTGTGACAAACAGGTCCAGCTGTAAAAATTAAGGGGTGAGGTGATTACAATGCAGAAATGCTGACCTGCCTTGTTGCCAGACCTTTTGCAAAGCTGAGTGTTACTCTCAAAAAGAGCAGCAACTCTTAACTGTTTTAAAAAGAAGTCGGGGGACACTGGTCGCTTCTTCTCCTGTTGCGACTTCACTGGGTTTTAGTATTTCACAGTCGTTCTTTACACCCTTGTTGTGTCCTGCCAGCCCAGGTTTAGTGGTCAATATGCTCAGGAATAAAGTGTTTTGCTGCCCAGATGGTTCATTCAGCTGAGCTTTGTGACAAAATAATCTATTAAGATTCAAATTCCCTTGAAAATGTCAAGTCCTTTTGTGATCTTTAATTGATTTGCATTCTGAGTTGCTTAAGAGTGGAGTTAAAAAGCTGTTAGTAATAATTTCATAGAAAATATGTTCCCCATATGAATGAGTGCTGTCCCCCTTGTAATGCACCCAAGTGGCTGAAACCCAGAAAGCCTCCTGTTCCTCAGGATGTACTTGCTAAATGCAAGTACTGGTCTTATTTGAGCCGTTTAAAATCACTGTATGGGTGATCTCACTCCATTATTTTTAAAGAAACTTCTCAGTTCACTCTATTTAACTTTATACTTTAGAGAAATGAAACTATTTCCCCATCTCATTTATACCGAAGGAACAAAACCGCAGCTGAATGGTAGTCGAGCAGCTCTCGTGATGTATCTGTGTCAGGGTACTAAAAGAATCTGGAGTGAAAATATGAGAAGGTCTTTGGGTATATATCAGGAAAGAGTCCTGTTGGCACAGTTGTGAGACTGTAGCTAAGTACTGAGAAAAAGGCAAGCTTTCCTTGAGCGAAGGGCAGCTCACAGCAGTGTTGTGCAAAGCTTCTCTGCAGGGACCCCGGTTTCGGAGAATACCCCGCGTAACATCAGACAGTGCAGTCTGACCGCAGGACTCGGAGCCGGGACACAGCTGCATTGCTGCCGACTTCGTTTTGGTGCAGTGCGCTTGCCTGCTCTGTTGCTTACACGGCAGCTTCGAAGATGGTTTGTTCTGAAAACTGGGAGCTCTTTTTGAGTGTCCTGCATAGCTTTGTGATCGCATAGAGGATTTAAGTATCCTACCGTAATACTGTCTTGATCCCATGTTCTTTCAGCAGTGAGTCTGGAAGCTACTCTTCCAGCAGTAGAGCGGGCAGCTTTTAGAGTGGTAAATGAATGAAACAAGACTCAAAGAGAAAGGCCTGCAAAAATGAGGTGTATTTTTCTATCGAACGGATTCAAGTTTGCAGCTTGCTATGCTGCTTTTGTATAAAACCCACTTTGTTCTTTTGGGGGGAACTTTTTGTGACACGGTATTTCCTTCTTTTAGTGGCGACAACCTCGTGAGAGAGCTCTGCCTTCACTCAAAGGCTTGGTCTGCCAACCAGCTAGGGAGAAGTAGGAAATGGGACTCCCTTAGCAGATGGATCCAGGCAATGGGCCTTAATGCCACAAGAAAATGAGAATGGCCAGGACTTTTTCTGCCTTGGGAACCTTTAAATGCCTCATTCAGGTCTTTGGTTTGGTTTCGCAATACTTGCCCTGTCCTACCCCTGCCAGGCCTTGGGAGCAACTTTGCCTTTCTGGCAGCAGCAGAGTTTGGGGTTTGCCTCCTGGGAAATGCCTGATACAGCAGGTGACGTGATAGAACCGAGCAGGATAGGAATTGTGACAGGTGATGCCATACTAGGCAGTTGCTGTGGTCGGTTGTTTAGAAACACATACTCTGGCTGGAAGGCACTTTGCTTATCTTTAAGGGGAAATGTCACAATTTGTGTTTTGCCTTTTGGCATATAGAAATGATGAGGTAGAGTTGGAGCTCATCCTGAGAACGGTGGCCTTTTGGATCCCTGAGCTGCAACTTGTCAGCCCAGCTATCACCTGGGAAGTTCCTTATCTGTCTTTTTTTTCTGCTTAACAGAGAGACTAACTGAATACTAACCTTAATGCTTACAGGCAGTGCTGGAGATGATTGATTTCTGAATGTCTTTCTAATTTGGGTGGAGTTGTACCTGCAGGACTCTGCCAATACAGACATTGCATAGCTGCTAAATGATACATGCCGGAGCTGAAATGACACAGACGGCGTGTATAAAGCGAGAGCCTTGAATACTCATCCCTTGCACATCCCAAATTGTACAGCTGGTGTGCAGAGTGGTGAGCTGTGGCAGTTGGAGCTCTTGGGTGCCTTTCATGTGCTGCTTTTTAATTGTGAAGGTGGGGAAGAAATTCCCCTGCAGAACCTAGGAACCTGTAGCAGTCAGACTAGGCAAGCAGTTTTGCTTGCAGTGTGTTACTTGGGAGCTACCGCTTGGAGATGAAGTGATAGGTACTTAATTTCTTCTTGAATTCAGCAAATGCTACCAGCAAGCAGTGGTGGTAAGCTTTTTTCAGGGAAGTTTGATTGGAGGGGCTTCAATAGATCGATAGAATGAAAGTGAAGTTAATCTGCCATGCCTTAGCTGGATAATTTATGAGTTTTTCCTCCCTGAGTGTATTCCTCTAGGAAGACTATTTTTTTAGGTATTGAGTAAACACTATTATTCAGCAAGACTTTTGTTTGACCCAGGTATCAAATTAATTTCTTTTAATGCTATACCAATTGTAAAAGCCTTTCCCGTACACAGGATGTAAATAAGCGCTTTCACTTTTGACAGGGAATAGTGAGTATGTCTGGGGCTTTCCAAAAAGTAGTGTTCCTTCCCCAAAGGTTCTGCTCCTTCCTCTGTTTTAACACAAGTCTTCACAGGAATAAACCCAATGGAACATGAGTCACTGTAGGAACAAGCATATGGGCAAGGTGGGCTCCTGGCTTATAAATGGTACAATTGTAGATATAGAAGTGCAAAGACTGCACTGGTTGGAAAGCTGGCTGGAAAATAGCAGTCATAAGGTAGACAGACATTTATATTCATAGAAACCATTGGCTATTTTGTATATATTTGCATTTCATTTTCTAACCACTTTTTTTTTTTTAGATGGAGCTTGGTTTTTGACTATTCATCAATTAGCTTATCACTCGCTATGCCTTGCTGTTCTAACAAGAAAGCTGCTGAACTCCTGTGGGATTGCCACAAGTTCTCATGTAGCCGGTTTGTGGGCTAGAAACCGAACAGTATGGTTGAAAAGCCTCATGTTCTTGCTTCTAGATGTTTTGATACGCTCTCGGGGCGTTAACAGAAGTATGGGAGGGTCTGTGTGAAACTTGGGCTTCTGAATGCAAAGACCAAAACTCGGACAGTGTGTTAGTATTCGTCTCACCATTGCTCCCATCACCATATTCTGAGCTTTCAAGCCAAATATCTTAAAGTACCAAGTAGTTTATTCTTCCACCTGTAAAATGAAACACTGTTGCTGCAGTGAACGTGCATGTGTGATTGGAGAAAGATTTCTCTATCAATTACTTAAGCATGCTGCTTTTCCCTCTGAAATGAATAGCATCCCTCTGTAGTGTGAGAATAGAGCTGGTTAGGAAACATTTCAGTGGCTTCGAGAGTTTTCATCTCCTCCATGGAAATTAAACCAAAACCTTGCAAAGTTTAACACCAAATATGTGGGTAAAGGAGAAACAAGAATTAGCAGCAGGACAAACAGCCGGGAACACAGGCGTCTCTGTGATATGTAGAAGACCGTCTATTTCTTCCTCGCTGTGCCCTAACCACTAAGCTGTTCTTTCCTGCACCGGATCGTGTTGTCTTGTGTGTGCGAGACTGAATAATTGCTTGTAACCGATGTGATATCGGGGGGGAAAGAATATTTGTCAAGTCATTATTTTCCAGTGATGAAAAGCATTTTTTAAAAATTCCCATCTAGCTGTAACCCGTAACAACACTGAAGGGATAATTAGCTGGACAGCAATACATGAAATGGGGCGGGGGGGGAAGAGAGATGATCCAAATTCATGCCTGGTGTAATTTGCTTCAGTTCAGTGAGTTTTACTCGAGGAATGAAGTTGACTCATTCTTCCTGGATACAATCCACCTCATGGAAATCGATGAAATTCTTTCTGTTGCTTTTTAACACATGTTCTTACAGTTACTTTCTGCAGTAAGTCTTCATTAATCTGTAAATCTAAATGAACTCTTGGTTCCCTATGGTTAAAAAAACCCCTTATTTTGGGTACTGGTGGCTTTCCCTTGGATGGGGCTGGACGGAGACGATTCCAGCCACTTAAAGACTGCTCTTAAATACTCTCCCATCTCTGGTTGTGATCTGCAGGGCCGAGGACAGGAGCTCTTTGTGCGTCCCTACATTATTTCTTGGGAGCGGGCAGACCGCCTTTCGGGCTGCTGGGACCACGCTCGGTCCTGCCCGGGCTCGGCCGAGGCGGTGGGGGGCTCCAGCCATTGCCTGGGGGGGGGGGGGGCACTGAAAAAAAAAAAAAAAAAAAGGGGCTGGCTGGAGCTGTCCCCGTGTCATCCCCCCCCGGGACTGGTGGGTGTCCCCCCCGCTCTGCCATAGCCGGGGTGCAGGTTCCTCTCGGTGTATCGCACACCCTTGCTGGTGAGCGAAGGATCATGGCAAAATCACATCACACCCCATAAGTTTTGGGTTTGGTTTTTTTTTTTTTTTTTTTTTGCCTCTCCCCCCGGCCCTTGAGTTATGCGCTGAACCGAGGCTTTTTAAAGTTGGGTTTTGTTTTTTTTTTTTTTAAAGCTGCTTTGTATTAAATGAATAAAATATGTTCGTGTCCCGTCGGGTCCCTGTTTGCTTCCATTATGCACCTTTATAAAAAGGAGTTAATCATAAATGAGTTGCCACCGGCTTTTTGCAGTTTATCGCATTCCGAAAAGGAGTTCTATATCCTTAGCTCATTGGATCATCTTCTTTTAATCTTAAACAGAAAAATGCGGGGGGGGGGGGGGGGGGGGAGGGGGGTGCGAGGATTTGAAGGCAGGGATCCTGTCGCCTTGTAAAGAGCTTTCGAAAACCTGGTAAGAATTGTAGTCTGCGTTTATTTTACACTGGCAGAGAAGCTTCTAGCTTTGCTTGGTATGAAAGTCTCACTGCTCTAATTTGTTCTTCTGTAGACGAACAACATCAATTCAGCACCAAGACTATTTTCAGGTGTATTTATAACAGATAAGTATTTCTGAAGTGCAGAACTCTGTTAGTGTTTAAAGGAAAAGGAGCATTTGGAAAAGGGTTTGATTCTTTACTTTTCCTGTTTGCTAGGAAAAAAAAAGTGTTCTTAATTATGACTTGGGGGGTGGGGGGTGCTTGGAAAGCCCTTCCAGAAAAGTAATTCTAAACAGTGAAAAAAGGAGAGGGGGGGGGGGGGAAAGTCTATGATGTTTTATTTTAATAATCCTTCGCAGGCATGTGAGCCGTCCTCTGAAAAAAAAAGTTTCAGGAAAAAGGCACGAACAATACAGCCTTTAAAACCAAATCTGCAAACTTCTGAGAATATGCCCTCTTATTGAATACACCGGATTTCTCTCCCTAGCAAAGGGGAAGGTTTTGTTCGTTCGGACAGTCTTTGAATACTGTTCTAAAACTTCTTTCAAGTGGGAACTGAAGAGAGAAATGTTAAGTTCTGAGAGGAGACAATAAGTTAGCATCTTTGAACGGAGTCCCTTGCATGCAAATAAGGCTTTTGGCAATTTGGGGAAGTTTAATTGGAAGGTGGAAGCGTGTAAAGATAAGGCAAGGCGATGTGGGGAGCGAGTCGGTGAGCAGAAGCCCACCGCCCGGTGGGGATGCGGGGGGAAGGCGGGAGCCGCCGCCGAGCCCCGGCCCCGGTCGCTCCTCACCTCGGCCGGTACCGGCGGGACGGGGAGGAGGAGGAGGAGGAGGAGGAAGGCCGGAGGCAGCCCCGGCCCCCCCCCCGGGCCCAGGCGGGCACCGCCGCGGGGCTCTCGCACCTCTGCCCCCTTCTCCCCCCCGCCCCGCTCTCGAGTGGCAGCCCCCAAAGGGCTCTCGTAAATAAATCCCTCGGTTTAAAGTTTCTATAATTTTCACCTAATGAATTTTTTTCGTTAATGCTTTCCCCGCCCCCAGGGGCATTGTGTCAGGCCGGGCCCAGCCAGCCCTGGACGGCTTTTCCATAGCTTTTGGCCGGGCGCAGACCCTCCCTGGGATTAGTGGTCGGACTCCTCATTTCCCATAGCCATAAAAGGTCTTGAACTCAATTAATAGCTAATAATTATACAGCCGGCTCCGCTGCAGCCACCGGTAGCGGGGGAAGCGCAAGCAAAGCAGGCGCGTAACCCGCGGGGGCTCCGCACCCCCGCAGCGCTGGGCCGGTGATGGAGAAGCGGGGCTGCCCTGTCCCATGTCCCAGTGTCGTCCCCCCCCCGGCCGGGCTGGCGAGGTTGGCATCGCTTCGGGGACTGACCCCCCCCCCCACCCCATCCCAGACACCCACAGAGAGGCAGTGGGAGCAAGGGGGGCACCCCCCGGCGCCCCTCGGCTCTCAGGAGACGGAGGTGCCTCCCGCGGGGCTCCCGTCGGGGCTTGGGGACAGTTATTGGGGGGGGGGGGGGGGGGGGTCACCTCGGTCTCGCCGGTTGCTGCTGCGAAGCAGGGACGAGCCGGGAAGGCATTCCTCTTTGGCAAGAGGGCAAACGAAATCCCGACGGGTTTCGGTTCCCTCGTCTCCCCCCGCAACACCTGATCAAAGAAAAACCCCTCTCGGGGTACCGGGGGGGTCCCGAGGGGTGCGGGGTGTCCCGTTCCCCCCCCCGGCCGGCCGTTCTCTGCCGGGGAAGGGTGACCGTGCCCGGTCTCCACGCCTCGCTGGGTGCCACGGCTCGCCTTAACCTTTGGGGGGGGGGGGTGCTAACTTCGAGAAGAAAGGCGATGTAGATCGTTTTAGTGTCTTCAGAACGCGGCGTTTCTGTTGAAAAACGTTTGTTCGAAAATGACTCGCCCAATACCCGTGTCCCAGTGCCACCTCCCGCAGGAGGGGATGCTCCAGAAACCCCCGGGGGAAGGACAACCCTCTGCCCGGAGGGATAGGGACTGGGGCTCTTTCCATTACAAAACTCCTTACCGAATTACAGCGCCCATCGTTTCCATTTTGCCTTCGTTTGGCAAGCGGTCCCCGGGCAAAAATATTTTGATCAAACGTCTAAAAAAATTGCTATAACTCCTTAATTTCCCTTCCGTCCAAGAGACCGTCGTGATTAAAGCTGCTGTGTTTACATCCTCCGAAAACTGTCTGTTCATAGCCTGGCGTTTGAAAGACAACAGTGCACGATCTTTTACGACTGTAATTATAATACTGTTCAAGTTAGATATTCAAATGTAAATGTTGCTTTTCCTTTTGCGACTTCTCTTTTTAGGACATGCATTTTTACCTTACCCTGGACCAGCAAGGCGTAGCCTTGCGTAGTGGAGTGTAACGAATTTGAAGGAATTCTTATAGCTGAACATGTTTTTTGAAAAAGCTTAAATGGCAATTTACACGGTATTTTTTCATGGCCAGAGGAGCCAGTGTTTGCTTCTAGAAATAAGAAGGAAAAAAAAAAAAATCCGATAAACGCATTTTGATGCAAAGACCGATTTCAGTGCAGCTTGAGTATCAGGAAAGTGAGCTGCAGGACAGTGGCATGCATGCACAGGTTTTGCGACGATATTAACCCCCCCGCCATGTATTTCATTGCTAAGAGGGACCAGTAAGAGTGACTTGATTTTTATTCGGTTTTTTTCCTGGACCAAATGCAGGCGTCTCTGTCTTTCTCAGAGTGCTGTTTGTTCTGCAGCTTCTCGAAGGTTTTCGGGTAAAAAATGATTTTGAACCACTGAGTGTGCAAATAGGTTTCTCCAGGAAAAAGAGCTACTCGGCTCTATGGGAGAGATGATGCGCCTCCCCGGACCTAGCCGAAATCCCTCTTTACCTGCGCCTAAAGAGCCTTTGAGCCCTGTACCCGAGCTGCTGCTTTGGGAGGGACCGGCGCCGGCTCCTCCGGTTCGGCTGCGGGTTCCCCGCCCGGGCGCGCACCGGTACCGGCACCGGGCGGCCGGAGACCCCGGCGGGGCTCGCCAGCCGGGGTTGCCTGACCCCCGGGCTGCCTCCGGCTCGTAACGGCGGGGAGGCTGCAGCCCGCCTTGGAGAGATACATATATATTTTTTAAATTTAATTTAATTTTATTTTCCCCCGCCCCGGCCGCTGAGGGAGGCAGCAGAACTGCTGCTACTGCTGCTGTGAAAGGAACCAAACTTTCTCCCCGCCGGCCCGTTCGGTGGAGGGGCGAAGGCTCCCCGGCGGGTGTGCAGCCCGCCCGCCCCGCCGGTTCTCCCGGCCCCGCCGCCGCCGCTGACCCCGCAGCCACCCGAGCGGCAGCCCGGGGCTTCCAGGCTGTCCTTAACTGCCCCCTTGTGCCGGCATCACGCAGGGAAACGGGGCTTTAAACCGCGTCCGAAAGGTGTTGAAATTCCTTGGCACCGGCGGGGATGAAAGGCAAGCTGCTCTTGGATTGCGTGGATTTAAGGCAGAGCCTAATTACAATGTGGCGCTTGTGCGTGTGCTTCCTCCGCTTATTAATGGCAGATTAGAAAGGGAAAAGCTCTAGGGAAGCGTGTGACATTCTTGCTGCCTAATCTGTCCGGGGCTCGCTGACCCTGACGGAGAGCAGCCCCGTCGGACGCCACGGGGATCTTGCGCAGTTTTAGAATATTAATTCTTGCTCTAATCTCCCCCGCAACGTTGCGCGGAAACAATAAGGAATTGATGCGAAAAGCCCGGCGACGGCAAAGGGGTTTACTCTGCGTGTGCGGCAGCTCCCGGGCAAGCCGGACTAAGAGCAACCCTTCTAATCTGCTTTACCGTTCCAACATACCGGTGCGCAGTCCCCGTCCCCAGCTGCCCCGAGGGGGGACACGGCTGCCTGTCCCCCCGGCCGGGGCGGGGGGACACGCAGCGGTGTCGTGTCCCCCTCGGGCTTTGAGCCCACTCGAGCCGGGAGGCTGGCACGCCGGGTTTCACCCGGAGCCTGTGTTCAAAGCCGGCTTCCTGAGCATCCCCCCCCTCCCCGTAAGACCCCCTCCAGTGCCCCCCTTTAAAGAGCCGCCGTGACTCCCTGCCGAAACGCATGTGGCACGCTGCAGAGCGTGTGTTGAAATGGCTAGTGCCTGGGCGAGGAAGGTGCCAACAGGAGCAAGGGCGGCTGAGAGAAGCTCCTAAGAGCCGGGTTTCACGACCACCGGCTTGCCTGTACCCCCAGCCCCCCCCCCCCCCCCAGGAGGGTCCCTCTCCCCCGCCGTGCGGCTGGGGGGGGGGGGCAGGGGAAAGGCCGCTCCTTGAGGTGCGGCGGAAAAGCGGCCACCTCCTGGGGGGGGTGTGGGTGTCGTTTTCCCCTTGAGCCGTCTCTCCAGGGGGTCCCCCAGCTCGCCGTGGGCAAAACTCCTCGCAAACACCCCCGCGAAGCGGGCGAGCGCTCGCCTCTCCGGGCGTGCGGGGCCGCCGGCTGCCTGGGCCGGGTCCTTGGTAGCCCCCGGGGGAGGCGAGAAGCTTCCTGGCCCCTCTCCCTTCCTCCACGCTCATTAATTTATCGTTCCCCGTGGAAGCGACACGCACTCCGACAGGTGCAAGCCGGTGGCAGCCGCGGGATGCTCGCCCGGCCGGGCGGGGAGCTCCGGGGAGAGGCTGCGGGGCTCCCGGCGGCCCCGAGCCGCACACCTTGCTGCGGGGCTTTTGCGGTGCCCCGGCTCTGAGAAGCCTCGCTCCTTCCCCGAAATGCAGCGAGGTGCCCTTGGCAGCCGGGAATAAATCTGTGCAGGCGCAAAGAACGGGGCCCGAGCGGCCGTTCTCCGAGAGGGCACGGCTGGCCCCGGAGCCTCCCCGGTTCCCGCCCTCGCTGCCAAGCCTGTGCCGCCTGGAGAGCCAGTATTTTGGCCTTCAAGCGAGCCTGTGCGGCGGGGCCCGTTCCCGGGGGCGGGCGGCTGCTGAACCGCAACCGCCTGCCCGTGCCCGGTGAGGGAAGGGACCCTGCTCCTCTCGGGGATGGCAGCGTGTCCGCTCCCGCACGCCTGGCGCTCCGCCTTTCAACCTTCCGTTAAAAATTCGTTCCTTTCCCCCCCCCCTCTTTTTTTTTTTTAATTTTTTTTTTTTTTTTTCCGCCTTTCCAAGGCTGCCTCCCGGCCCGACAAAAGCGCAGCGCAAGCCCGAGGCGCTGCCGCCGTGCCCGCCGGCGGGGACTCCGCTCCAGCCCGGGGAGCCGTTCCCGTCGGCCGGCGATATAACGCGGTCGGGGCGAGCGAGTAAATGCGAGAAAAGAAACCGGCGAGCCGAGGGCAACGCCGGCCCTCGGCTTGGCCGGGCTGCCGCCGGCTCGCACGATGACTTTTCGATCGCTTCTCTGGGGCTTCGTTTGCAGAAGCATCAGCCCAAGCGTGGAAGAAACGTGTCCCCTTCCCCCCCCCCCAGCCCCGTACACCCCCGAAAGCGTGTTGCGTTTCCCAAAATATCTGCGAGCGGGTCCGCTAGTACGTGCTTTTTGACCGCAGCAACTTTTTCCTGGGGCGGGGGGGGGGATGCAACCCCGGTGCTGGGGCTGCAGGAGATCTTGGCAAGGCGACCAAAGCCGGGCGGGTACCGGCGGCCGGTCGCTCGGGCCCCTCCGTGCCCTTTAGTTTTTCCCGGCTCGGGGAGGGGGAAGCGGCCACCGCCCCCCCCCCCCCCCTCGCTAGCCGCGGGTTTTGGGGCTGTGCTGCGGGTCGGGGTGAGCGCTTCCCGGCCGCGGCCAGCTTTTTCTCTGCCAGAAGACGGCTGGATTAATGGGGAGAAATAGCCCGGGAGGACATTCTCCGACCGACATGTGCCTGTCCCGGGAGCAGCTCAGCGGGGGGAGGCGGGAGACAGCTAGCGTCCGAGGTCCTCGGGAGAAAGATTTCGCTGCATTGGAAACGTTAGAGCCCCTGTTTTACCGGTGAAGCTCCGAAAAGCTCCTTTTTCCAACCTCGGGGTGCCCGCCGTGCCGCGAAACGGCTACCTGGGCGCTCAGGCGTCCTCGAGGAAGGAATTCACAGGCACCAGCGCAGCGTTTTGGGCGACACGTGGCTACTCGTTCCCTTCAACCGTATTTATTTTATTTGGACTCCCGCTCCACCACCCTGCCCCTTAACGCCGGCTCCTAGGTAGCACCTGAAAGGGCCCTGCTCCCATTTGCAATTAAAGAGTTTATTGAGGAGGGGAAAAGCGGTAATTAGCAGGACTATTCCCCCCCCCTCCTCCCCAGTTCCACCTGCAGGGCAAAAGTGCAGCTGGCAGCAGGGCTTCCAGCAGAGACCTGACGCACCCAGCGAAGTTTTTGGAGTGTTTTTGCAATGCCCTTCAGTGAGGGGGCTCCGGCTTTTCCTGCTCGCCGAGCCCCGCTACGGGTTAGCACCGCAAGCGCAGAGCAGAGCGCTCTCCCTAACCCGAGTATTTTATTGAATGTTTAGGAAGGCCCGCGCTTTCTTTTTTTCTCTCTCTCTCTCTCTCCGTATTAATCTCATTAAATCCTACCTTTCAACCTTCTTCCGTGACCATCTGACCTGGCCACTTGAATGAAAATAGTGCTTTCTCCGCGGTCAAAGCCAGCACATCAATCATCGGGCTATTTACACTTCGCTCCTTTCTTCAAAGCCCCTCTGCCCGGGCTCTCTCTACCTTCGCTCCCGGGGGCGACGGGCAGGTCCTGCGGGCTGGCCGGCATCGCTCCGGGAGGGAGGGGGGGGATATTTCTCCTTCCTCTCCCCCCTTTTTCTTTTTTTTTCTGGGGCGTCCGCGCGTCTCCCGGCTTCCCCCGGCCCTCGGGAGCGCTTCCCCGCCGCGCTGCTTTCCACCTGAAACGCAGAAGAAAGCGGCGGGAGTTCCGCGCCGCCCGACGGGGAAGGCGAGGGGGCCCCGGGGCCCGCCGGCTCTCCTCCGGTTCACCGCGTCCCGGCCCTCCCCGGCGAGAAGCAGGCGGGGGCCGCTCGGGCAACGCGGAGCCGCCCCGGGAGCGGCGGCCGCGGCCGCTCCGCGCCCCGCGCAGGGAGAACCGGCCCCCCCCCCCCCCCCCCCCAAATACACCCCGGGAACGGGGAGGGAGGGGGGGGGGTGGCCGGCGGTCCGGGTCAAAACGTTGGCGACCCACGGGCAAAGCAGCCGGGGGAGAACGAGCAAAGGCTCTCCGGTGCCGGTGCTGAGCAGAAATATTCCGGTAGAAACGCGAGCGGTGAGGGCAGAGCAAACGCAGCGCGAATTCTGTGATTTTTTTTTTTTTTTTTTTTTTCTCCAAAGTTACGCAGCCCCCTGAGCCGAAGGGGGCAAGAAAGGGAAAAGGGTAACGCGGAAGAAAATGCAGGCAGGCGCTCTTTGCAAAGTGACTGTAAACGAGTATTTTTTCCGATTAAAAATAAAAGCACGTCTAAAATAGGTACAATCGTAAGATGACATCCATTAACAAACTCTCTCTACGGCATTGCTATTTAGTAGTAGTAAGAATAATAAGAATAATAATAATAGTAAGAAGAAGAATACAATGATAATCACCTCTTTATAGGATGGCACCTTGATCCTTAAATATTGTCCAGTGTGTAAGGTCAGTGTGCAGAGGGGTAGGAGCGGAGAGGGCTGATTTTTCTTAAAGGGGCAGATCAGGGGAAGGCTGTGATGGTGCTGGGAGAGAGGAGGGGGGAGAGATAAGTGGTCTGAAGAAGAGGATAGGACAAAAAAAAAAAAAAAAAAAACCACCCTGATGATGATGAATACATTGGAAAGTTTTTTTGGCCCTGGTGAGGGTGTCAGATTGAATGCTCTGTGCGCATGTGCGAAGGTGTCCAAACTGACAATGCTTGGGAGATGAAGATAGTGTGTAGCTGCTTCTGGGCTCAAGGAGGAGGAGAGGAATCCACAAGCCGACACGATGAGATCCAAGGCGAGGGCGAGAAAACTGCCCAAAAGTAGGTCCTTTCTCTCCCTTCTGCCGCGTCCCACCTCCCCGGCGGCCGGGCGGGAGGGCGCGGAGCCGGGCCGGGGGCTGCGCGGGGGCTGCAGCCCCTCTCCCTCCCCGCGGCGGCGGCCAGCCGCGCCGCCCGCCCCGTGTGCGCGGAGACCGGCCGTCCCGCGCTCCTCCGCGCTTCTCCGCGCCTCTCCGCGCCCGGGCGCGCTAGAGCGGGGCGCCGCGGGCGAACGGCGAGCTGCGCGGGGCCGGGGGAGAAAAGCGAAAGTTAGCTGGAAGTTGACGAAAGGGGATAGCAACTTTTTTTTTTTTTTTTTTTTTTTTTTTTTTTATTGAGTCGTTCCAAGTCTTGTGAAATAATATTCCTGGCTTTTGAAATAGTGGGCGCTAGAGGTCTGCGTTTGGCATCTGCCTGCGAGAGCCGGAGAGACTTAACGCTGGGGTGGGGGGGGGGTGGGGGGGGGAGAGAGAGACGGGCAGAGGCAGACGGGGGGGGGGGGGAGAAACCCTTCTCGTCTCGGGAACAATTCTCGAGGAGAGGGAAGGAAGAGAAATTGTAGCAAAAATGGATCCGCTCTCAGTGAGGGGCTTTGGATTCGCAGGTCCAGAGGGAAGATCCTGAACGCAGCTCGGGTGTCCCAGCTGGGGGTTAAGAAGGTCTGGGGGAGGGGAGCGTGGGGGAGTGTCTTTAATTTTTAATTTTTAAAAATTTACTTGGGGGTGGAATTGCAGCTCGTAAGTCTCGCGCAGCTTTTTTTCCTCCGTCTTCTACCGGCGCCTTTTCCCTTCTTTCTTTCGAATCGTTTTTAGACCGGACTTTCAGAGGAGGAGAGCGGGGCTTTCGTAGGCAGGAGCGGGGCTCGCTTGCCCCCGCTCCCGTAGAGTCCGGCCGCGGCCGCTCGCTCCGTTCCCTCGCCGCTTCGCTGCCAGGCTCGGGGCAGCGGCGGCAGCCCGGCTGTACTGCTCTACTACTCCGATGATGATGATGATTATTATTATTATTTTTTAATCGTTATTACGGCTTAGTTTCTCTTTCGCTCTGGCTCCGTGCGAAATGTCCGGAGGCTGCACAAGTTCCAGCGCGGGCTGCGCCCTGCTAGAAACTCTGCTTGTAGTTGCTTGGAGGAAGATTTGGAGAGTAGCGGCGCCTGGTTTGCTTAAATCGCGTGGTTTTGCACAGGGAGCCCGTCGGGCGGACTGGGAGGCGTGAAGAACCGGAGGGTGAGGTTGGGGGTGGGGGGGGACACACGGGGGGGGGGCTCCCCGGCGGCCCCCGGGCCCGTAAATGGCTCCGCCGCGGGTGGCGGCCGCTCGGCGGGGAGCGCTCCCAGGTGAGGCGGGGGGGGGCGGCCCGGCCCCGGTCCCGGGACGTAGCCTTCGGGCTGGAACAGCGGCCGTCGGTTCCAAGCCCGGCCGGCCAAGGGTGGCAGGCACCGTGGAGCGCACGCAACCCGCTCACGCGTGGGCTCGGAGGTTTATTTTGTAGGCGAGGTTGGCTATCGGGGAGCTTTTTCCACTCGCAGAGGCCAGCGGGCGTTTATCGCTGCGGGTCCCCTGTCCCGTACATCCCCCCCCCCGCCCCGGTCTCTTCCCGGAGGGGACGTGGGTCTCGCAAATCCTGCCCGACGGAGCCCTGCGGCTCCTCGGTCCAGCTTGCTTTAAAAAACCGGCTTTGTTACCCCCGCGCTCCCGTTTTCCCAAGGACACAACGCGCAGGCAACGGCAGGGCCCAGCGTTTTACCTTCGCGGGGCCGCCTTCCCCCCCCCCCCCCCCCCGCCCCGCGCTCCGTTCGGGTCCCCCAACCCCGTGTCCGTGGGGCACCGGCCCGCCTTCCTTGCCCCACCGAACGCGGCTCCGCACGCAGAAATGCTGCTCAGAGGCGGGGATGTTTTACTGTTGGCGTGATCGATATTGTCAGCCCATCGCTGCGACGTTTTTTGGGAAGTTGTCCTTCAATTCATCCTCGGACAGTTTTGTTTGGTTTGTGTTTTGGTTTTGTGTGTTTTTTGTTTTTGGTTTTTTTTTTTCTTAAATAAACATACGCTTTAAACGCCCCCGTTCAAATAATAACTTTTTTAAAAAGTCATCACTTGTTGTTTTTGGTGGTTAAGGAGAAGAGTAATTTTCAGAGCGCTCCTGGCTGCGAAAGCGAGGCTGAATAGAGTGGAATATTTCTCTTTTTTCTCTCTTCCCCCCTTCGTTTTTTTTTTTTTTTCCTCTTTGCCCTCCTTTTTCTTTTCGCTTCTGCAAAAGGCACCGGGTTTTTGCAGACGGGTGCCCGTGGGTGCAGTGCCGGGTCCGGCCGCGTTTCAGCGCGGTGCGAGCCGCGCACACGGCCCCGGCCTTTCCCCGTGGGCTCTCCCAGCACGGTAGCCCAAAGTAAGCTGCTGCGGCTTCGGGACGAAGAGGTTTTCGGTGCCCGGACATGTGAGGTGCCAGGGAGGTGAGCCGGGACTTCGGTGCCTGGAAGGAACCGCTTCCCTTCGGCAGAAGGAGCTGCGGTTCAGAAAGCTCCGGCCGTTGAGCTGCTGATGCAAACTGGAAGTGTCTATTTGGAAGGCTGAGCCCTGATTAAAATCAGGTGTTTAATACAATACAAGGCCCAACGGTTTATGGGGTTTCAGCCGAGGATTTTTTAGGGATCACAGTTCAAAACGGTAGTCCAAAGCTAAGGTTTCAGGATCCCAGGAGTATTTATTTGCAAAACAGATTAAACACGGAGGCGAGCGTGCGGATCTCGCCGCCTTTCCATCGGCAAGGTAGCGAGAACTCCGGTCTGGCCACGAAATCCCCCCCGACCCTTCCCAAGCCCCTTCCCCCGGGGCTGCTCCTTCCGAAGGGGCTGCCTCTGCCCGGGGGGAGAGCGGGGCACACGCCGTCGGGGCACGGAACCCACCGCAGAACCCTGCAGCCGTTTCATTTCGTTGGACAATATTTTCAGCAGATGCGATGAGGCCCCTCGGGGGAATTGGACTCGGTTACCTGGCTCGGAGAGGGGCCGAACGCCTGCGTGGGGTTAGAGGGAAATTCGGGGTAATGCTAAACCGGCGCAGCGGGAGAAAGGCAGGGAGCGGAGGCCGGGGACCGGTTTTGGCTCGCCTCCCGGGGGGGGGGGGACGACCCTCGGATGCGGTGCTTGTCACCGGCCAGGCTTAGGCCGGCTCAGGGTGCGAGGAGGTCGGCAGCGGAGGAGGGCTGCGGGCGCTTCTCCGCTCGGCAAGAAGGTGGAGAGGCGGCAAATGGACGGGCCGGGTGAAAGCAAATTCCTTTCCCATCGAAACCCCCGAGTTAGGTTTGCCGGGTACAAGTGTAACCGCAAAGCACGCACGGATGGGCATTGCCTGGGGCTCGGGTGCTAAATAAACGTCCGCGCTGGGGAACGGTGGCCAGCGCTTCTCCGCTCCCGTTCGCTTTTCACCGTTGGGAACGGGACGAAGTTGGAAGCCCGAGTTTCCCTCGGCAGAGCTGCCGCATCCTCCCGGGCAGGCTGCGCGGACGGGCAAACGCTCGCCAATCCAGCCCCGCCGTCCCCGGTGCCTGCTCCTGGGTTTAGGGCTTCGCCTCGGACGAGGACAGGCTTCCCCTTGACTGTCTTCTTTTTTTTTTTTTTTTTTTTTTTTTTTTTTTTTTTTTTTTATTAAGGCCGGCGAGATGCCGGGAGGGGGGAGAAGCGGGCGCAGAAGCTGGCGTCCCGCTTCGCGGCGTGCGACCGCCTTTGCTCTTCCCCAGGCGGTTCCAACATCGGAACGAAAATTTCTGCCGTTTGGGGTTTTTTTGTTGTTGTTTTATTTTATTTTTTTTTTTTTAAGACCTCCCAGCCTGCCGCCGCCTCTGCCCTGCTCCTGTCCAGCCCCCCCCCCCCCCCCGCTCGCTGCCAAACCGATGCCCGGCTGCAGCCCCGTCCCCGTTTCCCCGCCGGCCGGGCGGTCTCCGAGCCCGGCTGGTCGGTAACGGGGCCGGTGCGCGGTTCTGCGCGGCTCTGCGCGGGGCACAGGCGGAGCCCGGTCCGGCGCGCAACGCTCCGCGGGTCCCCCGGCGGGTCCCCGCCACCGCGGCTGCTTCAGCCTCCCCCCGCTCCCGGCCCCGGATCTGTTCAATTAGGCAATTAGGGATGCTGGGCAGGGAGGGGGGGTGTGTGGGGTGGGTGATCCGCTAATTAAGGTGATGTGTAATTAGCGCTGCAACAAAAATTACTGAGGATTTAAGATCAGTTTAGTCTTCAAAAAAAAAAAAAAATCAAATCTAAATTCTAGAAATATAATTTATCGATTCACCCGCTCTCCCTGCCTGCCGTATTTGAGAACAGGCAGAGGGAACAGCTGCCAGGCGCTTCCTTCTCCCTTGTCCTGGGAAGAACCTTGGCAAATGGGAGGAATGAACTGGTTAGCTGGCGCAGGAGACGCTTTGAACTTGCCCGGAGACTAGCAGGTTTAAGGTACCGAAGTGCTAAAGCTGAAGAAGAGGTAGAAGCCGGGGGTCGAATGTTGGCCTGCAATAAAGCCAATGCTTGCGGGTGTCCGTGTAGTTTGTTCGTGAAGCGCGTGCGACGTTCATCCACGTGTGTTTACATCACAGGGCATTTGCCTGTGCACATATAAATGTGAGTTTATAAAGTGCATCGAAGAATGGTACTTTATTCCAATTCCGGTACGTTCCCGTGTCCTATAAAAACACTGTGCCGATGCAAAACGTGTCTATGCAGATGCGTGTGTCTGTTGAACCAGCAATGCACGTGCAAAGGTCTTACAACACACAGTGAAATCTCAGGTACTGTACGGTGGCGAACCAGCATGCTCTGTGCGGAAATTGTGACTTTGTATTTTAAAAACTTTACCGACAAAGCAAGCTGTCTTATTTTTAGACTTTGTATTGGAACTGCAGCGCAAGTTCAAGTTCAGCAATAGCAAATTAGGCCTTTAATGAGCTAAGGGGAAAAAATAAAACCAACCACATTTCTAAAGGTTGCTATTAAAAATACCCGATGAAGACACCGGGGTCGGAAAGAGCAAAGAATTGCTCTTCTGTTCCCCACACAGACAGACACCGTCCAATGTTCAGGCACACATTGCTAGTGTAATAATGAGACTTTGAAATGGGCAGGATTCTGAACTATCGGACGGGAGAAAGCCAAGCGTACCTGAAATGCACAAAATCTCCACTCACTTCTAGGCAAAATGCAATGCAGGAGCTAGGATTTCACAACACAGGAGCAGTGTAATTCATCGCTGTTCCTCGCTGTAATAATACCCCAGCTCCTTAGTCGGATGTAAGTGTTCCATGACCGGTGCTAAAGGAATGCTCCAGCCTGTCTGCCGCACCGGGGTTACACCTGCGTGCCTGGCCCGCGCTGCTGGCCGCACAAACGGCCTCGCTTGGGCACCGAAATACCCGAAGCGAATGAATGACGAGGGAATCTTCCCTTTAAGAGGGCTATATCCTTCTGCGGCGTGGCTGCGTTCATTAATGTTTGTAAAGCACCCTGAGATTCGCAGAAGAAAGGGCCCTGTGGAGTGAAAAGTATTATTATTGTTATTACGGCTATGATTATTATGGCTTATATATTTTATAAAAGCTCTGTACTATTTAATACAGTGCTTCAAAGACAAAGGCCTGAGGAAGTTTGCAAACACTGACAAGGTAAGGCTCGGTAGCCACCTTGACGGTGGGGAACGTATTGTTAGTTCCACGCTGCAGCTGGGGAAGTGGAAGCAGCGTGTGCGCTGCCTCGCCGGAGGATCCCTGTCCGCTCCTGGTGACAGGATGGGGAAAAGCACCCACGTTTTTCAGACTTACTTTTGCCCTTCTAAGTGTAAAATTTGCAGTCTCTCTGTTACCCTGCCCCCCCCCCCCCCCCCCCCCCCCCCCCCCGCCACCCCATTGCAGTAAACTTGTGGTGTGTGAAATTGTGTAGTGGAAGAAAAAAAAATCTACATTTACAATCCAGGCCTTTTCTCTAGCACGAGGCTGACGGCATGCAAGACTGTATGTGCTCTCTGTGGGCCAGGGCAAGCTCGTGCTTTGTTTCCACAACTTGATGGCTCTCCCATTATTTCTGGATATGTTTATTTTTTTCCAGTTAGAGATTATTTAAATGATAAACTCGCGCAATTCTGAATGCTAACGGAAAGGATCAAAATCTTAGCCGAATAATGATTTTCTCACGCCTGTTTCCCAAAAGGTATTTTTAATCCTGTAGGGGTAAGTAACCAGTGTATCAATAAATACATATACATACAGTGGCCGTCTGCAGTTAAGAATGAAGACATCTGAAGGATACGTGCAAACACATTTGTTTCCACTCTCTGGCTAGCAGCCTGTTGATATGTCAGTACTCCGCAGCATTCCACACCAAAATCACGGCTGTGTTTTCTGATCTTTAATATGCCCTTTTTTTTTCCTGGAGGAATTTCAGGTCAGGGATGTCGTAGTGGAAAAGATCTATGACCTTATTATTTCTTTTATTTTCTTAATGGATTTTCATGCATCACCGCTACCTACTCATGGGTTGTTTATTTTTATTTTCGGTGCAATAGGTTGTGCGTTATGTAGCGTCCAAATCTGTAACAGAGTGTCCCTGTCCTGAAGAGGTTTTTTTCCTTCTCTTCATTCAGTGAATGATGTGACCCTCTTTGCTAATAAAAATGAAATGTGACTTTCATCCCTGGAATAAGTGTACTTCTTCGTGCTTCTGAATGCTCATACCCTGAAGAAGCAGCTTGCTTGCTTGCCTTTTTTTTTTTTTTTTTTTTTTTTTTTTTTTTGTAACCGGGAAGACATTTCCCTGCGGTAAGGGGCGCGATGTGTGCTTAACGTTGGTAGGTAGGGCTAGAACCCAAACTCCTTTTTTTCACGCAGTCAAGTGCTTCTCTGTGCAGTGGTACCAACTCGCAGTTGCTCTGTTCAGCAGCGCTCGGTGTGCAGGACGGTGGGAAAAATGCAAAGTTTCTGGTCAAGGGGCGGACGAGCTTTTGTCCTGTCCCCCCCACCCCCCCACCCCCCCCCGAAGATGTGCTTTGCCCAAATTTATGATGGAAAGTTAGTAAGGCATTTGTTTGTACCAGCGAACCCACGTTTGTACTGCAAACGAGAGACCGCTGGTCCTCTTGGGGAGACATTTTCCAGGTGAAAATGGACTGAGACAGCCAAATTATTTCCAGTAGGCCACAGAAGAACGCTCCTATCGCGGTAAATCTTGGTTTCTGTTGAGCCGGTGTGGAAAGACTTCATCTTCTCTTAACCATTTGCTTTTTGTAATACTAGGGACCAAATTGGGGGAGGTTGGACTGCAGCTCTCCAAAACAAAGTGACTGCGCAGGCAGTTTGGGGTGAAATGTCAGACCAAAATAAACTGGGCGGTGATTTAGTTTTGTCTCGATAGTTTTACATCTTTCAGGTGTTTTGCTTTAAGGTAATATTTTGATGTGGTAGGGTTTTGCTGGTCTGTTTTTTTTGGCCTACGAACTCTCTCACCAAAGCTATGAGACACAATGCCCCGGCGTCAGCTATTGGGATCAATTTAGCCATCATTACTAGATAACACTGTCAGCCCATTTGAGATACATATTTGTTTAATGGTTAATGTTCTGTACAAAATACAGAGGGTGGGGAGAAGTCAAACCGTAGTGAATGCTCTGCTTATTTTATATCCACTATAACTATTTTTGTCCATGAAAATTGGCTTAATTATATCAATGGAATGTTTCTTTTTCAATTCTGTACGCAATTAGTCCATCTTGCTGGCTGCAATTTATTTTAATAAAAAAATAAACCAGTGGCGTGTTCAGTTCCTCATCCCCTGGGGACAAATGCGATTGGTGTGTTTAATTTCATTAACTACAATGCGGCCTACTGGAAAAATGTATAAAATCAGCTTTATACAGCTTAAACACTGGCATTTGAAACAAATCATTACTGCATTAGCTGTCACACTGGTAATTCTAGAATCCAGGACAAAAATATTATAGCTGTTTTTATAACCCTCTGCAAATACTGTTAAAATAATTCGTAATCATTTTTTAAACACGCCCTGATGTTTTCAGTTAAAATATCTTATCACCACCAAAGAAGGCTGGCTATTCATTATGCCACGTATGTTTTATTGAAAGATGCGGAGGTTGCTTCGCCTGTACAAAATCCACGCCCCTCTGGCTGAAGCTCCCCAGTTTGAAGACGGACTGTTAGGACTGAGCGAAACACATTTCCCTGGGTGTTTTTTCAACCAAATTTGCTTGTACCAGTTTGCAAGCCTAGCTTTCGGAAAGGCAGGTGCAAGGAACGGTTTTTCCTAGCAGTGCAGACCAAGGACCTTATGAGATTCAGCATGGTTTCAAATCCCACCTGCCCCTTCCACTGGCTTTTCTTTACGCGCTACCCGGTGTGCGACATCTTTGTAAAGTAGTTCTGAGCGTTTCTTTGGTCTTCTGAGGGTGGGGGGGACCGAGGGGAGGGTGCGTGCATCCCACTTCTGGTCTGCTCCTGAAAACAGATTTCTGTTGTGGTTTCGCGAGGTTGTAGCAAGGGCCAAATACAGCCCGTTTGCAGCAACGCAGAGCCGCCCAGGGCTCAGAGGGACTTTAACCCAAAGTGCCAGCAGAACTTGGCACTTTATCTACTTCACAACTATATTTCCTGCGCTTCATTAGACGAGGCATTTTTCAGATACCATGATTTAGCCACGAAGCCGTTCTTCGTTGGTTTTGTTAACATGTGTGTCTTTCATGCAGAAGTGCACGCAGTATTGGTTTAAGATGCATGTGTAATCAGTGAATAACGTTGAGCAGAACACATGTGCCTAATTCTCTTCTGCAAAAAGTGAGGTTAAACTGACAAAATTCAGGAATTTTTTTAAAACGAGAGGCCAGATCCTCGACTTGTGGAAATCGGTATCAACATCGATGAAACTAATTTTCACCAGCTGAGGACATGACCCAAGAGATTTTGCGCGTATGTGCATAAAATATACAAATATTGGTATATAGCTGGTTTAAGGGGATTCACTTTTAGCATTTGCAGATCAATATCCAATGGAGAAATGTAGCTTGGTTGGTTTTTTTCCCTTAACTTACGGAATGATCAATTATATAACCTCAGCATATTTTAGACAGATTGCTATTTTCTGAAGTGGCATGGACTTCCTTTCCAAAGTAGTAATATACAGAAGATGGGCCATATTGGACATAAGCCATCTGTTCCCTTGCACGCACTGTGCTTTTATTTTTTTTTTCTTTTTGCCTTCTGCTGCTGTCATAAACAGTAGTTAATTTTCTTTTCCATATCTTTAACTTTATAGCAGCGGTGGTTTGGTAGAAGTGATATCGAGTTATTGTTTTATTGGTATTACAGGGAAAAAAAAATCAGCTTTATTTCCTACTTGAGAGAAAATTACTTCAGGGGGACTAAAGACGCTAAACGCGGTTTCCCTTGTCAGGCCGAGGAAGTAACTGGGTCTGGAGGAAGGCGGCAGTGAACCGTGTGGCAAGGGGGGCAACGGGGCCACGGCTCGGTTTTGGGTCCCCTGCCTTGCTCCAGAGAGCCCAGCCCTGCTCCCGGGCTCCGCGGGATGGAAAGGGAAGCTACAGGATGAGGGAAGAAGGAGGCTTTTTCCTCGCTGCCACGTAAACCTTCCTCGCAGAGCAGCTTTACCCGAATTTTAGGCACAGGACTAGGCGCGGACAAGCCCTACGCCAAGAACTGGTCTCCGGTGTGAGCACGTGTATTTATTCTCTCAGTCGAAGCACAGCAATGCTGGGCTGTACGATTCGCTGGCCATAAGGAGGTGTAGAAAGTTGGATGTGAAGTTTTGCTCAGAACTTGGAAAAGTTGTCGAATTGTGCAGCAGTGGAGCGGGGTGGTGGGGGGGGGGTCCTGTGCTGCTGCTACCGAAACAAAACCCCACCAAACGCTGAGCGTATTGAAACACCATTACCTGATCGGAGATTGGTCCGAGATGCAGAAAAAGCGTGAATTGTGTTTTTTGCTAAGCTGATGAACTAACTTTACCAGCTTGAGCAAATAACTTGCCCTCAGCTACTTCAGTTGTAAAATGGGAGGGATACACATACCTGCCCTTGTGATTTCTGGATCAACGTCTCCTTAATGGTCTTTGTGTTTGTTCCGACTCCCACTGAGGTCGTTGGGACGTTTCTGCTGAATTTACTGGATCAGATTTTTTCTTTTTTTGCAAGTTTCAGATTTGGCTAAAAATCTTTTATTCCATCTCAGATGCTTGTGAAAAAAAATGCTTTTGTTTACATGTAGTCTGGCATTTTCTTTGCTTCCAGGATAGTATTTGGAGTTTTTTATTTCACAGCGAATGGACCTTTTGGGCTCAATCATGTAAATTAATTTTTAAATGGCTGTGCTTGAAGTTCATGTAGTATGAAATTGCTTTACCATTTTTTTTCTGTTTATAGAAAAGGACTGGTTTCATTTTATATTTCATTACACAAATGTGAAATAAAGAACATGCACAACTTGCAAGTGATCATATATTTTATTTTAGAATTATCACATAGGAATAAAATAAACTTAAATCCCTACATGGCACAATAGTCGTATTTAAAAAGCAGCTGATACCTCATGGAGAACTTTGAAAAGCCCTCTGCTCAGAAACAGTTCTGCTCATATATCCCATATATAATGAATAAAAACCAGATCTTTGTTACTTTGGGAGTTCTTAAATTCTTCCTGCTAGAATACTCTTCAAGTATTTATCCAGATAAAGTGCAGAACAGATTTTGGTTCTTTGTCTCCTGTTCCTGATAGTATCTGTTAACGAGTGATTTTAACAGCCCCTTAGTACCAGAGGCTGAAGGTGAGCCTTCAGGAAATCCAAGTTAACTTTGTGGGTGCGTCCTTAAGGGAATGCCTGAAGAGCTACTGATGCTTCCTCAGCCTTTCGGAGATGCGTGCTTTTCCAGACAAGTAAAGTACCTGTGCAGTTAAGGCCCCTTAGGTAAATTCTAGTGTTCCCTCAAATAGTTTGTTGTCTGGGGTTTATGATTATGTATTTAAAAAAAAAAAAAAAGGCATGCATCTGTGAAGCAAAATAGCTATCAGCCTGTTAAATCCGCCTCAGAAAACTCACTTCTGGATTCTCTGTAGCTGTTCGGACAAGCAGGTGGGTGATACAGATGTTACAGGCCTACATGCTTCAAAGTACGTATTTCATTTCCTCCTCAAACTTGGGTATTGCTTTTTAACTCCCATTTCAGATAGAACTGCCTTTTTGTGTAGTTCTTCAGTTAACGTGTAGATCCCAGAGTCCTGAAAGAACACAGAGGCTTGGTGCAAATAGTCACACACATAGCCTCTAGCTATAACCAGAAAGTTTCTTGTATGATCCAGGAGTCAATACCCTAGCTAAATATTGATTTTTTGTAATAGCACTGTCTGTTCCAGTAGATCAGGAAAAGGAGCCCGCATTTAACACCTATCTATAAATCTATTTTTACCCAATGGACAGTAACTGGTTTTTTTCGAGGTGCCGTTGTTTAGCAGTTTGTGAAATTAGGCTTGAGGCATTAACCAGAGAAATGTCCTGCTGCAGAATTAATTCTATTAAGCGTCTCTTCTGTACGTCTACAGACGTGCGATCCGGGTGACTTGCATTATGTTGGTGACTTTTCCTTCTCGGCACGGCGGTCGTGGAAGCAGTACCGGCTTGGCTTGTCTGGGGAAGCTGAGGTTCTCGCAGGTCAGTAATTCAGCCCAAATCACGCACCGGGGGACGGAGCGCAGAGCTCAGAGGAACGGTCCTCCCCACCCTCCGTACCTGGAGACTTCCCCGTCATTTACTGAAGAAGCCAGTACTTTAATAAACAGTGTGGGGGGAGAAGGAAACAAGAACCCGTGGAAGACTTCTGGAGCGTTGCTTTGGTTTGGAACGCTCTTTTCTTTCCTAATGAAAATCCTGAGGGCATAACAGGGCAAACCGAGGCTCATGTCTGACTCAAGACCAGGAAATATAAATTCCATGATGGAAGTTCGCGTTTAACCTCATATAGCTGATCACTGTCTTAAGGGAACCTTCACCGTAGCCGGACGTTTACTGGCAAAGAGCAGCATTGCAACCTCGCTGCTCAGAACCCGAAACCTGCTGCGGTTCATGGTAGTCTTTCCGTTGACTTCGCTGGACTTTGGAGCAGGCCCTCAAGGCACTGAACTCTTTGGGACATCCATGCTATTTGCGTATAAAGATTTTTTTCTTATAGCTGAGTTTGTATGTAATGCTCGTTAATGATTAGCTACCAAGGGTCTGGTATAAGATATACCTGTTTCCATGGATGAAATCAGCCGTGCCTTTGTCTCTACTTCTAAAGTCCTTCTGATGTGACCTGGCTTTTAAAATATTGATAAACAAATGTGGCTTTTTTAACCTGTAATTTGAAGAGCTATATGCCTGCTTCTTCTCAAACAGCCTAGAGGAACGTGTATTTACTGCCCCTTCAGACTCCTAGCATAAGTGGAATAATCCCATCCCATAGTCACATTTTAGTAACTATATATATATGCACACGCACATATCTAGTTCACAGCTGCAAGCTTTAACTGTGGAAGGGGTATTCTTCTTGTTGATAATGACAGATTCTTAACCTTTCTTTTTAGTTCTTTCTGTGAATTTACATCGTATGTGTTTGAAAGGAGAAGAAGCCCTGAAAACACAGACACAGATGCCTGCCTGCTGATCTATCTATCTAGAGACTAAATATTGGAAGAGTGGTCATTTAGATGGCTCTTGTGCCTCAGTGCTCACATTAGAACAAAACAAAAAAAAAAAAAGGCAAAAAAAAAAAACCCCACTCTGGAAAAATTACTGAATTCTCCTTGCAGTGTCAGGTTCCAAGATAATGATGTGTCTGTGTGTGAAAATATTAAATTGCAATAACATGCAGAGTGAGTGGCTTTCTGAATGGGGTATTCAGTTCACAGCTTGGACTATACATAAAGCTAGTGAGTGACAGAATACAAATGGTGTCATAAAACATCAGGGGAATTTACAGCCAGTCTCAATCTTTTTGATCTATATTCTAGCTACGAAGCTCTCTCTATCTATCTTTAGTTAATGAAACAGTTAAACGTATTTAATTATTTATCATTGTTTAATGTCAAGAGTTATCAAAACAGATTGCGTTTCCCCCCCGCACACACACACTTAAAGGTATTTGAAGAACTCTAAATTGTACGTACTAAAGTCTGGGATGTTTCCTGTCTAAAGATAATGCTTTAAAACGCATCTCTGCATGTAGATGTTTTTAAATCGCAATTCTTTGGTGAAAGCGGAGCCTTTCTTTCCTTTGCCTGAGAACATGCTTTATTTCTAAAACTTTGCTTGCTTCTTATACAAACTGCTTTTATTCTTCACAGAAAAAATAGGGAAATGAGAATTCAGTTTCCCTTGAGATGAGAAATTAAATAGAACGGGACAGTTCTCGGAAGGTATAAGCTGACCCACCTCTCTGATATGGCCCAACAACAAAGAGCCAAACTGAAAAAATCATTCAAGAAGTAAGTCTGCTATGCCCATCCTCTTTGCGCCTAGAAATCGGCCCCAGCAGGGTTTATAGAGCTCCTTTAATGGTCACGTCTAAAGACTAAGCGTGCCACATGTTCCTGTGGCTTCCCACTGTCTGGGTCTTCTCACACATGTAGGTACGTATATAAAATGTTTTACGAAAGTTCTCCGAAAAGACCCTTGAAGCTGACACCCCGTCTGAAACGTCAGGTGCAGACCGTAGAGCTAACCTGCGATCTCTTGTTTCATGGAAGGAAATTTCAGCGTTGCAAACCTCCCAGGACGTTAGGGTCGTGCTTTCCTCCCCCCCTCCCCTCGGCCCCCAGCAGAGGTGTTAATCGTCACCCTCCGAAGGTTGTGTTGAGCTGCTAAAAGCCACCGTTTGTTACTGAATCTCATCTGCTAATTCTGGGCTGGAGGTAGGTGTTGGGGATCCCCCTCTGCCGTACCACCTGGGTCTTCTCTATTGGCAGCTTTGATAAGAAATCATTCTTTCTTCTCGACCGAAGCGCTCTCTTTACCGGTGGTTTTAAATTGCTTTCCACTCCTGACAGACTACCCTCGTTCAAAGAGAAACGTGGAGGAGGTTGATGGTCCTAGAAAGTATTAGGAGTCCATTACCAGAGGACTGGATCCTGTTGGGATCTCCTGGGAGACACCCCTCCTTGGCCCACCAAACAGAGTAGGGCATTGTGAGCGGAAAGGGCAGGGGGATAAAGGAATCCAGCCTCGCTTTTCTCCGACAAAGAAACCTCAATACTTGTATTCAGCGGAAAATGGAATAATACTTCTGGGTTGGCTTTGAAAGCCACAGCCAGTGGGTACTTTACGCACTGCGGATGGTTTCTGTATGAGGAAGAGCTTTTTTCAAGGGGAGAGGGCTTTACACGTGAAATGAGATTAAAGGCATCTCTGTGCCAACACGTTAAACATTTGGGGGTTTACAAGAAGTATCAATGTTTCATTGCAGTCACGTGCCAGTCAGGAATAAAACCCCGGCTGCGCTGCTGCAGAACACCACTCACCGCCCAGATGTGTAGGAAGCAACCTCGCCTGCTGGAAATAAAAGTTTTATTATATGTCACGTTCCCTTTAAAATGCGCCGTGTAGTAATGTTCTTTTGGTACAGGTAGGTTAGGGACTACTCCAGATATTACAGCGCTCTTAGAAAAGAGTCACTTTTGTACAGCTAAGTGGCGTGCCTGTATCTTTAAGGTAGCCTGCCATAAAAAACCCCTACCAACTGCAGGAAAACCCTTGAGCGATGTAATCCCCCTTGCTTTTGCACATTAAGAAAAGGCTTCGTGCTGTAGGTATCGGTGAGAACGCGTGAGCTAAATTTGAAAGCACTGGGGTTTTTCATGTCTCAATTTCTGACGTCTTTAAGTCCATTTTAAATCGTATCTCAGTGAGACACAATATACCTTAAAAGTAGAAATATGCCATTACAGCAAGGTGCCAAACTCTCTCTTAATAGGAGTGCGATATTGGAGTTGGCGTATTGGCATCCAGCTTGAAACGCTGTACTCCCTGGTGTTCCGTTTCCCATTTGGAAAGGTGCTGGTACGAAGGTGATTATAGACCGAGAGCTAATGAAATGAGATGGTGGGCCAAGCTGAGATCCGCTGTAAGCAGCAGATGCTACCGTGCTGAGCCAGGTCCTCCGACCAGGGCTTTAGTGGACCACGGCAGGGGCGGAAAAGTCGAGAGGCAACACGGACCACTCCTTCTGGGGATTTACATGTCTGGGAACGGGCTTGGATTTGATTTTGTCTTGTTTCTATTTTGTCAGGAAAGGGAAAAACTCACCAGTGCATCTGCTGGTTCATCGTATCACCTTTTGTTATTTTTCGATGCCGTAGGCCAAAAATTCACTACGCCGTTGGATTAATTAGTGTACTAGATTTTACGATTACAGCTGCTGAAGAGCAAAATTTTTAACGCAAGTTGTCAGAGCCAAAGGAAAAGATTTTAGTATCAGAAATAGGCAACGAGGTGCTGCAGATAAGGTTTTCTGCCTTCAGTGTCTTGCAGGTAGTTTAATGATGGTAAATATGGGGTCTTGTAGATGAGTGAACTTGAGTTTAAAATGAGGAATCCCCCTTTTCCTGTGGGATGGGAGTTGCTGGGACAATGTCTATAATGAAATACCCACGTTGGATGAGCTAGGGAAAATGTTTTGATGACTGCAGTCTTAATTCTGGTCCTGAACTCTTCAGCAAATGTGGATTTCGGAGCAAGTGGCATTATTTACAAGGGTAAAGTTATGCTTGGAGTGAAACATTTGTGTAATGGAGCCCGAGCTTATGGTCCTCTGTTTTCCCACCTGCCTACTTCTGGCTCTCAAGAGAGTACATAGAATAAAGATAAGGGAGGGAATGGAGAAAAAGGCACTGCTCCCAAAATAGCTATTTTACGTACACATTGTTCTCTGCATTACGTAGGCTCTTTTTTGCCAAATCTTTCTCACTCGCCTTTATCTGACTTGCAAAAATCTATTGCTGTTTTATGTTTTAAGCAGTGTAAAGTTGTGTTGGGAAGCATTGGCCATTTTTAAGTGCAACTAAAATTGCTGTGACCTTAGACCCTCCAAAACTGGGCCTGGGAGGCTCAGGGTTGGTTGTTCTCGCTGCTAGCTGCTGTCTTTAAATGAACATACAGCTAAAAACCAAACTTGATTTTTGAAATGCGTGAGCTAGGTCACTCAGATCTAAGAGAAATAATTTTTTCTGTCCTCTAGAATTGCTATTTTCATTTCTAATACCTTAAAAATTGCAATACTTTTGGTTGTCTTACTCAAGTTTGCACATGGAATCACGTGGTAAAAGTAAGTGCCGATCTCCTAGTTTGTGCTGCACTGGGCCAGGGGACGAGCACCTCTGCTTGCATTCGGGAAAGGAAAAAGTCAACAGAATTTTGTGTATCTGTATGAGCGAGACATCAGGCTTTGGATTCCCTTCAGACTACAGCCATTGCTTCAGTGGGTCAAATTTCCTTTTAGTTCTGTCCCTTGGAACCACAAAGTGGTACTTGTTAAGACAAACACTTCAAGAATGTTATTATTCCTCTTCACCTTTCTCTCCTGTGGTGAAATAGAAATGCTTAGAGCCTTTGCTACAAGCTTTGTGGCACCTGAAATATCGAAAGATTGGAACGGTTGCTGTTTGAGGCACCTACCTGTAGGATCGAGTCCTTTCGGATGCCATCTTCGTTAAACCAGGCTGTTTCCCTCCTGTTGAGCCATGGTGTCTGGAGAAGGCAGCTCTCAAATGAAGCCATCGTTGGGTAGTTACACAGCTGGTGTAAGCCGTGGTCAGAACGAAGCGTCCTTCCCCGACCGAAATTCGGGCAAGTTATCTGCATTACTGACACTGGCGTTACATGGCAATTGCAGAGCTATTGAGAAGTAAGGTGCATCTTGGTATGTGCCTGCTTCGAGGTGGTCTTATTATCAAAGGAAGGTCAAATAGACTCTTGGATTTTTTCTGTGTGGGGTTGCCTGATACCCGAAACTGCCCAGTGGAAGTATCTTCCTTGGTCCAGCCGTTGCACTTGGTGTTTTCCCCATGTGTTGCAAACACACAGAGCGAGCTGCAGCTCCCAGGAGCTCTGCGGCACAGACCAGACCGGAGCAGACGGGTATTTCAGAGGTCAGTCCTGTGGACAGATCTTTCTCCGGTGTAGTTGGGAGGTTATTTATAGTACTGCAGATGTCTCGGTGGAAGAAAAATCAGAGTCCATAATGTCATATTAAAAATATTGATAAATTATTGATTATTATGTAGCCCAGGCTTCAAGTGTGAGTAACTGGTTTCCATAAATCACCCGATTCCTCCAGGACTCCAGTGAAACGGAATGTCACTGTGCAGGCAGGTTTCATTTAGGAAGTAAAAACCTGGCCGTGTTTCAGAAAGCGGTGAGCGAGGCTGATGTTCAATGCCAGCTACTAAGGCTGACACAAATGCAGAATCCAGATGCTTGTATTGTTTAGCTGCTGCTTCTCTGCCGAGACAGGTGATAATTTCTAAACGGTTTTGATATTTGAGTAAAAGGTTGCTCAAAATAGGAGCTTTCGGTAAACATAGTTGTAAGTCTGAAACACGCCGCGCTGACTCCCAAGGTGTAATTCCTCTACGGACAGGGCACTTGTCCCGGTGATGATACCACCTGTAAGAGCATAACGAGCTGTAAAGGCCTCCCAGGTCAGTGCTCGCTACTGATTCAGGGAAAGCATCTTTATTTTAAAGGTTACTTCTGAACGAATTCTGTCTACACAACTGTTGTAGGAGCAGCTTCTGGTAAAAGGAGTTCTTGTGAGTCAAGTACGGGAATTTTAGAAACAGTCTCTTGGGCTGCTATGGAGTGGATCTGCTCTATGCGATAAATAGCCAAGACGGTTATTTTGCAGTTGCAGAAAAAGCCCGCGTTCTATTCCTATACCTTGACCTGTGCATTGTAAAAATATGTAAGAAGAGAAGTTAGAATTGGAATGAGTGCATGGCTAAAATGAAATGAGATCTTTCTCACTTTGGTGGGAACAAATCCGTGGTATTTTTTTTTTTTTTTGGTGTATTGCTCTTTTCCTTAGCTTGTGTCATCCAAAATAGCTGTTAAAATTTTAAGTACTTTAAGTTTAGTAATTATTAACTTTAAGGCATTACTTTATCCCTTGTTAAACTTCAGAAGAAACATGTTTAGCGGTGAGAACTTCTGTAGAGAAGAGGAAGCAAATTTGTTAAAAGAAAAAATAACCCCACCATTGACCTAAAAGTCAGACATTTATTCCTGTTATTTCTCGGTTTCGTTTCTTGCTTCTCTCTTTCACGACAAGAATGTCTGTCTCCTGTTCACTCTTTCCGCACTGGGAGAGGGAAAGTGCTGTAATATTGTCCCTATGTGCTCCTGATTGATTTTTATTAAAGCCCTGTCACCCAGAGTCGCTTGGCTACAGACTGATTTGCTACATACAGGGGGAAAAAACCCAACAGCAGAAAAAACCCCAACCCCACCACTGCAGTGAACCAAATGGATCTTCTACACTTTATCTAGATAAAAGCCTTAAGAAAACAAACCCAAACGGAATCCAGAGCAGATTTCCTGGGAGACAGGAGGCACGCCGGTGAGGAACTGCAGACGTTTTCCACATTAGGATTGCCTGATGTGATACAACGTGCTGATGTAACTGCCCTTGGCTCGAGTTGGGGGGACTGGTCACGGACAACGTCCTTCCCTGTGCTGCTTTCCCCCGTTTACACGACGGGTGTCACTCCCCCCCCCTCCCCGCTCCCCCTACATTTTAGACCAACCACACTATTTTTGCAGGGAGCCGGTTCACGGTTTCGTATGCTTTGGGGCTGGCTTTACCGCGAGCACCTCGTGTGAGCGATTCCCAGCGCAGGGTTTTCGTAGGCTGAACAGGTTTGGATAGTTTGGAGGAATCCCTCAGTCTCCGGCAGTTTCCGGAAGCAAACGCCGAAGCTTTTGAAGTTTCCCCATTTACATGCGGCATGAGTTTCCCATTTGATTAAACAAATGATGCTTTGCTTAATTTGTCTATGTTGGCTATTTTTATGAAATATGCACTTAATTAAGAGAAATACAGAAACATGTTTATTCTCAAGATTTATGCGAAAAATGAGAACCCCACTGAAATTTCCAGTAGTGAGGCAATTAAGTAATGGAATTCCACAGTATAAACATAGTATAATTCAACTATAAAACCGATGTCTAAGTAATGTTAATGAGGTGACTTGAAGCTACAACAGCTAGAAAAGTTCACAGTTACAGATGAAAATTGAATTTGTTCTGAATTATAACTGAAATAAAGTTAGTTTGCATGAGGAATAGTCTGCGGTCCCAGTCCAAGCTCTGTCCATGCGTACAACATGTCAAGCTAAACGTCAGCTAAATGTTGGGGCAGCGAAAGTGGTCAGGACTGTCTCTAGGTTTTGTACGTGTAGCTCTGATCCATAACAGCATTATTATACAGATTATAATTTGCTCAACAGGTAAACAGTGTTTGCTGAGAGAGTTAAGGGAACAGGAGTTCTGTGAAGAAAATAATTTTACAGTTTCACGAGGCTTCCTACAAATTATCGATTCCAAGGAGCAGACAAGTCAGGTTCTCACTGATTTTGTGTTGAAAGTTTGCATATGCAACCACCCACCAAAAAAAGAAAAAGAAAAAAAAAAAGAAGGGGTCCCTCCAGAAAACAAAAGACAGACACCCTGTTTCTCTGCAGTCAGAGCCCCCAGATAACTTGTCCGTGGTTTGGACTGACAGTTTGTGACATTTGCAGTTGCCTGTTTAAATATTTTTCACAGTAACTACTTAAATATTCTATTTGCTGAAATGTAATGCAGAGCCTGAGAGCCATAAATCAGTAATCACGTATGCAGAAAGCTCAAACCCATCTGATACTTTAGCAAGGTTCCAACTTGAAAATTGACAAAATGTTTTTTTGGATTTAAACTTGAACTCTGAATTTATACTGAAATTTGGCAAACGTTGGAGCAAATCTTGTAGCCGGCAATTTTAATCCCCGTTTTCTGTACGATCTCGCCCTCACAACCACTGGTTTGCGATGGAGCGCTTCACTAGCACAAAGGGAACAGGGCCTTTACATGGCGTGTTTTGAGAACCTAATTTTATTTGTAGGATATTCTTTTCCCTTGCCACCAATTCCAACCTGGTATTTTTCTCTTCCAAATTCTTATCTCTTTTGGTTGGTTTCTTTAAAGTCTTTTTCCAGAGTATTAGCTAAGTCGTCTGCTGTGAAGGGGTGTGTTTACAGCGCTGAGGTAAATTCTACCAGCCATGGCTGGGCAGAGCTTAGGCTAACGTTTCTTTTAAAGCCGCGTTTTTAGCCAGGTCCCGGGGGATTTCACTGCACTCTGGCCTCCATGCTACATTTTCTTTTCTTTTCTCATTCCACTTCAGAATGTTGTTTCTATCACCTTCTCAGCCTAGTAAATAGCACACTGAAGATTTATGATGTTTAAACTTTTAATGCCATAACATATTTTATATATTTTTCACAGTATTCTTCAGACGTGTTATGTTATGGTTAGTTCAAGTTCTAGTGCAACTGCTCTGAGGAACTCTTTCCTTGTGGGTAGTTCCTTTTTGCCAAATAGTATTTGCACTTGCTTCAGAGGAGGAGGGAAGGAATGTGCCATAAATGTTGCACGGGATTAAAACTGTAGATGGCCAAACCATCATGGATGGAGACTAAAAGCCTGAACCTGCAGGTTGGAGGAACTAGGAACCACGGTTTTTCTGTGCGGGGCAATCTGTGCTTGCTGCTTCTAGGCTTCCCGAGTCCAGATTTAGCGCGAAGCGATTCTGTCGGAGCTGAGGGTGGATGGTGAAGGCAAAGACCGTGCAGGGGTCCCGAGGAGAGCAGGGGGCGAAGAGTCACCCGGTTAGTTCAGGCGGACGTGGGAGTTTTCATGTCGCTTGCTTTCACGTTGAGCTTCTCCCCGTAGCTCTGGCAGCTTTGCTGACTCTGACTTCGGTTCTGAGCAAGCCCTGCGCCGGGGGTTTGGGCTGCGGTAGAATGGTCCTCGTCACTCAATTGTCTGCTGCTGGTGCTGGGAAGGGCTTTCGTCCTGAAAATACACAGGAACGTATATAGGCAGGGTTAAATGAGCAACACAAAATGCTAAGAAGGGCTATATTCATCTTTCATTTTGGGAAGAGTCCTGGTCTTTTCTCTCACATTGTCCCTATTGAATATATGACTATTAAAAAGAAAAGAAAACAAAAACCCCCACCTCGAATTAATTAATGGTGGGGCACATCTGCTTGCCCCCAGTTACTTTCACAGTGATACTAATTCCTCTGTGAAGTTTCATGAGTTTATAAAACATTAACTACTTCTAAAAGAACAACAAACATTGTTCTCTCCTCACACAGATCCTAAAACCCAGCTACCAGATGGACCAAGGCCTGTACCCAGCAAGGGAATATTAATTTTGATGGAGAGAGACTTAGTGTTCTGGGTATTAAATTATATGCCTTGGGAAATGCAGCACAGTAGATGTGTGTTTGTACTGAGTGGTGTCTTTGTCTTTCATATATAAAAACACTAATTAAAATATAATGTAAAAACCTGAAGTATGCTGGTTACATTTTAGTATGCTGCTAAGGTAAATAAAAACGAAACAAAAGAGATATATATATATATACACACACACACACATATATATAGAGGGTCATTAAAAGTGCATTGTTAAATCGCTTTATGCCACAAAATTTCCGAATTAAAAGCTGAACAGAAATACATCTGGAATTGGACACAAAAGCAGATTACTGTTACTTTATCCGGAGTTCTGCATTTGGTCTATGGTTCATTTGCGCTGCCGGTAACCACTGTGCAGAGAAACACAAGCGAGCACAGCTCCTGGAACTGTACCTTGCAAAATTTCCTTTTTACAACATCTCCAGTGGTCCAGCATAACCCCTAGCAGTTTTACCCCAAGGCTTGGAGAGCTGAACTCCATATGCTGTCTGGTGCTTTGGATATAAGGTCCCTTTTAATATGTTCAAAACAGAAACAGCTTGGAATATTAACTTAGCTGTACCTTACAGCTTACAGTGTGTAATGAGAAAAGTAGACAAGCTGTCAAACTTAGCAATTAAGACTGATCCTTTACAATTTAAAATGCAGAATATCGCATATAAAACTGAAGTATTTGATGTCGTTTAATCAGAGCATGTTACCAATGGCAAACCAGCATGGGCTCACAATGGCAAATCGGCACTAGCTTATTTCGATTTTTATCTTCTGTGTAAGCAAGTGTATGACCTCCCTTACGCTTTTTTGGAACCAAGGCAGTCGTCCTTCATTTGGAAACTCGGAAATAAGACTTCTCACGGAACTGACCGAAACAGACTGGAGCCTGGAGCAAAGCAAAGCACCCTTCCGTGAACGCAACCTGGCAAGCTCACGATGTCTTGTGGTGACCACGGGATTCCGAGTACTTCTCTTCGTACGTTTAGGGTAGCGCGGAGCAGCTGTCCGGCACGGGATGGTCATCTTGGCAGCTCTGGAAGGCTTTATCCAAAGTCCACCAAAAACCGTAGAGGTCTTTCCCTTGGAGTCCTCCGGTTTGGGATTTGTTCTTCAGTATGTGTAGTAACTCATCCTCAGTACTTGCAGTATTGGCCTCCTTATCGATAAATGTCTTCCTGGGCAGAAATCCAAGGTTGAAGACCTAGGGTACAATAAAGGTTACAAAAGGTCACTTTATGGCCACTGGATTGCTTTAATGGCATTTATTTAAGTCCCCTCCAGAATCTTCTCCTAGTCTTCCTGGCATAGAATATGGCCACCTTGGTAAGGAGAGAGGAAAAAAAAAAAACCCACGATCTTTCTTTATGCCACTATCCCCCTGAAGAAAAAGCTTAACATCTGATTTAAGTTTACTGAAATAACAACAGATGTTTATCTTGTATTGTATGGCACATGGCACTACATCTCATAAACCCCCTCCTGGAGCTTAAAGCAGAGTTTCTGGTCCCTCATTTGGACACTTGCAGGCTTTGTGCTCTTTTTTAAATGTTTTCATTTCTCTGGAGCTTAATCTGCTACCAAAGTATTTATAAGTATCACGTTATAAACCGTGAAACGAGGAATAGCAAAGGAGATTTTCAATACTTCCTTCCACTAAGCACAGGACTATGCAGCTACTTACCTGCAGCCTCAAATAATGAAAAGACCGTGCTAACTTTCTACGGTTTTTCATTAAGAAGAATCCACTCGGGGTACGGGATTGGGAACAGATCAATAAGAAAAAAACTTCATGCCTTGGAAAAGCAAAAACTGGGGAAGAAAAATGTAGGGGAAAAAAAAAATCTATTTTTCTGGGACTTGTAAGAAGTGAAACACTGTCACTTCTAAAATATACGTGTATTTTACTGTGAAAATAGTGAATGCCTGTAGTTGGTGTATTTTTTTTATATTTATACACACAGATACTTAATTCCGCTCATTGCAACTGTAGCAAACTGCTGCACGATAGAAACGACTGTTTTCTTCCAGCACTAATCTGTAAGTGTTTGTGAAAATGTCAATATTCTTGTGGGAACAGTAGTGACACGCAGACTAGTAATTTCACGCAACTCTTCTTGATGCATTAGAGGATTAACGCTGGGTTAAATAGAGATAGTCCATCTGTCAGAAGGTAGGCTGCTAGTATTTCAGATGACAAAATAAATAGTAGAGATTGACAAGATGTATTTGAAGAAGCCAGCGCCTTGGGAAGAAGAAAAGCAGGTAAACATCCTGGTACTGCACAGCAGGTGTGGTTCTGGAAAGCCCAGCACCGACTTAAAAAAGGGACCTGTAGTATCTCCAGGGAGGTAAAGAAGCATAGAAGAGAAAGCCAAAGGGTGATTCAGTTGTGGAAGGAAAAGAGGAAGCATATTGCTTATAGGCACTTCCTCACTTTGCTTTAGGTTTAATTGCTCTTTCCCAGCAAAACAGGAGGCTGAAAGGTATATCAGGCAAGATGACAATTCCTCGTTGACGGTGTCTGGACGTCTTTTGCTGAAGATCTAGACAGACAGTACAGGCGCAGCAGATTCCTTCCTCTCTGCAGGATGTCCTAGCGATGCCACGTTACTGTCTTCAATTGAGATGGATGTTTTCTAGATATTTCTGAGCTCCCCCGATCCATGAATATTGTGGCTTCTTTTTTAACATACTCTCTGAAGGCATGGTTTAGTTTATGTTTGAATAAGTGCAGTGCTCTTTTGTTTCCTCTGCTGAATTCTTTATTTATTATTTCCTAAAATGATTTGATTTTCCCCCTCCTTCAAAACACATATGATTGCAATAAGCAGATACAAAATAGAACCAAGAAACAAAAGGCTGAACATGCTGATAATGTACATTTGGTTTGTATTTATCGTTTTAAGATGTGTTTTAATTGGTTCACTACCAACATCCTGTAACTTTCAGTCAGTCAGAAGAGAAACCTGTTTCATTTTAAAGTCGGTTCATTTCTTCCCTCTTTCAGCTGAGCGCAGTGGGTAAGACCCTACTGTAGTATCTTCAAATTTAATTTCATTAAAACATTTAAATAAAGAGGATTATAATACATCTTGTTTTGCTGTTCTCCGTTGGATTTCATCGTGAAATGGGTTTTTAAAAGAACAACAATGCAAAACACATTTTGTTGCTTTGTAACATAAACCTTCATGCATAATTTCTAATGAAAACGTGCAGCTGTAAACCTAGAAATCCACAGTTTGCCTGTTATTCCAGAAGCCTAGTCTGTTCAGTTTAATGAAGAGAAAGTGAAAAGGTGACATGAATGCCATCTTAAAGTACTTCTCTTACAACAACATTTGATTCAATAGACTCAAAGTGTGACAACACCCAATTTAATACAAGCCTTTAGTTAAACAAAACAACAACAACAAAAAGTAGGAATCAAAGAAAACAGGATTGGAAAAGCTATCTGAAAGATCACCTCGTATGTCCTCCTGGACAACGGCAAGGTAAACTTTACCTATTTGTTTCTGCCAGATGTTTGTTGAGCACATTCTTAAAAACTCCCCGGGACGGTGTTTCCATGCTCAGACAATTTGCCAGTCACTTGAAGTTTATTGCTGACAATTTAAACGCTGAGGCTCCATGCCTCCTAAAAGGTCTGCGTGTACCGAACAGGAATGAATCTGCGGAAGTCTCGCTGCACATGAGGTCAGCCTGGAAAACCACAACACGGACCCTTTTGACCTTGCCTTTTATGAGGTTAGTGTCATTATTATTTTGGACCGTCAGCTTCTATCTTCAAACTATAATTTTGGATTAGCAATTTTCATAAATATTTTATTTTTTCAAGGGTAAAAGTGTCCTTTTGCTCTTACTAAAATCAGAGCAAAATAAAAAAAAGCTAGGCCTGAAAGAGGACAGTTGCATGCATTTCTACCTTCCTCCTCATTGCAACACGCTTTACCAAAAGTCTCGACTTTGTTTCGTAAATGATTGTTCCAGAAGCTGTATTTAAACACGAAACTTCTTGGTGCATCTTGGTGGAGTTTGCAGGGTGCTTTTAAATGAGGATTGAGCACCGCAGCCAACGTCAAAGCCAGAACCGTGCGGATGATGAGGGTCCTCTCTCTCTGTCAGTTTTGGCATTTGCCCCCAACAGCTTCCAGATGATTTCATAACCGTTGCCGTCTCCTCTTGGGTGACTCTGAACCAGAGATGACCAGAGCTTCGTGCAGGCAAACTCACTCCTCCATGGGGAAAAAAAAGTGTCCCTAAACAGCGGCTCTACTGCGTGGTAATGAGTTTCTGCTGCTGCGGTAAAACTGTTTAACGCGGTTAGTCCAAACCAAGAAGTTTATTAACAGAAGTGGTGAGGTGGTGGAACTACCTGGAAGTTTACCTTGGTCGGTGTCACACAGCGTTGAGGAGACGTGCAGGAGCCACCGGGGCCTGGGGTGGCTGGGCGATGGAGCCCAAGGGAGACGGGGGTGTGTGGGGTGAGCCGTGAAAGATTTTGCCCCCAAAATTGAGCAACTTCGAAGGTTTCAAACCTAAGGTCTTCAAAAGGAGTTTTCCTGTCTTTGGGGAGGGTGAGTAGTTGGGCACCATTCAGGAAAACACATGGAAACTTTTGGTTTAATAAACGTTACAGCGTTTCCCTTTTCCATTTGGCTACTGGAAGTGTGGGGAGGGGGAAAGATGGAAAAAGATTCGGTTTGTTTGCTGGCCAGTTTGGCCAAACAGAGAAAAACTGGGAAGTGTCTTTTGCTGTGAAAGTTGCTGCTGAAAGTCTCTGTCCAGCTCTGCTGCGTCTGAGCCCCGGCTCTGCGGGGAGCTGGGACCAGGAGATCCCCATCTCGCCCAGACGTTTCTGCAGCATTTCTGTGATTTTTGCAAAAGAGAGAGGTGCAAAAGGAGCAAAATGAGCGGGATTCTAGCCACAGTTTGGAAGGCCTGAGATAAGAATGAAGGGCCAATATTGCACTACCATGCTACGTAGAGTTACTCCAGGAAAGAGTTATCCCTCAGGCACTGTCATGACAGTATAAATAGTTCTCTATGCTATAAACCAAATACAGAATCACTTACTTAATTCAGCATGCTGGAAGTTTGCCAAGTCTGTACTAATTATATTGCATCTTGTTTTTATCGTATATATGATAAATTATTTGTTATGCCAAAATGGCTGGACACTTTTCCCCCAACATCCTATTACTAGTTTAGGTTTCTGACCATCTTCTCACTTGTATTGATTTTTCCTGTAGCTTTCTGGAAAACAGTCTCGTTCCTTACCTGCTACCATAGCAATGCTGCTTATTCAAGGTCTCTAAAAGTGTGTCAGAAAGGAAGAAAAAAAGGTTGGAGTGCATCACGAGACAAACACACCCTGCAGTGTATCAGTCCGTGCCTTACGTCCTAACTGTATGAACGTGTAGTATGTATTTTCCCTTTTGGAAATAATACAAGCTTTAGTGTCCATGAAGATTTTGCAAAGAGTAGCATTAAAGCTAGGGCAGCTGTATGATGAACGAAATGGCTTTTCTTTTGTACTATTCAGTGAAGAGGTAGATAAATGTCTTTGAAAGGGGAAGGCAAGGGGGGGTAGGGGTGGGGTTTGGGCTAGAGCATTGCAGAACTTGGAGAGAGAAGAGCTGAAGTGATGGAAGATAAGAATAAAGAGGATGCAGAATATGATCAGATGCAAAAGGAGAATAAAGGAAAAAAACATGGCTAGGACAAATGGGGTCGAAAGGGCACAGAAAACAAGAAGTGGAGTGGAGGGGGAGCATTTCTCTACTACAGTTTTTTGTGGGATTTTTTAAAATAGACATCAGTTGAAAACATTAGCAGGAAGAACCTCTAAAGTGATTAAATTTTCTAATTTCAAGGACAATCAGGTTTAGATTGTTTGTTTTAGTGAAGCTTTTCATCTTGAACGAAAGCTTTAATAGGAAAAGAGGTGATTCTCATTGCAGAAGCAGATGACTCATGGTCACGAGAGTTTCCAGGCTGTTCAAGTGCCTGGAGTGCTGGGTTTAGGTCGGGCGTCTCTCCTGGACCACACAACTCTGTTGCACAGTCCGTGCTTCTGTGCACAGAATCCTTCGTCGATGGCAGCGATCAGTGTGGGTGCAGAAAACAGCCAGAGGTGATTGCAAAGGATGGTGGATCTTCAGTGTGGCTCAGGAAGAATAATTTTGCTGTAACTACCCATCAGATACTCTGTGCATATCCAGTTCGTGGCAGAAGTCAGTCACCCAAAGATAACAAAGGGGTCCTTACTCTTGAGGACTGAGATGCTGATGAAACGCTCTTTGAACTCTTTGAGGTTTCTTTGGTTTCTTTCTTTTTTCTCCTTTTTTTTTTTTTCCTTGTGGGTTTTTGCTTTCTTCCAAAGAACAAGAAAGTAACTTCCCATGCAGATCTAGTCTGTACAGGACAAGGACTCTTTTGAACTATTTTACATACAGTCCCTATTCAAAAGAATCTTCTTGCAGCTTCCTAAGGAGCTCTGACAACGTTATATTTGGGTAAAGACAGAGCGAGCCTCTCTTTCATGAGGAGGACAGCAATTACAACGGTCCAAATAACACTGAAGGGATTCCTGAAAGAAAGTGGTCGGTTTGCTGTGCCATATTTCATAGAGCCTTTCACCACTGGACACGAGCAAATAATAGATCTGAATACTGAAATTCTCATGAATTTTAGTTTACTTATCTGAACATGGGTAATAGAATTATTCTTCATTAGTAATAGTTATTGCTATGCTTTCTATTGTAATAGTGTGTGCAAATTCCTGCCGAGTCTGAGGCTTCTGATGCCAAGAGCCATGTCCAGAGTGGAAAAGATTCCAAACTGAAGCTGGTCAAAAACCCACTGGCATGTTTTCCACGCAAATGTCTCAAATTTATAGTTTCTTTGCGAAGAGACTAAATTGCTCCTATAAAAAAAAAAAAAAAAGCCTATTTTAAAATCTGTAGATAAAAATAAATAAAAGATACTTGTATGTCCTTCCCATAGGACCTGAACATCTGGGTGGTTGTTCTTTGCCAGTTCTCCCCTGGAAAAGTTTGTATCCGGAAAAAAATTGTCTTTGTGCAAACTTATTTAGCTCAGATAACTTTGGGGCGGTGAAGCTCTGTTGAAAGCTAAGTAAAAGGTGACAGAAAAGAGATACTGAATATGATGAAAATACACTGCAAGTGAATCCAGAGATGTGAGTCTTCTAAGTGAACGTGCTGTTGTTCTGCTTTTTTATGTGAGGAAGCTGTACCTATTGTGGAAAAAACTGCAGCACTTCTGCTTGGCAGGGTTACTTGAGATTTACATTAATGGAGAAAACACTAATTTACTGATGATTTTACACTGTGAGATGGTTGCTGTTCTTCAGGAAGTTTGCCTGTTGATTTACAAATAGAGTGAGCTTGTACGCTGAAACGGCTGAGAAATCGAATCCTCGCAGGACGGAGGGTGCCCGTACCAGCTGGTCACCAAGGATGCATTTCATCCTTTGCAGAACTTCAGTCATGTTTAGCAGGTCAGTAGATGGTTAGCAAAAGCTTGGTTTGATAAGAAGTTGCCTAAATTAGGCTAATGATGGGGTCTCCTGGGTAATGCAGGGTAGAAAAAGTTCAAAGCCTGGTATTTATGTGCACAAAGTCCAAATACCTGCCAAGTCTCTTTGATGAAGTGTCTTTGTCAGAACGATTAAATGAAGGTTAAAAAGGCCAGACCTTTTCTCAACATATTTGACTTGCTCTTTCTTTCCTCTCTTCAAGGTGTCTTCATGTTACATTTATTTGCTTCATGAATTCTTTATTACACTAATCAGTCCTGATGTACAAACTCATTAGAAAATGAGCTGGAAATGTAAGATCTGTCAAATTTCAGAGACTTCTGACATTGTTAGACTCAAAGGCCTTTTTGCAAAGAAAAGAGAGAAAGGAAAGAAGCTAATGAGGAAATGTCAGATAATGTAGAAGTCAATCCATTTTGGGGGTGGAGTTTTAGAAAGTTCAGAGAGAAAAGTTGTAGCATTGCCAGGGTAAACACCTAATTTTTTTTTTAATGTAAACTTTGGCACAGAGGAATTTCTTCTTACTGGCGTTACTGAACGCTTCTGGTTTTGTTTCGTAATCGACATCTTAAATCAGTTTACCACGTTACTTTTTTAACAATGACACAGAAATGAAGGGAAATAATTCTTTGAATGGGATTTCCTAATTATATGAGTTACAAATTTGCGTTTTGGGTCTTGTGCCCGTCTCAGCTGAAATCACTCTCCCAACATGCAAGGTGCTATATAGATGCACAGTGAAATAAATGCTGCTGTGAAGCAGGCTTTAGTCTGCTTTAAAAAGAGCTTAGATGTGTAAGATTTGCCAAATCAGGTGGTCAAAGAGCCCATTGTTAGCTTAGCCTAACCTAAGAAGAAAAAGGTGAAAAAAGAAACGGTGGAGAAGAGAGAAGTAACTTGCCTGTGGTCATTCGTTGGTCTGTGGCTCAGGTAGGGCAAGAGGCTCAGTTAGTGCCCTGTTCACTAAATCACACCTTCTCCCTCTGTCTGCTAACCGTCAGGATAAGTGCAGTTGTTCTTCTGAACAGTACTGAGAGCGAGGAAAAGTGAATGATCAGCAACAGAGAATAGTCTAATACTAGTGAAGCTAAGCCTGCCCGCCTTTATATTCAGCTGCGGTTGCTGGTATGCACTGGTAGGGTCAAAATGGAAGTAGCTTATTTAATTTCTTTATTGAAAAGCTCAGGACACGGTTGGAAAAATTGTTAGATATGCCCTGTGCTCTCTAAGAAGGAGCGGTTGTTACTCCGTCCATACAGACAGCGCAGGGCAGCAAACAGGAGACTTGTTCGATTTAGCTGTCAAATCCTTTTTTCCTTGTCATTTGGAACATGAAAATGTCTACTGTTCCCATCATCTGCCTTACGAACATCAGACTGTCAAGCGGCAAGGAGCGCATCCGTACTGGTCAGTGACACTGTTACGCGCCTGTGAAACTTAATCACATACAAGAGTTATTAAGGAAGAAAATGAAGACTATCACGTCTGACAAGGTGGACTGGGATGCAGGACATCTGGGATATGTTCTTGGTCTTGTTATGAACTCCCTGTGTGACCTTGGGCAAGCCTCTTCATCTTTCTTTCTTGACACAGATTGTGTTATATGGTACCTGCCATGTATGCACATGTCTCAGTTATAGCTGGGTCTCAAAACCAGCAATTATAATACAAGCCTCAAAAATAGGTTGTTCTTGCTTTGAGGTGATTTTTTTTTTTTTTTTTTCTTCCCCCCTTGAGGTGCCTATAAAAGCATTCCCCTTGGATTCCACCCGGGACATATTCTGGGACCTTGAAAGGTGCAAGAGATGCACAAAAAAGCGCTGGCTCTCATGAATGCCGAGGGACTGCCGCTCCGCAGTGCAGCGGAATGGAGAGCACGGACGGAGCGAAGGTGGCAGCTCGTGTGCTCTCTTTCACTCCTTGTCCCGTCGTTGCACTCCCCAGATCAGCAGGTTACGAACGTGGGGACAACTGCTCATCCGCCAAAAAGGGGAGATATTTCTTACTGTGATTTCAAACACAGGAGTCAGACATCTTTTGCGCTGTCTTGCCAGCATCGTGCTGTCAGAGCAAGTAAGAGAGGCTCGCTTTACTGAGTACAACTGCCGGCATTACCAGCGGAGAACGTCTTTAGCCCTTGAATTAAGTTATATTACCAAGCCGAGTTTAGAGCAGGCAACTCGTCTGTTCATATAAAGCAAGGGAGAGCTGTATGCCAAGAGAAACCTTTCTTCCAAGCTTGTTCCTTCCCTTTTTTGTTGGTAAAGAGCCAGGTGGCAACTCGAATGTAGAGGTCCAGAACGCTACCTGCTTCTCGGGGGGTGTGAAGCTGAGGGTCCCGGCTATAGGTCCCCAGTTGCTCCCCCAGCTTGTGTATTCCTTAAGGACGTGCACAGCCTCCTTCCTCGGGGTCTGCTTCTCGGAGGTGCTGAGCTGAGCATCCCTGCCCTCCCACCTCCAACCGCAGCGTAAGAGAACAGGAGCTGTGGTTGCTCAGCACCTCATAAAAATCAAGCCCCTGTGAGTTCTGGGGGGATAAACGAGAGAGAAACTGGGCTCAACGAGTAAGATAAGTTTGCTGGCGAATTGTTAGTAGCAGTGAAAGCAAAACCCGAGGCATTTACATACCCATTAGAGGGGGATTTCAAACCTGGACTCTGGCCTGCTTTGAAATCATGGGTCTCCAGGGGCCATCTCACCATACCCTGCAAACGCTATGCTGAAGGGCAGCTGCCATTTGTGTCCATCCTTTTGATGGCACTTTTAAGCACCTCCATCCCAGACTTGGCTGGGGTTTGTGGCCGCAACTGCTCCTGCTAAACCCTGCGCGGTGCTGGGGAGGTGTATCTAGAGTACAGTGCAAAGGTGAACGTGCAGAACCCCTCAAAGGCAAAGCTGTTGCAGTACATGTGGCAGAGAGTGATGATTCATTTCGAGGAGTTCTTTTAAAATCAGATTAGACGGCGTAGGCTAGTGAAAGGGAAGGGGGTATGTTCTGCTTTGCAAATCTAACTCGATCAAAAAGGTGTCAAAGAACTGGTACTTCCTTCTTGGTTCTTCCCCCCCTTTCCTTCCTCTTTCTGTCTCTAGCTGTCGTCTTGCCTTTTTTGCAGACAAAAGCCACATCTCGAATTCCTCCTCTTCGAAGCCTGTGGCTGGTCAGGTAAAGCAATTTCATTAGTCCCTTAGGAAAGAGTCTTGGGTATTTTCTTGACCCAAGGCATGTGGATCTGACTTCTGAGGAGCAGTCTAGGTTTCTCTACTGCATCAGACCCATATATACAAGATTTCCAGGGCAGTAAAATGTGAAGAGCACTGGATCAGATTGGCTGCTAGCAGACTTTTGGTATGTCTTTCTATTTGCTTTATTGATGACTTTGTTTTAGAAGTCCCTTTATTCAGAAAAAAATTGTAGGTGTTTTTGCACGTGAGTCTGCTTAAAATCATCTAAACTTTTCCCTGAACGTGTCGCATCACTGTGGTGTTACCAGCCGCATCTTTAAGATTTCTTATGGTTTCCTTTCACTTCTAGCGTTCTGATCGGTACTGGCTTATTTGTCTTTGAGCGTATCTGCTTGATAGCCTTTAATATCCTACTGCTCCAGGTATTTCTCTTGCCAAATAAAACCCACTTTCACTGCAGGTATGAAATCTAAATGCACACCTAATTTGTTGTTGTTGGCTTTGGTGTTTTACAGCCGTTGGCAATCCTTCATTTTGCCTTTAGTCACAATTAGAATTTCAACCTGTGACAACCCATTTTGGCTTTTGGATCTGATCTTCTGAATTTGGCTATTGTGCTTTCCAGATGGAACACCAGCCCGGGAGCCACAGAGTTTCACTTCGGTCATCCTTTTCCGTGTGCTCGCTGTTGCCCACTGCATAGTTTCCAGACCCTTCAGCAGTTGTTCTGCTGTACTGCAGTGGTCACATTTTGCTCTAGGGCAAGGATGGCTGCAGAAATAGGGAAGAAAGGAATACGCAAAATACATCATGAGAGAATTGACATGTTCTCTTTCACCAGAATTCAAGGGTTTTTTTTGTTACAAGAAAACTACAAAATCAAACTTTTTGAACAATTCTCACTTAGAAAATATCTTGTAAAGAGCTGCAGAAATTGCAGAACTGTGTGAGGCCAGGAGTTTTCCTCTCCAGAGTCTGGTTAGTTCTTAGTGATCTGCACTTAGAAATGTTTGGCACTGCCAGTTGTCTGTCTTGCTGCTAATCGTTCCTTCTGATAAGGTTGCTCTTCATTTGTGTTTATTTCTTGCCTCTCTCCTCTGCTCTTCCCTCATCTACCTTCTGCAACTGGGACAGCCAGTAATGGGAGGTGGATTAGATGCTGCATCATCTTTTGATTTGGATTTGCACCAATTGATTCTTTCTGTAAATAAATAAGCAGTTCACTATCAAACCAATTATGTTTATGACAAAAATCTTTTGATACTTTCTTTTACTTTTTCATCTCTGTTGTTACTGAAAGATACCACCCAAGATGCTAATCTGAACACTGTTCTTCTCCCCTGAAAACTTAAAAATAGTAGATGGAAGAAAAAAAATTTACTTCCACAGTATAAAATCCCTGGGTTGCCTTTCTTATTCATAATCTGAGGCTGAAAGGGCTAGTGGTTTTCACTCCTTGAGATGTCTTTAGCTGGTTTTTCAGTAAGTTCAAACAAATTTATGAAGCCGTATATGGGGAAGTTTACATTTCTGCCAAGTGCATGTTGATAAAGGAGAGACTTTGATCCCTTGGTCTGTCAGTTGTACCCCATATGTGCTGGGTCAGGACAAAAGTCTAAGTATATTTCGCTTAACAAATGGATTATGCTGCCTCTAAAGTATTCCATCTGTATAACAATCAGTAGTGAGTTGGCATGATTACGTTTTGAGAGATTTATCTGGGGAAAATCCTCTGTATAAGAACTGATTCATAAGATCTAACACTAACCAGGTTAATATGAATTGTCAAACAGCTGACGGTGGGAAACAATCTCTCTATTTATGGAGACTCTGTAGATATTTAGAAGCGAATGCACATGCCTGCATGTTTAACTGAAAGCCCCTGTAAATAGAACACCTGACACTATCTCGATTAGGAGTTGTGTTATTGCAGTGACTGCAGCTTATATAGACAAGTTTTTTCTATATATATTTAAGTGGATTATTTGAGGAAAAGGAGTAATTTCATAAAGAGTTAGTGCTGCTGCCAAAATGCAGCAATTTTGAAACAAGGAAGCTTCCCGAATACTTGTGCTTTTATGTTAGCCTGACCTGGGGCTTGGGAAGTTAAGGATGCTTGAAACAAAAACCTATTAGAAAAACAAGGTGAGCGTCTATGTATAATAGCTATCGTGTCACTTAGTGGCTTTGGGCAAAGACTGGTGAAGGGCAAAGGGGTTTATACTTACTGTTGAAGAGCTTTGTGCTGCTAAACTCCAAGGCAGCAAACAAACTGCTAAACCGGTTTAATATTAAAAGTAACCTATAACGCAAGCAGTGGATGCTGAGATTGTATTAAATTCTATTTAACACCTTTTTGCTTGCACTCAGGGCAGACGTGTGTGGTTTGGACTAATCTGTTCTTAGCTAGGCTAGCTTTGTGGTTGCAGGACTCAGATTCAGGAAGGCAAGATTTCTGGCTCTGCCACTGCCCTGCAGGACAACCTTTGCATGGTCATTTCTTCTCTTTGCTCTGCACCCTTAACAAGCAATGTAAGGATTTGTTAGTTCTTTGGGGAAAGGACTCGCTCTTACTAACAAGTTGTACCATGTCCAGTGTCAGTTTGAGCCTCTGGGGATTACTGCAGCACAAATAGTAACCTTAGATGAGTTAAGGCAATGTCAGTTTGGTTGAACAGTGTGTGTTAACTTGCTTGTGGGCAGTGCTCCACTTGATCAGAAATCCAACCCCAAAATACCCGCAAGCAGCGCAAGGTGGTTTTTTCCCTGTGGGTCTCGTATCCCTTCTGGGTCACCTGGATTGCTGGCTTGCTTTTGACTTTGTAGGTCTGGAACTGCTCCGTGTAAGCGTGCTAATAAGAAACTGGAGACCAGATAGAAATGTGGCGTCACACGGTGTTGAGCGAGTCCCACAGATTCATCTCGGGGACTGTAGAGGGTGTGCAGAGCCTGGAGAGAGGAGACCTCCGTAAAGTGCGAGCGATTGCAGGAAAAGTGGGTCTGATGTGTTCCTGATCTTCTCTCTCGGCAGCTTCTCACAAAGCAGCCAGCCTGAATGAGCTGAAAGCAGCCATTAGAAATACTTTTTTCAAAGTCAAGAGGGTGAAGGGACACTGGTTATTGCAGATGAGTGTTGCTTTCTTCCGTAGAGGAGCACCTTAGCTCCAGAGGGCTCCTCTGAAGCAGAGGTGAGCTGGTATTTGCACGTGCCATTATCGCAGGATATTTTGACGCATACAAGCGGAAAACCTTCCGCGTTGCCCCGTTCAGGGGCAGTAACCAGGAACACGTGCCTTGCCAGACCGTGCCACATTGCCAGCTTGGCTCAGGACTTGTACAATGCCACTTGTTCAGCAGCCTTGGCCTCCCAGGGTTCAGCTGGACTTCAACCCTGGCAAACGGTAATCATCACCTGGGCTCTCCGGGGAATAGCCGCAGTTAAGGGAGCACCAGGATATGGCTAATGTGATGCTGAACTGGCAATCAAAAGACACGGTAATGATCAGCAGGCTCCCTGCAACCGGCAATGTTGTTAAATGCCTGACTCCGATTTGGGGCTCGAAGGGATTGCAACGTCTCGCTCATTAAGCCCGCATCACCTATTTGGCCCCGTGGGTCTGAGATTACCCATCTTGAAGCAGGGGACTCCCGTGCCCTGTGTAAGAGCCCGGTGCCGTCGCTGCAGGAATTATTTCACGTTTGGCAGGGCGTCAGCCTGTCTTCAGGCACGCGGGCCGCTCGTTCCTATTGCCGCTGCCGTCTGCGGGAGTTTTTCCTGCTCGCTTCTCCCAAAGGAAGCCCTGGCACAGCCTGCTGCGCTCCCAGCCCCTCCGTTGCCACGGAGGATTCCCTTGGTCGTGGCCGCGTTTGGCGTTGGTGGTTGTACTGTAAATGCGAGAGAGGGGAGGGAAAGCGTAGCTTCGAGTAAAGGACGCGAAAGCCCTTGCTTTTGATTGCAGGACCTAGCGCAAAGGTGTCTCTGAAAGGAAAAGGGGGGGGTCTCTGCAGGGCGAAGGAGCTCCTGTGGCTTTTGGTAGCCACCGATACGTGCCCTCCCCGCGGCGGCAGAAGTGCAGCGATGGGTACGGCTGGCGCTGGCCTGGCTGTGGGGCCCACAGTGGTCGGGGGGGGGTTGCAAAATGAATTTGATGTTTATGGTGTATTTCTTCTAAACGCAGATCTGTTTTACCCTACTGCTGCTACCAGAAAAGTCCCTCGTAGTTTTCAGGAAGCCTGTACAGAATAATTTTCCTTCTACTTTCCCCACTTCCTCTAAATGCTGGGCCAGACAAAGGTGCTGTAAAAATTATAAGCCGCAGTTTGATCTCTCTAAGTTAAATGGAATGGCTCTGGGTTCACAGTGGTTGAGATGACATGGGAATTGGGCCTTGACATTTGTTTTTCTGTGGGCTCCCTATATGGTCTTTTATTTTAATCTTATTTTTGTTCCTCTCGTGTTCTTTCCTCCCTCCCCTCCCTCCTCCCTGCATTCACCATTTAAAATAGAACAGAAAAACACTGTTTGAAATAGCTTGGAAGGCAAGATAGAGAAAGTATTCCAGGATGCCCGTGTAGCCCCAATGACTAATTTGCAGCGCGCCCAGAGTCGCTGGCGGGCCCCGCTGTTTTGCGGGGGAAGAGAAAGGGCCGTGGTTTGCCCGGCTGTAGGCAGCGTTATTCACTCGCTAGAAGACACTGGTCTCATACATGCCTAATTTACGTAAAGTGACGTGGAAGACAGGGCCTTTATCTGTTAGGACAGAGGAGCAGCAAAAGCAAACCAAAGCCCTTCTGCATTTAGGGCGTGCTAGGGGATGTAAAGAGGTGCTTCTCGGCTCAGCGTGTTAAAGACCTGTTTCAGCTCAGTGTAAAGGTGTTGAAAATGTTCCCGGGAACTACAGTGAGCCCTCAAAGGAGTCTTAAATGAGTTCACAGGAGTCAAAGACAAAAGGAAGAGGGCAAAGAGTGCAGACAGAGAGTCCCCGGTACGCCATAGTGGACTATATTAGCTGTTTAAACACCTCTTGATGGCATTGGCTTTATAGACTTTTTATTCCACAAACTCATGATTCCTGTCCTGAAGGTTCCCGGAGATGAGCTCACAGAAACGCTGGCAGGTGAGCAGTGGTGGTCTGGTAGTCCCCAGCGTGTCCCACAATGCAGTCCGACTGTGGCCAAATTTAAAACAAAAACCCTAAACCAAAAATAAACCCCAAACCTTAAAATAGTCTATAACACCTTTTCTTTTCAACCCATTTACCTTTAAATGTGACTCAAAACTGCCCCCGTTCACTCAGCTGATCTCATTAAAGAGACTGAAGAACTTCAGTGACTCCTCTCAGGGACTTGAACTTGTGGTTGAAGGAACTGCAATGTCCCAAATACAAAGTTAAGGAAATCTTAAACAATACTCTCCCACGGCCCCATATGAATGTGTGTGGAGGCTAAGAGGCTCTGATCATTTTCCATGTTAATTTCCTTAGTGCAGAAATAAAAACAAAGTAGCAAGAAAAAAATCTACCCTGAAGGTACATCCAATAGCAATGAAAGGTGTCATCATGTGTAATTAATGTGCAAGCTCCAGTCATTTGTACTGCTCTCAGACTGTTCATCTGCTGCCTGAACAATCTTGTAGACGTCTTTTTTTTTTTTTTTTTTTTTTTTTTGTGATAACTGAAACCTGGAAGTTTAGAAATGCAGGCGATTTAGAAGATGGAAAAAAGGAGGCAAATTAATTGTGATCGTCGAGGCAATGTTGAGCCTCACAGGTGAGGCTGAGCATCTCCACTTACTTGGGCCGTTTGGCAGAACCTACAGGACCACCCTTCAGGAACAGGCACCCCCCTGCCCTTTCATGAGTGGCAGCCCACGCGTGTCGTTTGGTTTCCACGGTTTTGTGCCAAAAATGATTCCAACTGGAGACAATATGGTACGGAATATTTCTCCCTGTTGTTTACAACAGCCCCCCAGAAGCAACCGCCGGTGCGAAGGGGAACCCTCGCGTGAAATAGCATGATCTGGTGATTCCCCCACCGCTCACCCCTCCTGTTCTCCTCCCAAAGCAAGGAACACCGGGTCACTTACTAGTTCCATGTTACCTGAAATCGTTGCCACCTTTCTCTTGGTGGACGGCGAGAGTATTCTCGCCGGGGCAGAATTTGTGCCACCCTTCGGGCACGCCGTGTACTAAACGTGGGCCTGTTTCTCAGTGGGCACGTCAGTCTGTTGGTGGCCTCGACTCAGCTGTGTCTATTGGATTACACACTCCAGTCTCAGTGCAGGGAGAAACATATGCTTCTGCTTTTTGGCTCAGCTGCTCCCAAACATTCACATCAACAAAAGAGAACACTGCAACATTTTTTTCAGCTGATTGAGTCATCCAAATATGCAGTGGTAGGATCAGAGAATGAGAGACGTGTGATAGCTAAAACAAAGCATCTTTGAGCCAGTCCACTGGCCAGAGGAAAGAAGCTCCGCGTTGACACGTCTGGCAGGAGCCATCAATGCCAGCCGACGCTCTAGACCGAAACTGTTTTGGCTGTGTAAGTGCAGTACCTGATGCTGTTGTGCCGCGGCCATAGCCGATGCCCGCAGGTACTAAAGCGTCAGCGATGTGATCTGATGAGACTGTGCCCCTTCGCTGGTTGGGAGTAGGAAACCTATGGAAGAGCCCTCTATCCTTATGTAACTTACTTTCCTCGACTGCTGCCAAGATATCCCCAGTGGGCAGGTCTCAAGAGCGAAGAAAAGGATTCCTCTTTCAAAAGTAAACTTGTTAATTTTTTATTTGTTGTTGGTTTTTCTTTTGGGTTTTTTTTGTTGTTGTCGTTGGTTTTTTTTTTTAATTTTACAGCCATTTGTGTGCAGTGGTTCTGTTCCACTTGCTGCTTTGTTTAGTGGTTCAGGTAGCAGACACCACATTAGGATTGCTAAAGTATTTATCAAGCACAACTGCATGAGCCTGCCGAAGTCCTATTGCTCTGATCTAGTGCCCTTTGAGAAAGACGAAAGACTGAATGTTTACTTCCCTTGCAGCCCCTGGGCCCCGGAGAGGAACTTTTCAGTCCCGTCTCCCCACTCAGTGCCAAACGGGCTACTGTCATCTTCTGTGGGAGTTAAGAAACTCTGCGATGGTAGGTGCATAGAGCAATCTAATTTTTATAGTAAACTGAACTCTTAAACACAAACTGACAATAGAATTCCAACAAAATGAAAAATAACATTCGTTTGGCAGGAACTTTTTCCGTGTAAAAGGATCTTGACACGGCAATGCCTTAATATTGACCATTACAACTGAATTGGCATAGAGGTACTGTAATAAACATCCACTCAGAACAGTGTGATGTTATTTTGAGGCTAAATCTGTATTTCTGCTCATTACCAAAATTGAAGCATTGGTGTCCAGAATATTTTCTCTCAGTAAGAAGGACATAAACCATTTTTTTGCCACAAAGACTAATTTAGAAATTAGAGTAGCAGTAATGGTTGCCCCTCACTAGGGATGAGAAAACTTACCGACGGTGAACTTTCTAATGATGTCATAGTCTTCACCCATAAAGTGAAATAATCCATAACACTTTGTGCAATGCAGGTATGGAGATAAGTGCCTCTGTTGTAAGGTGTTCAGAGTACCTGCTGTATTTTGCAGGTGCTTCTGATGTACCAGCTCTCTGTGTGGTTGTCCTCGGCTATGGTATCTGAGTATCTTTGCTAGGGAAGTGCAGAACTTCACCTTTTTCCTCTGAACCGTGAGCACAGTGGCTGATTTAAGAGCAGGCTTCCGCGCGTCCTTCGATTCCTTCCTTTTGAGAAAAGCGCTTACGCTTAAACTTAGGGAGCACGTATCTACGGACCAGTGGATTTCAGTCTGTGACAAGTGCTTTTTCTAAATAAAGACCGTAATGAAATAAATGAGGAGCTTCTGTTTGAAATAAATGAATAGGGCCCTGCCCACCGCTCTCCCAGAGGTGACAATGCCAGTCTCCATCTGCTTTGTCAACCAGCCCTGCCTACTGCAGATAGCGCTGGCATCTGTCTGGGCCCAGTCTACAGCCTTGCAGCATTTCTCCTAGATGAGTTAAACTTTTCCCCCCTCCCTTTCCTTTCTCTTCTTCCCACCTCCCTCCCTCCCTCCCTGGTCCTTGACAGAGGCGCAAACACTCTTAAATGAGAGATAGTGGCTTCCATCCAATGGAGCCCCGGTTAATCACCGAACATCGTGGGAAAAGCACAAGATGAGGGCCGAGAAACAGCCCATTGTCTGGGCAAGATTAAAGCCCCAAAAGCCGTATTGTCTACTGAGGGGATAAATCTTCCTGCTGTCACTCAAGCACTGAATTAAATTCCCCTTCATTTCTAAAGGGGCTTATCTGTACTGAATAGGCTGTTGCGCCACAAGCGTAAGGGAACGTATTAAGTGAGCTCCTGTCTTGGGCACCTTCACAAATAGACGAAAAACAGGAGCAAATCTGGAAGGGGCGGGTGGGAGGGGGAAGAGCAAAAGTGCTTTGGACTGGGGAAAAGAGGAGGGACGTTAATTGTTGTTGCAGGTTGTTATTACTGAACGAGGTAGATGAAATGGCCATTTTGCTTGACCCGTCCAGCTTCCTCGCCATTGAAATAAATACAAAGTGGAGTATTAGGAATGAGCATCCTTCAGTGCGAGGGTGGTTCGGGCAAAGGGATGTCCTTGTGGAGTCCAGGGAGTCCCAGAATGACAGCGTGATCCTCTTGCGGGGTCCCTAAGGGAGGAACGAGCCTTTTGGTGATGCCGAGGCACGGGCTAGGTGCACTGCCGGAGACCTTCTGCCACCCAGGTTGTCTTGGGAGGGATGGCTGCGGCGGACCTGAGGCAAATATTTTTGCACGGGTTTTGTAACACGTTCGCTCAGCTGCCGGAGCTGGCTTACCCTTAGCAGCCGAGGGGCTGGGCTCTGGTGGGAGCTGGAGGAAGGAGGGATATTTTGAGCAGATGTAACGTCTCAAGGAGCTCACAGGCAACACCACCACGGCTTCGTCTCTAAATGCTTCCTCTGGTCTTTGGCAAGGGCCCAGCACTGTGGGGACACGGGACACACACAGTCACAGCTCGTATCACTGTGATCCTCTCCTCCTCCTCCTCCCCTTACACTCAGCCTTACAGCTTTTCTCACAAAATACTGGCACGCTCTGCCATCCCACCTGTAGGTGCCTCAACGGGAACGAATGTTGTCCCGTTCTTTTTGGTGGTTCAAAGAACTCCTTTTGAAATGCAGCAAACGGGGACATGCATGCCTGGTTGGTGGACCAAGTGTTGGATAATGAACTTGACGGGTTTGTAAATAAGGCATCGCGTGGGGGTCTGTTGTTTGTGGGATCCAAAAGGCTGAAGGTTCGGTACAGCTTCCTTTGCGCTCCAGGTGGTGAACTGTCATTCTCCAGCATGCTTATAACCCAGAGAAAGGTCAAACAAACTTTGAAACAGAAATCAAGCATTTTTCATGTTAGCTGCTATTCCTTAGTGCCAAATTACAATAATCGCACCAAACCAACTTTTAATATTTGCAAATTGAGGGTGATCTGTTATAACTCTCTGTCGGTGAGACTGAATTCTGGCTTTTTGTTGATACTATTTTTTTTTTTCTCTGATTGGAATCGATTTGTTTTTCTTAAATATTACTTTGCCTCTGGTGATGATTAGGGTGCTGGATGTCGTGCTTGTCTGCGATCTTTATTGGTAACCTGGTCAGTTTGTATTTCAGCAAAATAAGGTGCATGTGGAAAAAGGTCTCCATTGCAATTAAAGATTGGATAGTAACTGTTCTTGAATAAAAACTGAGCATACTACTGATCCCATAGAAAATGCAAATGTCAAAGGACAGCAATGTGTATGCATTTCTGTTTACCACATAAAATATTAACCACGTAAAACATACTCAACATAGCGATTGCACTTTTCAGTTTCATCAGAAAACAGATGATTATACTTCACCTTCGTGTTAGTATATTGGATTAGAAGCAGACTGCATTTCGCATTTGGTACGATTTGCTAAGTGCTAAACAGGATTTTCTGCATCCTGAGTGGAGTTTCCTCTTGTTGATAGGGTTTAATGCTCCCTTGTACAAATCTCTTACTGTGCAAATACCTCCAATCTCTCCTTTTAGCAACCCAAACCATTGCTTAAACAAGTGGGTTTACACCTGCTTACCAGATTAATTTAATTAGCCAAAAATAGAGTGAAAGAACTGGCTTGAGAACAATAGTTCGCAAAGAATACTTTTTTTCTATTTCTTGTTGAATCTGGTAATCTAATGGAAGCTGGATTGAAATATTATTCCTCTTAGTTTCCTAGCTTCTTGTTTTTATATACTAACTTGAGAAAATAAATGATCAAAATAATGCTTTGAGGGTTTTGTATTTGAAATAATACAAAGAAAACTTTTTCTACTTTTTCCAACCTTCACGTGGAAGAGCTGATCTAGTCCTTTGCTATTTCAGGAAATCCAATTTAATTGCTGTCTAAAATTGCCTCAGTTCTCAAGTTTTGCCCAAGGAAAACCTAGGGTTGATGTCTCACAAAACTTGTGTTATTTCAAGAAGCCCGCATTAACGCAAAAAAGGTTTCTAATGAAATTGCTAGAGCTGTGATCTGTATTGTGGTGACATTCTGTACCCACCGCACGCTCGTGCGATGTTGGCCAACGTTGACCGAGGGAAACGGAGTGCTGGGGCACAACTGCCACGTCCACCCTATAGCCCAGCACCTGCGCGGTGGCAATCGGTTAGTGCTGTACCTTGCCACAACCAAGAGAGTTTTGTTCTGTGAGAATTGCCGCTGTTTCAAGCAGCCTGAATTGGGTTTGAGCATTTTTTTAAACCCACAAATTGTTAATTATTCGGGGGGGTGGGGGTGGGATTTTGTCAATAGAAACACTTTATTTCGGTAACCTTAAATATTTATTTCAACTTCACCCTTACTTTTAAGACTTCTTTACAAATCAGACCTCTCATTTGAAGCAGACAGCGTTTTGCAGCAAAAAAGGAGCTGTATAGTAAACGTCAAAATGTCTTTTCACACTGATCCTCCTTTATCTTTTTAAATTTTCTTAAAAAGACACCAGACAAATCCCTGTTTTAATAAATCCACATTTTCTAATAAATACAGTTATTTAGAGGTACGCTGGATTGGACAATTGTAAAACCACTGAATTATATACATTAATTTGGTTAGAAATCAGCCGGTATTTTCCCATTGAATTGAGATCACGGACTGTTCCGTGCATTTTTCTTCATATTCTACAATCTTTTGGAAGAGGCACAAGATTTAAGTAAAGCACCTTCAGAGTCCTACATAATGCTACTTTTAAAGTAATTTGTATTTAAAAAATAATAATAACAAGCAAACAAACTTGTTAGCCCATAGGATGCTTCTGCCCTGTGGCTTAATGGCACAGGTCTTTATACATCCAAATCCAGCAGCTTTCAATAACAAAGGATGAAATTCATGAAACAAATTGCTTCTCTCTTCATAAGTCACACACTCGTATGCCAGGGTAAAGATGTGTTGATAACATTAAAATAGTTTGGTCGCCGATGAATTGTAAATTCCCGCCGAGACTTGGGCCTCGCAAGTGGGCTGCTAACAGCATGATGCTGGACACAGAATGCATTCAGATTGGGGTATTCACTACTTCATTTTTTTATAATATTTTTAGGATAAGAGCTAAGGAACACCACTGGGAGATTCTGGTAGGCAGCCTCGAGGGGAAAAAAAGAGCAAAATATGCAGAGGCGATTTAATGAACATCCACGGTTCTTTAAATCTGTACCGGTGTAAATGCGAGCTCTGCTGACTGTGACTTTTGGGGGCAGGGGAACAAAGGATAAATTTACATGAATTTCCTTTCTGACAAAAGGTAGCACATTTGCACTCTTTAAACAGAGAGCAGCTCTTCATCCACAGAAGGATTATTTTGAGCAGGTACCGCTTATGGGTGCTTCGCTCCGCAATGCTCCGCCGAAGCATCTGCTTTGGGAGGAGCTCTCCTGAAGGTGAGAGAGATAAGGTTGGGTTTGGGGCATCTGGGGACTCTTCTGCTGTCGTGATTAAAGGAAGGTGCCCGAGACCTGGACTGCAGAGCAACCGGTTCCTATACCCCTCCGGCACCCAAGAGCTATCGAATGAGAGGGTCCTCTGGTGGCATTTGTATCTGCACGGGCTTGCCGGGGGACCGTGGCCACGTACTCCCTGCGGTGTGGCACGCTAGCCCCGTGTTTTCCAAGACGGTGTAACGAAGGCCGGTGGTTAGCTTCTCGCTCGAAGAGCAAACCGACCTCCCGTGTAAGGGCTATAGGGTGGAGCTGTCGTAAGGCTGGGCTGGACTTGTGCCCAGGATGTTTGTTTGCAGGTTTCCGCGCTGAATGCTTGAGGAACCATGCATTTGAAATAAATAAAAGAAGAATGCTGCGGTTCTGCTCTTTAGTTTTTCCCAGTTACTGTTTTAATCAGATCTTTGATTTATCCGGCACAATTTGAACCCGACCGATCTACAAGTGAAAAAAGCGGTAATAGACGGCTTGCCGTGCCAGTTTTGGTGAATACCTCGCTAATTTCAGCACATTTGGAGGACAGCATTCAGCCTGCCCTCTGCAATTAGAGCCCCGAGCTCTGCAGCAGGATGCTGTGACTTCAAACCCAGGGCAGGGGAGGGGGACCCGCCGGCGCGGAGTTCTTCGCGCAGGTCAGGACACTTTGGCAGGACCCAAAAGGGTTAACAAACAAACTGCCTGAATTGCTTTGTTCACTGGAAATCTAATCAGATGTTAACCTACAGTCTATATCCAAGCAATCCTTTCCTTATGATAGTGATTAGTATTACACTCAGAATGAATAGACCAAGGAAAGATTCCTATGGTAACCTTCAAAATGCATTCCATCGGCAGGCTCTGCCTACTCACAATAATTACATTCTTAACTCGTCTAACAAACGGCATGCTAATTAGCTGCTTAACCAGCCTCAGCTCATTATTACCAAGGTTGGGCAGGCTTGAGTAAAGTGACCCAGAGAGAGCAAGCCCACTTAAAAAAAATAATAGTAATAATAAGACATTTGTCAGATTTGCCATGAAGATGGACCTCCTCCACAACGACAGGACTCTCTTTGTGTGCGGACTGGCCTTTTGGCAAACCGGCGTACCCTCAGCAGCGTGTTTCGACTTCCTCTGAACTACGCTTCCGCGGCTGCCCGTGCTTTAGGTTGGCATCTGCGGGTCTTAATAGTTAGCTCCGAGAGTGTCATCGGGGATTGTCCCAGGTTCGCTAGACGCCCTTGTGAATGAGCAATTATCTCACTCCAGAACAGGCTTGATGCTTGCAGCCCAGACGTGGCTGGCCCTTGCTGTCTCAGCTAAGCTCTCTCCACCCTCCCGCTTAGGCAATCCAGGCGAGCTGTGCGATAACTATCGAACGCAGGTGTTTGTGCGTGCGAGTTCCTTCATATTTACCTCTGCAAAATGCCTAGCTTTCTCTGAGGCTTGACCCCAGCACCCTGCGTGGTTCAACAAAGCAAAGATATCTCAAACAGGACTGAAGCAAACTTCCCTAAGCGCAGACCACGGCTGTACTTGCTGGATCGCAGAAGCGTTGCTTGGAAGGGATCTCTGGAGGTCATCTTGCTGCCTGAAAGATTTTATTATCTGATGGCGTGCATTTCTAATGCTAACATGTAGAGAAACCATTTTCTCAGGGTTTGTTTCATACTGGGGTTTGCACTAGTCTGGTCTAATCAAAGTGGTTTTTTCTGAGGATCGGTTTAAACTGAGTTAAAGTATTTCAGGGACATTGCTATTTCAGGTTAAACCAGGCCTGGCTTGATTTAGTTCAGTTTAGCATAGGTTAGCTAAATCGAGGTTGGACTAGTGAATAAATTATGCCTTAGCACAAAGGGCGTGTACTGAAGGAAACTGAGCTTCCTACATTTCCGAAACACGGTAAAAGCATGAGGATGTTTGTCCCACTGGGCACTGTGCTCTGCCTGTCCTGTGGTTTGAGAAAACCTGCTGGTTTGTTGTTTTTTTTTTTTCCTGGGGTAATCTGTTCAGGGTCTTTCCCTGGATGCCATCTTTTGCTCCTGACAGCCATACTCCATCCAACTCCTCCATTCTGTAGTTGCGGTGTTACTTCTTGGAGGATGAAGGAGTTTCCTATGGTTTGGGATTTCATCCACTGCCTCCAGATTTAAGCAGGGTAGAATGGGCACAGCTACTGAAATACGCGTGCCATCGTGCATCTTTCCTATGGGTGTCAGGATAGTATCTCTTGTCCGAAGGAAGCTAATCTGAACCTCACCTTGTGTTTCATCAGCTGTGTTTGCTTTGTTTGCTTCCATTGTTTTCTCACAAAACGTTTAATTTCCTGCTGGTCCACTGCGGTGGTATACTTTCAATGTATGGAGAATAAGGAGAACAGTACTTTCATCGCCCCTTTTGGAAAGGTGTGTGGTGGTTTTTGGGTTTTTTTGGTGGTTTGTTTGGTTTTGGTTTTTTTTGTAATGTTAACACCTGAGATGGAGGAAAGTCCCAGCTGGTTCCATTTCAATGGCCCTTGCAAAGGCAGTTTCCAAACAGGAGCACGTTTGGGAGGCTCCTGCTTGAAAAAGCCCTCTCAATCCAGTTGTCTTTATTGCTAGTCAAGTTAGCTTACAGTAGCTAATGCGGTTAAGAAAAGAACACAAAAGTGAGGGGTTTTAAAACTCTTTTTACAGTTCTTCAGTGTCAATCCACAAAGTTAATCCTAATGTAAACAGAGAATAACACGATTTATATGCCACTAAATGCAAGCTTGTGATATTGCAGAACACTGCAATGGTAAGGTTTGCTCTAAATACAATCTGTTCGGTTTTTATGTCCTTACACCAGCTGGAAATGCAAGCTCTCTTACCATGATTTCAAATATTGATTTGCTTAGCATACATCAAAACATTACCTTAATATATTAAGCAGAATGTTTATTTTTGGGTTTCACACTTCCAACCCTTTTAACACCCTAATGTGCTCTTGCATTTTCTTGCACTCCTAATTATTTTTTCCCTTCTTCACCTCTGCAATTTATTCTTACATTGTTGAAATCTAACCATATGAATAATGAAACAAAGCTAAGCATGCCGTCTCCAACAGAATACAGCTTCCTTCTTGTATGCGCTTATGGAGAACCACAGGCCACGGAGTACAAAATTCCAGTAAAAAAAGTAGCTGTATTTACAGTTTGCATAATGTATTTGCCTGTCACAAGATGGTCTTAAGTTGAACGAGAGGCGTTTTTATACTTAAGTATAGGTACATACAGTTTTAAGTTTTTAAAATACATATTTATTTTATTAACAGCAGTGACTTTCTTCATCTTTATCTAATTGTGTTCATCAGCAGACTAGAAATGCACGTCTTACAAGAAAATATACCGTTATCTCTCTTCCTCTTCATAAAATGTTGGCAAACTTTATGTCAGTAAAACCCGCAGATGGTTTTTTGTCCCCACGTGTATATGTGTTGATTTTTGTTGATTGCTAATTCATGCTCTTCTTTGGAAAGATGAGGTTGGAAAAGAGGTGTGTACAACTCTGTAGGCAGATGTTAAAAGGATTAGGATCTGCAAAGTTTCAAGAAGCTGGACATCTTTTAATAACCATGTAGGTGCTCAGTGATTTTACTGTTCCCATAAGCAGAGGCTATTCATGAACCAGAAAATATCAGTGCCAGGATGGTGCCAGACAGTTAGACAAAGAACAATTAAGGGATGAATACCTATTTTGGTTACCAATTTATTTTTCTCTAGTGTAATACTTAATTATAGGTATCGTGCTACATGTATCTTTATCTTGGCTGGATGAGAAATATATGTTAGCGATAATTTTCACAGATACCTACTTGGATTCTGACTGTGTTTAGCCCTTTGGTTTTCACTGTTAATGACTCTCCTGCTAGCTGGTCTTCCCTGCAGGTGGAGCAGTGCTTGGGAATAGCACGAGTCTGTTGTAACAGAACTTTAATTTCTGTCGGAACATTAAAAAAATCCCCAAGATTTTGCGTATGAGTTCCTGTATATTCACCAATTGCAGAATAGAGACGATACCATGTGAATGATGCGTCCAACCAAAAAAAGAATAACGGAGCTCGTATTTCAGCTCTTGTTCGGAAGCTGCCTACTGCTGCAAGTTGAGAGCTAGGCTAGTAAAACGATTCAAGAAAATTATACATTGCTTTCAGGCCAACTCACATGTAGAATTATTATTGCATGTGACTCTGCTATGAGTGAGCGGGTCAGCTTTAACAGCTGCAGCTACGCACCGAGCGTAGTACAAAGGGGAGAAAAGCCTGATTTTTTTTATTTTTTTTTTTTTTATAAAGCACAATATTTTTACCCAAGTTCTGCGTTGAATTGTGAATATGACTTTAACCATTGCGAATGGAATGAGAAATAAACAAAGGTTTCCACTTTGTAAAAAATCCTTATCGGTCAGTCGCAAGTTTGACAGTTGTGGTAGCTTGTCAGAGGAATGCAGCTTGCTGAATTCCCTTCTTTCCACTGGAACATAACAAAAGCTCAAGTAACGTGGTCAGTAGAGAAAAGTATTTTAAAAATCACACAGGGAAACATAAGCTGTCCTAAATGTTCAGGAGGAGTCCGCTTGTATTTTGCTTTGGTAACAAGTAGAGCAGATGACAGTGCTTGCGTTTTGGAAGGCTGAGCAGGTTTGTATGGGAGTAATTCTGAGTATTGCACTCGTGTTGAATTTGCAATGGACCTTCCAAAATGTCATCGGTCTCTTCAAAGCAGTATCACCCTCCCCTGCGACCCCCCAAGAAACTAACTAAAAGAAATGTGCGTCTTTCCTTAGAGCCCTGAAAGCAGCAAAAGGTACCACGTATTGAGAAAACAAATTGTACCTGGTTAAAAGAGAGGAGCGAACAAAGTGCCTGGCTTGACTGGATAGTCAGGATGCCCTCTTAGCAGAGGAAGATTACATCTGTTCTCATCTTAGCTTTGTGTGGTACAGTGACATGGCACGAAAGGGTCCATGTTCTGGTAGCGACTGGAAACATAATTATTTCCCGGTTTCCCAACCCCTGGAGGCGTATAATTTGATGCGAAGAACTGTTTCCTTAGTTGATTAGTGGCTTTCTTGTGGCTACACTTGCTCCTCCGTCCCCGAGACCTGACGTTGATATTCATACACGTCGCACGCGGGCTGGTCCGGGTCGTGCCACCAGAACCGCCGCCAGCGTGGCACCGCTGGTGGGTATCCCGAGCTGATGGTTCCCGGCGCGGGCAGGACTGGCACGGGCTGTCCTTTGCTCCGCAGGCTCCTCGTGAAGGGGAGGGTGGGAGTGGATGTACCGACTGGAATAGGAAGGGCTTTTATTTTTTCCAAGTCAACGCAAAGTGTTAGAATTGTGTAGCGTACCATCTAGAAGAACTCGGTGAACAGGAAAATAAACAGCTAAGTGGATGTAGAAGACTTCAGGTCATCTGGCCCCAGGTTTTTCAACAGTGTCAAGTGGTTTCTGATCAAAGAAATTTCCTTTCACCGCTGACTTGAGCAGTGATACGTGTTAAGACCCAGCTGAAGCTTTCGCGCTAAACCCTGCTGAATCTCCTATTATGTTGGAGAAATTCTCTCCCCTTCCCTCAGACAAGCCGCAACTTCTGAATTTCCCAACCCCGTTGGTAGGGAAGGTGGAATTATTAGCAAGGCGATAGGTAGTTTTCTAGAAGTAAACCAGAAAGTGCTGGAAATCTTCCTTGCTGCTTGAAAATTGGTGGGGTTTCAGGTTGTTTAGCTATCAGGAGCCAGGACCCGGCGGATTTGGGGTGCTCGTTTGAATGGCACCTCCAAAGCTGCCGGAG